>NW_021940272.1:0-1044 GCF_001715985.3 Manacus vitellinus | reverse complement strand
GGGAAGAAGGAGGAGAAAAGGGGGAGGAAAAGGGGGAAGAGGAGGAGGAGGAAGAGGGGGAGGAAAAGAAGAAGGAAAAAGAGGAGGAAGAGAAAGAGGAAGAGAAAGAGGAAGAGGGAGAGGGAGAAGAGAAGGAGGAAAAGGAGGAGGAAAGGGGGGAAAAGGAGAAGGAGGAGGAGGGGCAGGAGGAAGAGGGGGAGGAAAAGGAGGAGGAAAAGGGGGGAAGAGGAGGAGGAGGAAGAGAAGGAGGAAGAGGGGGAGGAAGAGAAAGAGGAAGAGGGGGGGAACGAGAAAAAAGAAGAGAAGGAAGAAGAGGGGGAGGAAGAGAAGGATGAAAAGGAGGACAAAGGGAAGGAAGAAAAGGGGGAGGAAAAGAAGGAGGAAAGGGGGGAAGAGAAGGAAGAAGAGAAGGAGGAAGAGAAGGAGGAAGAGGGGGAGGAAAGGGGGAAGAGGAGGAGGAAGAAGGAGAGGAAGAGGAGGAGGAAGAGGAAGAAGACAGGGAGGAAAAGAAGGGTGAAAAGGAGGAAGAAGAGAAGGAGGAAAAGGAGGAGGAAAAGGGGGGAAGTGAAGGAAGAAAAGAAGGAGGAAGAAGGGGGGGGAAAGGGGAGGGAAGATTCCAAGTGGGAATTCCCCCCTTCTCCATCCCCAAATCCCGGGATTCTCACCCGGCTCTGCTCCATCAGGGAATGGGGAACGAGGGTGCTTTTTCCATGTGGGATAACAGCCATGGAAATCCCCCCAAACGAGCGGGATCCCCTCTGGAAGGGCAGAATTCCCACTTTTCCCAGAGCTGGGGTGTTGGGAAGGGTGGGATAGAAAGCCAGGATGAGGCCACTGAGGATCATGTGGGTAATTAATGGGATAATTAATGGGATAATTAATGGGCTGATGGGCTCAGGGTGGGCTGGGACCTGCCGAGGAACTTCCTGGAAGTTTGGGAAGGGAAGTGAATCCTTGGGAGAGAATTCCAAGCTGATCCAAGGGTGGATTTTGCCCTGGGAAGTCCTTCCCACTTGGAATTCCAGGTTGGTACCGGGAAGGGTT
>NW_021940271.1:0-980 GCF_001715985.3 Manacus vitellinus | reverse complement strand
ATGGAGGGGAAGGACCCAGAGCTGGGACACTGGGATTTGGGATCACCGGATGGAGATGGGATGGGAAGAACTTAGATCTGGGACACTGGGACTCCAGTTGATGGGATGGGAAGGGCCTGGATCTGGGACACTGGGATTTGGGATCACCCAACAGGAATGGGATGGGAAGGACCTGGAGCTGGGACATTGGGATTTGGGATCACTGGTTAATGGGATGGGAAGGACCTGGATCTGGGACACTGGGATGTGGGATCACCGGATGGACACAGGATGGGAAGGGCCTGGATCTGGGACACTGGGATTTGAGATCACCCAATAGAAATGGGATGGGAAGGAGCTGGATCTGGGACACTGGGATTTGGGATCACTGGATGGAGATGGGATGGGAAGGATCTGGGACACTGGGATTTGGGATCACTGGTTAATGGGATGGGAAGGATCTGGGACACTGGGATTTGGGATCACTGGTTAACGGGATGGGAAGGAGCTGGATTTGGGACTCTGGGATTTGGGATCACTGGTTAACGGGATGGGAAGGCTCTGGGACACTGGGATATTCCCCAGCATTCCCACCCGGAGCCGCCGCTCCCGGTTTTTACCCGGCACTTCCCCGCCCGGTCCGGGGCTGTAAAGGGGCTCCACGGGCGCCGGGGGAGGGCAGGGATGGAATTCCGGCCTCAGGGTGTCCGGCAGAGGAGGAGCTTCCAGAAGGTTCCGGGGGGATTCCGGCGGGTGGGATCCGCTCCCTGGGAGGGAGGAGGGGAAGGGTCGGGATCCGAAGGGGCTTTTCCCGATTTCCCGGGCAAAGGAGGGGCCAAAGGAGGGGGTTGGAGGAGCCCGAATTCGCATTTTTGGGCTAAAAATCTGCATTTTCAGGGGCAAAATCCCCGGTTTTAGGGGGAAAATCCGCATTTTTAGGACGAAAATTTGCATTTTTGGGGGGAAAATCCCCATTTTTAGGAGGAAAATCCCCATTTTTA
>NW_021940270.1:0-15150 GCF_001715985.3 Manacus vitellinus | reverse complement strand
TATTGCCTGTTTTAGTAGTTGAGATGCTTCCTCAGAGTTCAGAAACTCCTCGGAGAGTCTCAAAATGAGGGCTGTGGGTTGGTTGTAGCACATCAGCATCTTCCAGGAGCAACAGGACATTGCATTCAATAAGCTTCTAATCGGCTAAAGGAATTGGAACAGGGAGGTTGTGATGGTAAATGAGACTACTCATTCCTAAAGGGGAAGAGAAAAGCATGGCCAGACCATGAAAACAATATCTGGAGGAAATGAGCTGCCTGGCTTTCACAGCAGCAGGACAGGGAAGCAGCTCCAGGGACCAGTTGAAAGAGGAGTGGTGCCTTCATTCCTGTTGGTGTTTCAAATCAAGTGGGCCACGAGTGCAGAGTGGCTATGGATTTATCCCAATGGGCTATGGGTCATCCAGAGGGAGGCTGCCACATTTCCTGGCCCCCCTGTAAAGCAGTGGATCCTAGAGATCTTCCAGGCAAGCGTAAGAGCCCACAGGCATTTACCACATCAACTGGAACTCTGGTCTCCATGAGTGTCCTACAGGGAGCTGTAAGAGGTAGTGGAGACAAACGAGCCTTGGGATTGACATGGACAAGTTTGAGCCCGTGGGAATGTCATCAGGTTTAACAAGAACAAGTGCTGGTGCTGCACGTGGGTTGGGGCATCCCCTGGGATCGATCCAGGCTGGGGATGAACAGATGGAGCAGCCCTGGGGAGAAGGACTTTGGGTTCTGGTGGGTGAGAGGCTGGACATACCCTATCCGTGGGCACTCCTGGCCCAGAAACCCCCCATGTCCTGGGCTCATCCCACAGTGTGGGGAGCAGAGGAGGGGGGGATTCTGCCCCTCTGCCCCCTCAGCTGAGACCCCACCTGCAGAGCTGCCTCCAGCCCTGGGGAACAACAGCACAAGGACGTGGAGCTGCTGGAACAAGTCCAGAGGAGGCCCTGGAGATGTTCTGAGGGCTGGAACCCCTCTGCTCTGGAGGCAGGCTGGGAGAATCTCTTCAGCCTGGAAAAGAGAAGGCTTTGGAGTGACCTAATTGTAGCCTTCCAGCACCTGAAAGGAACTCACAAGAAAGATGGAGAGGGGCTTTGGACAAGGGTCTGGAGGGACAGGACAAGGGGGAATGGCTTCACAATGAAAGAGGATAGGTTTGGATTAGATATTGGAAAGAAATTGTTGGCTGTGAGGGTGGTGAGGCCCTGGCACAGGTTGCCCAGAGAAGCTGCGGCTACCCCATCCCTGGAAGTGTTCAAGGTCAAGTTGGACAGGGCTTAGAACAACCTGGGCTAGTGGAAGGTGTCCCTGCCCACGTAAGGAGTTGGAATGAGATGATATGTAGTGTCCCTTCCAACCCAAACCATTGATTCCATGATTGCACAATCATGTAGGGGCCTGCGAAGTTACTGGAGAACATCTGGGGACTGACATGTGAAAACAGGGTGGAAACCACCTCCAGACAGACCCTACTTGGCTGGGTGAGATCACAGCCTGTGCTTTCAGGGCAAGCTGGGGCAGGTGGAGCCCATCTGCAGTGACCGAGAGCTGCATATGAGAGACTTTCTCCCTTTTTATTGCCCTTTTTCATGTGCTTTCTCAGTGTTCTCCCTCCAGCTGCTTTCAAAGGACATTCCTGGTCTGAGCAAGCAAATTGCCTGGGCTTCTTGATTCCATGTCTCCTCTCGTGGCCATGAGATGCCCAGCCTGGATGAAACAAAGGAGGCCCAAAGACAAAGGGATGTGCCCCAGGTGACATGCAGGATATCTTAGTTATAATATGGGATGCAATAAGCAGAACACACCATACGTAATCCTTTATATTTTCATTAATTGCTTTTGAGCTGCTTGAACCACCTCCATTGCTGGAAGAATCTTTGCAGCAGCTGCAGCTGCTGGGTTTCCCCTCTGTCAGCATTGGGAACGTGCCTCAAATCAGAAGCAGGTTTCTGTCTGGAGTTGCCACGCTATGGCTCTGTCTCCCAAGATGACTTGGCAGCCACCAGCTCACTGCTAAGCCTTTGCTGCACCTCATGGTAGCTCCTCCTTCCCACCTCAGCGGTGGATGAGAGCAGCTTTCTAAAAGAGCAACTTCCCTTTTCATAGGGATAGGAAGTGAAGTTCATGTAGCAAAGAGAGGTCAGGTGCCTCAGAGCACTCTCCACCAAATGATGAGCCCCTGCCCTAAAGCTCAAAGCACTCCATCTAATCTGAAACTGTCCTCTCCTTTTGACCACCTCCATCTCCCTCCCCTGCCCTTAGCTGGAGGAGAACTGGAGAGGAAAAGTGCAAGCCAGCAAGGGAGAAATTTGCCAGAGCTGCAAGGGCTTCCTCATTTCTGCCTCTCCTTGGTATGCAAACAGCAGGCACACCTGGTTGAGGGGTGATGAGCTGTGTGTCTGTCCTGGTTACCTTTGGAGTCACCCTGACTTGGCAGGTGCCAAGAGGATGGTGCCAGAATCTTGTCAGTGGTGCCCAGGGACAGGACAAGGAGCGGCGGCCATAAACTAAAACACAAGAAATTCCACCTCAATATGAGGAAGAACTTGTTTATGTTGAGGTTGCAGAGCACTGGAACAGGCTGCACAGGGAAATTGCAAGGCCTCCCTCTCTGGAGACATTCCAAACCCACCTGGATATGTTCCTGTGCCACCTGCTCCCGAGTGACCCTGCCTTGGCAGGGAGGTTGGACTAGATGATCTCCAGATGTCCCTTACAAACTCAACCATTCTGTGATTCTCTGATTCTCTGATTCTGTGCTGACCCTTTTGGGTAAGGGGATCAGTGTCACCCCTGAAGACTTGGAGACCTCTCTGTATGGCTCAGACAGCCTCGCAGCTCTCCATGGGGTTGTCTTCCCTTATCAGGAGCAGAGTTCCAGAGCCAAGGCTGATTCTCATCCCACGTGAGCATCAGGCGTGTGCATCCTGGAGCAGCTGCTCCCATCTCACTCAGCATCGTGTCCTCAGCCAGCCTCGTCTTGTCCTTGTGCCTCATGGCTGGTAAAGGTCCTCTGCCATGACCTCAGCTTAGATCTACTCTGTGAAGCTTTTCCTCCTGTAAACAACATCACCAGCATGTGGGTGACCTTTAGGTTGTGCATCACACCGGGCAGATGTCGGCTCGTGTTTGTCCTGCTCAGTGGGGGCAGCTGAAGTGTAAACTATGTGAGGTCACTCCAACCCTGAGCTGGACGAGACCAAGAGTCCCTTCCCTCCTGCTGCCACACAGAACACAAAAAGGATGTCGTGAAATTACCCACAGAGGTTCACACAGTGGTTTTTGGGGGCCTCATCTCTGCAACAGCTTAAGAAAATACACTGAAAACACCCCAGAGAAGCCAGGTCATTGTACAGCCCCCCATGGGAAGCCTCGTGAGTCTGTAGAAACAAATCCTGCTTCTTATATAACATTTGTCTCCCAAGATAGAGGGGTTTCAGTCTCCTTCTTGAACATGCTGAGGCAGAATGAGAAAGTCACTTCCTCAGAGTCACCCACAAGTCCCTGGTCAGGTCTCCATTCGTTAGACCATGCTGCTATGGTTGAGTAGGTTCATAGAGGGTCAGGGCTCACTGGAACAAGATGTGTTTTATCAGAAAAAAGTTCTTTTTTTAATCACAGAAAGGAAAGATCATTGCAAAGCCGGGTTTTTTGGGTTGTTGCCTAAAATTTGGTGGTTTGCATAGTGGAGGTACAGTCCATTCACAGTCGTTGTCACTGTTTTTAATGACAGCTGTTAACGGCCTGTGGGTTTTGTCTGGGTTTTGTGTCTGAATTCTCTTTGGGTTTCTCGCCTTCCTCATTGCTGTTTTCATTGGCCAGGTTGTCTGGGAAGTGCAACTCCCACCCCCCCTCCCAGATGATCATTTTTATATTCAAAATAGAGCAAGGAATCCTTGGGGGGGGAGAAAAGAGTCAGTTCTGACACAAAGACCTGATTAAAAAAAGAAAGCCCATTAAAAGCATTTCCAAAATCAGGCTGCTCCTGCAATCCAGGGGGTGTAACATTCCAAGGGGTTGGTCCCATGGATGGTGTGGACGTGGTGGGAGCCTGAGGCCTCTAACAGAGATTTGGCCGGGGCCCTCAGCCCCATGGAGCATCTGACATGGGTCCGACCCGTGGCTCGTACGTCCTCGGATCGTGTCCCCAGGAGCAGCAGCGTGGGAAGCAGGCAAGTAGGGAACATTCCGCCCCCATCCTCATTTCCCTGAGGGTGGGAAGAAGTCTAGCAGATTTTTCTCTATCCTCATCCTCTCTCCCATCCCTCCTTCACGTGATTCCACCCCTGCCCTGTTTCTCTTCCATGAAATCTGTGGGATAAAGAGATGATGGGGGCACTACCCAGATCCGGCATTAGTGGTGGTCTGCAGGGATTCTGTTCCCTTGGATTACTGCAAAAGGAGAGGAGGACAAATAAGTGCCAAATGTGCACACCCTGGCACTGCCATCCTCCCCTGCCCCCAGGACTTGGAGGGGAAGAGAGGATATGTGTGGGGAAGGCTGGCTGGAGCTGGACGCAGCTGTGATGAGTAGGGAAGTGCTCTGCCATTTCATAGCTATTCCTGAAATGCAGCAGGAGGTGTTCAAGTGGGGAATTGGAGATGTACATATTTCCCTACAGCCCTTCGCCTCATCTGAGGGTGGTGGGAGGGAGCAACATTCCCTCTGAGACATGATCCAAGGAATTGAACTCCTGAGCACCAGCTTCATTGCTCCTTGTGGGACATGGCTAACAGGTCCTACAAAATGCTGTCCTCTTGCTAGGAAATATCTGGGATGCAGGGCCTTCAGGAAGGGCCCTTCCCAGGGCAGAAATTTGGGTGGCCGCATGTAGAGGTGTGGAGGAACACTCCATCCATCTCCTCGTGCTCCCAAGGCTGGGAGGGCCAGGACCTCCCCATATGCCTACAGATCACCAGGATGTGCCCTCCAAGTGCTGGGAAACAGAGCATCAGGGATTCTGGGCAAGGGAGCATGACCTGTGCCTACTTCCATAGGATTTGGATGTCAGACAGGTGTGGCCTACAGAGAGAATTTCTCCCTAGTGTGTCCAACTCCCCCACAGCCCACTCACAAGTCTGGCCCACACCTGTGTTGGGCAGAAGACAAATTTGAGTTGAAATTTGGGTGGCAATTCTGGCCACAGCAGAGATTGCTGTCGAGCAGTGCAGTTTTGTCATAAAACCCGTTACACCTGAAGAACCCCAGAGTAGCTGCAAGTACCCAAAAGATGTACCTTGTCTCCTCCTCCTTGCTTGCTCCAGTGCATCCCAGCACCCTGAAATCCTGCAAAGACACCTCCAGCAAAAATCCCACCTGGCTGATGCAATGCCAGGGGTGAGCTCATGAGGCAAGCACGTTTAAGGGAGGTGGGATTAACAGTCTGCCCTCCTGGTTTTCCCTGCTCCAAGACCCTGATCCCTGGCTCTGCTTCCTGGCCCGCAGCCTCTGAGCATCTGCCAGGTTCCAGTGGGGTGCAGTGCTCAATGTAAGCAGCCATTTCTCCTCCAGACAGATGTTTTGATTAGCAAACGACCACTCTGGCAGCAGGCAGCTATTTTCTACTTCTGGAGTGAGAAAGAAGCTTTTATTATCTTCTTCTCGTTTTCTTTTTTTTTTTTCCTGCCCTGTCAAAGAAACTTTTTGTGTCTGCTCAAACTCAGGGGCCTGGAAGCCTGTGTGCTCCCAAACCCCAGCCTCACACACAGCCTGCTCCCATGAAGAGTCCCAGCTTTTCAGGAAGACCTGAAGCAGATGGATTTACTGCTTGGTTCATTTGCTTGGACCAGGCTCACCTGCCCAAAGAAAATGGCCTAGGAAAAACAGTAGATTTAGGGCAGATGTAAGTTTTAACTGAAATGGAGAACTGGCTTGGATTGCAGGAAAAGATCCTAAAATAAGCAAACGGGCTTCAATCTTATTCCTGAAATGTGTCCCCCTCACTGAGGGGTGGATCACAGGACCATAAAGTTCCTGGATTTGTCATCCCTCTGCCCTGAGATGGCAGGGAACAGGTATTTCCAACACCAGTTTGGCCACACTGCTCAAGACTGGGACTGGGACAGGGTCCAAGACAAGGAGGTGGGACGCACTGGAGTGGAGAAGGAGGAGGATGTGGCCAGGAGAAGGAGGCACCTGCTGCTACACTGGGGTTCTTCAGGTGTGAGGGGTTTTATGACAAAACAGCACCAAAATCAGCACCTCACCGGTGTTAGGTGGAGAGCCTGGGGGTTGTCCTTCATATTCCCTCAAGGACCTTCTTTTACATGGACCAGAGTGTTTGAGAGAGTCCTCAGTGCACAAATAAAACTTAGTACGTTTATCCGTCAGAGACCAGGACTGGAAGGGATCTGAACATTGCCAGTAGGATGTTCCCAGTTTCCCAGCAGGGATGCAACAGGGAAACTTGACATCTGTTTCACTTCTCAGAAAGAACCACGATGCTGCTTGGTCTGGGCTCTGCAGCTCTTCATGGGGACTTTCTGCATTGCTGTAATCACAGAATCACAGGATGTTTGGGTTGGAAGGGACCTTAAAGATCACCTCATTCCTGCCATGGGCAGGGACACCTTCCACTATCCCAGATTGCTCCAAGCCCTGTCTTTCAGGGATGGGGCAGCCACAGCTTCTCTGGGTAACCTGTGCCAGGGCCTCACCACCTCCACCAAGGAGAATTTTTCCTGATAACTAAATCTATTCCTTACAGCTGGGTCCTACTGGTCAGCAGCCTTTGGATATGAAATTCCCGCTGATTTTAGCTGGAGACCCAGAACTGTATCGTCACAGGAGCTCTTGCTGCCCTCCCCCACTGCGGGGAAAGGACATCAACAAGACTTTGGCCACTGTGCCACAGAGGATGGTGGCCAGAGCCTCCACCTTCTGCCTCTGTACGAGACTTTGTGCATGGTCGGTGCTGTTTATCGCCCAATACTTTGGTTTGCTGTTGTCTTCAAACCCCTTCCGAGCAACAAAGCTGCAAATCTTTTTGAAATATAAACTAAAAAGAGCTTGACTGAAACCCAGCAAAAGCAGAAAACAGTCACAGCGAAAAACAACTTCAGCAGCAAATCTTCATTCTTATTTAAGCAGCTGATCCACCAAGATCTTCAGTAATTCTCCAATTTTGTGTCTTGCAAAGCAATCCAAGGATGCCAGGTCAGGAAAGGTATTGAAGAGCTATTTTATTAAGGAAAATTGTTAAAGAATTTTATACATCTGTGATGTGCCGAGAACTGGAGGAAATCTTTTTTTTTTTAACTGAACTCTTTCACTCCTCACTGATGCAAAAATGCAAATCTGGAATGCCTAAATTGTTGCATCCAAAGTGAGTTGATTTCAGCAATTCTTTCTGAATGGGGGAGGACTTGCAAAGAGAAATTCAGCATTTTAAGCCTTTCATGATTGTCCAGATCTGTATGTTCAAAGTAAATTTTTTAGGATTTTTAATGCTGTACCCTTTTAAAGTGTACTCTCTTTAAAAAAAAAAAAAACATTCTTAAGTTTTAAAATTAAGTAAAATACGTAATCTGGGTGAAATACGAAAACACTTTGCTGCACCCACCCTAGAATCTGGATGGAAAGGGGGCTCATTTTGTGATTTCAGTGGGCTTGGGGATTTTTTTGGAGCCGCCTTCACAGTGAAACTCTATCGCCTTGCTTGGGTCTTAACTTATTTTTCCAGGGCAGTTTCATGGGGTTGAGGCAAATGGGGAGCCAAGACTTCTGCTTTTCTGCCAGATTCGGTCTTGTTTTTTCCCCACACCCGCCCATGCAATCCCAAGATTGTTTTTTGGTGTCATCCACATCTCTGGGGCAGAAAGCACTGCATTCACAGCAGAAACTTTTGAGCTCTCTTGCTCCGGTAGCGGAAACCATCCGACCGCAGAGATGGTGCAGGGCTGCTCCCCGTAAAGATGAGGTGGGCAGATGTTTCCAGGGCTTGGCTTAGCCCAGATACCCCCATCTTACCCTCTGTGCACCCAGCAGATCCAGCTCAACACTGTCCTGTTTGTTTTAGCCCACCCTGAGCACTTAAAACACTGAACAGGCTCCCCAGGGCAGTGGTCATGGCCCCAAGGCTGCCAGAGCTCAAGGAGTGTTTGGAGAATCCTCTCAGGGACATGGTGGGATTGCTGGAGTTGTCCTGTGCAGGGCCAGGAGCTGACCTCATGATCCTTGTGGGTCTTTTCCAACTCAAGATATTCTATGATTCTGTGGTTCTATCTTCAGAAGTCCTGCCTTGGCCCATTCCTGCAGGAACACTTGTACCTGCATCCATCTCCTTGGAGCAAAAACGTCACCTCAACTGCCCTTCTGAAGGTTACTGAAATCCCCTTCTTTAATCCCACAACATGGGCACACAGGAGATTTTAGAGGTCCTACCCGAGCATCCAGTGTTCCCGTGACCCGCATGTCTGTCCCACAGACATTCAGAGCTGGGTGCTCCACAGAGCTCATTGGCCTCGTGTCCATTGATTTCCTCAGACCTGTTCCAGGAACAGGCCTGCATCAAATATTTTTACTCAAAACTTGTCAGCAGCTAAGCTGGACTCATACAATCATAGGATGTTCTGAGTTGGAAGGGATCCATAAGGATCATCGGGTCCAACTCCTGGCCCGGCACAGGACAACCCTAAGAATACTATACTTTTTCTTCTAAAATTGTTTTTTGCTTAATTTTTTCATGCATATGGAATCACAGAATGGTTTGGGTTGGAAATGACCTTAAAGATCATCTTGTTCCAACCCCCTGCCATGGGCAAGGGCACCTTCCACTAGCCCAGGTTGCTCCAAGCCCCGTCCAACCTGACCTTGGACACTTCCAGGGATGGGGCAGCCACAGCTTCTCTGGGTAACCTGTGCCAGAACCTCACCATCCTCACAGGGAAGAATTTCTCCGTAATACCTAACCTAAATTTCCCCTCTTTCAGTTCAAATCCATTATTCCTTGTCCTATCACTACAGTTCCTGATGAAGAGAAGTATGAAAAAATTTTGTTGCCTTCAAATTTTTTGTTCTGCTCTGTTTTCTAGTTGCTTTACAAAGAACCAATTTTATAAATATTGAGATTTTTGAACTTGAGTAAGGTTGAGGAAACAAATTTCCCCACTCTCTGTATTAGATATAAACCCATATTTTTAGATGCAAAAAACTATAAATTCACAAAAAGGAAATTTTCACGCTTTTCTGTGTCACTGATTTCTCCTCAGCTCTCTTTGCCACTGGAAAAAAAGAATAAGAAAAAGGCTGGGAGAACTACTATCAGTTACTTTTCTCATAATTTTTTCTTGCGAAGCTAATTTTAAAAAACATTAGAAGCCGAAAACACCGCGGAACAACGTACATTCAATTCAGCTGCTGTTTTTTTGGAAAAAAAATGAGTGTTTAAAAAAATGAAGAGTCCCCCAGCTGCAGTGGACTGGGAGCTCACCAGCAGCTTTTTGTGCCCAACAACATTTGTCTGCAGTTCTGCTTTGAGATTGTGAAGGATGGGTTGCTTTGGCTGCCGAAGGTTGCGGAGGCGACTTGAAGAGTGTGACTGGTGGACTTTGGGGGGACTGTGAGCACCCAGAGCTATGTTAATGTCTTCTCTGTGTGGGTGGGACTGAGTGACCTTTGTGGGAGGCCTTTCTGGTTCCATTTCCCACCGGAGGTGGGTCGTGCTGTTCCCCTCTCAGTGCGTCTTTGACACGTGTGCGTGGGGAGAAAGCTGAGTTTGTGTCAGAGTGCAGAGAGGTGTTTCCGGGCTCTGCATGGTGCAGGAAGGGTTGCAGTGTCCCCTCAGACACAGGATCACTGTGGAGAGTTGCACAGGTCAGGTCATGCTCCCCACTCCTCTCAAACCCTGTCAGAGGAGCTGGGATTGCCCCAAGGCCATGATGGGACTTGCTGAGGCTGATGTTCCCACTCTGCTCCACCAGGGCCATCACTGTGTAGTAAAGCAGCTGAAAGAAGATTCTTGGCCTGGTGTGAAGAAGTAGGAGACAGAGATGATGTGGGTGATTATGACTAGATTCATTGCTAATACAGTTTCTAAATATCGACAATTCAGTATCCAAAGAACAGCCATCAGGTCATGGTCCCTCCTGTTGAGCCACAAGCTTCAGTGAGACCCTCTGGCTTTCTAAACTGCTCACAGAAGTTCAAATGTGGCTTAGTCCACTTAGTCTTAAATTTGGCCAACAGTTTGTGACTAAAGGATTATGATGTATGCACAATCAGCTAGAAATGTACAGGTTTACAGCCTTTGGCCTTGCAGAATTCAAGTTACAGAGCACCTGTGGAGCTACTTTGGGATTTTAGCTCTATATTTGATGGGATCTTAGTGCTTTTACTCACCCATCCAAAAGCTCGTGTTCCCCATTTTTGGGTTGGATGTACCCTGCAGGCTTCCCTGCCAGGGTGAAGATCCATCCAGAAGCTGCCTCCCACCTTGGGAGACCAGTTGGTCCAGTTGGCCCAATATCCAACAGCATTTTATCTCCTTTTGCAGGCACCAAAATCAATTGCAAACATCTCATTATTGTTATTAATTATGTATTCCGTTAATTATGTGAGCACCTGCTGTCCTCATGTGAGGACAAACTTTATTTCCCACCAGAGACAGCGGAAAGGGAGAGGGAGGATGTGTGTGGGAGGAGGACACACTTGAAGATCTTTCGTTGCCATCATGCACTGAGAGCAACTCAAAACCCCCAAAAGATGCCTCCATAATCCTTCATACGGTCCATCAATCCTCTCATAAGATCATCTTGGTGACATGACTGGCAGTCAAAGCATATTGCTGACTTTTGCTCTATCTCACATCCCCTAAATCTGCTGAAAAAATGGCAACTGCCACATCTGTATCTCCCATTTGGGAGCAGATATCAAAGACCCCAAGATGCTCCAGTGAGCCAGTAACAAGGACTGTAGATCTATGTCCCACATGTAGGTGGATTTTTCTGTCTTTCATGGTTGCTAACAACTGATACCTAAAACTTATCTATCATCCAGCCTTGACTTAAAATGATACCTTGCTGTTCCCTCTGTAAAAAAAGGGAATTTCAGCTACTCTCATGGCAAATAACACCATTCTGAATCAGAAACCCTGTCACAAATCCTTCCACAAGTGGAAGAGAGGGAAAAGTTCACCTAATAAATCATGTGCTGTTGCATGACAACCAGATCTTCTAAGCAAAGCAAACCCTGGTTGCAACCTGGAAGGGAGGCTGCCAAATTAAAATGAAATTGCTGCAGGAAATGCTGTGGTTGATTTAGTAGGTGAAACTTCCCCTCTGACTTTGTTGGCAGTGCCTGGAGCAGTGCTGAGACCTGGGGACAGATGGATGGGCCATCTGTAAACTCAGGTCAGAGAAAAGCTCAGAGAAGTTGAGATGCTGAAAAAGTTTTGAGGGGGGGTGGTGAAAAATGTGTGTTAGACAATCCTGAAATATTCCACCAATTCCTTCCATTTTGCTCACTTTATCAGTGATAATAAAAATGAGGCAGAAAGGAGAAGACATTTTAAAAAATAACATCTTAAAATGTTGGGATGTCTCTGTTGGAAACCTCATTTCAGAGCCCCAGTTTTTTAAACACTGGATACAAATAAGCAAAAAAAAGCATTCTTTTGCTGGAATATTTTTTTCTGCAAGTCTGGTTTGCTGGGAGTTTTTTGGACATCTCTGTTGGAGTCTGACTGTCATGACACAGTGTCAGGCTGACATTTGGAGAGGTCTCTGGACCTGCAGTCCCTGATCCTCTCATGGTAGACTCTGAGGTAATTTGTCAAGAAGAGGAGTCAATATGTCTTTGCTCAGCTATGAGTATTTGGGGTTTGGGTTTTGGGGTTTTTTTGAGCATTTAGTCCACACCTTCCTACGCCTTTGGCTCAAAGCAGGGGCTGGGGCAGATTTTGGCACTGGATGTTGTAGATACCTCGTGTATTTGTGGCAGCAACACTTCATCTGTCCCTTAATTTTTGAGGGCTCTGAGTAGACTGAGTTTGCCATAGTTTGGCCATCTTGGCTACCCAGACCCACTATTATCGTTGAGTTATTGACCAGAGCTGAAATTACATTTATAGGATCACAGTTAAACAGCCCTCAAGCCCAAGTTTGGAACCCTAATGTGGACCAGTGGATGATCCATGGAAAGGGTTTGATTCATTTGTGTCTATAGTGATCCTTGAGGTACCCAGGAGGTCTGAGGTATGCATGTGGTCTTGGCAAACATAATCCATGAATTATGGGAGACCCACACCTTGTGAGGACCAGTATCTTGTCAGCTGGGATCTCTGCACTGGAGAGGGGATATATCCAACGTCTGGGGTTTTTGTTTGTTTTGTGGTTTTTTTTCTAATGACTTCTAGTGTCTGTCTGAGCCTCATTTGCAAAGTGTGAAACACCAGAGTCACATGGGAAGAGAAACCATGGGTTCACAAGGTCTGAGGTGGCAGGAGGCTGTAGACAGAATGGTTTTACACTCCTCTCTCCACTGTCCCATCATCCTGCATTCTCATCCTCTCCAGTTTGTTATTTAAGATTGTTTTGCCCCTCAGTGCCTGCACCTTTCCCCAGGAGCAATCTCATTAAAAAGGAATTTCTGCTCTTCCTTCCAGGATGGGGTTGCTTGGGAGCAAAAATCAGCTGATGCCCAATGAGAAACACACTTTTGGAGGCAACCCAAAAACTAGGAGTAAACCTCCTCCTGCTCCCCCCAAGGTAAGCCTGCAGTTTTGTGTCCTTTTGGGATCCTCCACGGCTCAGTTAGTGTTTGAAGTGATGCAGGCAACACCTGGAATCATAGAATCATAGAAGGGTTTGGATTGGAAGGGCATTTAGTCCAACCCCCTGCCATGGGTAGGGAGATCTTCCTCTAGACCATGTTTCTCCAAGCTCCATCCAACCTGGCCTTGAACAATTCCAGGGATGGGGCAGCCACAGCCTCTCAGAACATGTGCCTGGCACTGCCTGGACACAAGTCCTCTGAGCTCGTCCTCCCAGATGATTCCTGTATCTTTTAGACAGGGGTGGGAAGGGTTCTGAGGAGCCTCTGCATATTAAAAAAGAAAATGAATTAAAATCCAGTGTATGGGGACTTTGAAATATCTCCTGATCAGTACTTTGCAACCCAAGCTGATGTTGCTGACTTGCAAAAGGCACAAAGATGGGTCAGATTCAGGTTGAAGATTCAGAGCTGCAAAACCGCAATGGAAACTTCACCATCCTGAGGGCAACGGGTTCACCAGGGAGGGTCCACAGCCAGTGTGGGTTGGGGTGAGCTGAGAATCAGAAATGCTGGGCAGCTGCTGCTCCCTTTGAATTCACACAGCCTCTGCTTGCATGGACACGAGGCACTGGGTCAGGATTTAGGAGACCTCAAACAGCAAAATCCTTGTTTGAACTTTGCCGATCTCTTTGCCTGTCTGGTGCTGTACAGAGGGTGTGAGCTTGTTTTCTCCTTCCTTGCTCCTGTCAGCTCTGCATCCAGCAGCCAGCACAAGAGAAACTCTGGTGCAACTGTCCCCTGAAAACCACCTCGGGTCTTGAGGCCCTGTGAGAGGGGAGGAATTGCCTGTTGCTGCTTTTTATGACAGGTGGAGATGTTTTTCACTCCTTTAGCTTAATTTCTGAGTTCTCCCATGGTTATACAGTCCAGTTTTCATGACAGCAGACATCAGATTGACCAAGAAGGTGCTATTTTCCTAAATTTCCTTCTCACCAGCTCACTGGAGAGGAGCTGCTATCAGTATAAATATAGAATCATCGATCACCTTCTGCCACTCATTATTTTTTGCCACAGGCACTCAGCTCTCACATGTCAGGGGAAGTCCATCTTTCTTTCAGTTAAATTGGAAATGGCAGTGGATGAGCAGCTCTCCCACCCCTCACTGCTCCTAAGTATGGGTCAAAGGGTGGCATGGACAGAAAACACTGGATGTTTTTAATTTGGTGTCTGCATTTGATTCCTTTTGCACGTGCATAAAAATACCAGGCGGTGGTGGAACACCCACTACAGTCACTGGGTCCAGTACCTTGGGCTGATCACAGGACTGGTGTTTGAAGTTGGGTGGAGGCCAATTTCAAACTCTTAGCCCTGAAAACAAGGTGGTTCCATCCCAGCTGATCTGGAATTATCTATGGCCAGTTTGCCATTTCCAGCAGCTGGGCCAAACCAGGGACCATGTCAATATTTTAAAAGTGTGTCCAGACGACTTGCAGAGCACCTCGTTGCTCTTTAATGGCACAGTCTGCAATTGCCCCATGAGGGAAAGTGGAGGGGCAGGCACTGATCTCTTCTCTCTGGTGACCAGTGATAGACTCAAAGGAATGGCATGAAGCTGTGTCAGGGCAGGTTTAGGTTGGATATTGGGAAAAGGTTTCTCAAGGGACAGTGATCAGTCACTGAACAGGCTCCCCAGGGAAGCAGTCACAGCACCAAGGCTGCCAGAGTTCAAGAAGTATTTGGACAACGTTCTCAGGGACAGAGTGGGATTATTGGGGTGTCCTGTGCAGCACCAGGAGTTGGACTCTGTGATCCTTGTGAATCCTTTGCAACTCAGGAATCGTAGAATCATAGAACGATAGAATATCCTGAGTTGGAAGGGACTCACAAGGATCATCATATATTCTGTGATTTCTATGATTTCTATGATTCTACAATTAATTTGCTAATACAGTCACTACCTTTGCTTTTTGAACATGTCCCTGAACACAGCATATCCCATGAGCCTTGGGACAATTTTGGCAAAAAGTATCTCCAGTTTTCTGCTTCAAATAATATTGCAATTGCCATTTCTCGACGGGGCCATTCACGTCTCAACCCCCACGGATCCAAAATCTGGCACCAGTGAACAAGGGTTAGATAGACCAGGGTCCAAATGAGTGGGTGGCAGATTTGTGCTTAAATTCAGAGGGAAGCCAAGGGTTATTCAAGCTGACTGTTAAGACAGCCATGAACAAATCATGGCAAAACGTGCTAAAGCCATCAGGACACATCCAGAGCCAGACACAGGGGCTGTTGATTGACTCCCACTTGTCTGTGAAGCTGAGAGCAGGTCTTCCTGAACACACAGCAAAGTAATAAATATCTTTTTTTTTCTTTTTTTTTCCCTATTTCTACCCAAGGGCAGACAATTTATCAAAACCCCTCATCTAAACCAAGCCTCTGCACAAG
>NW_021940269.1:0-1043 GCF_001715985.3 Manacus vitellinus | reverse complement strand
CAGCTTCTCTGGGCACCCTGTGCCAGGGCCTGGCACCCTCACAACCAAGGATTCCTTTCCAGTATCTTACAAACATCTTCCTCAAATTTAGGGAGTCAGAAGCTTCAGGCAGTGGTCCTGCCTGTGCCAGTGGAATTCCCAGGATCCAAATCAGCCCTCAGTGCCATGTTCTGCTCTGAGCTGCTTTCTCCAAGGGATCTGGGATGCTAAGGAGGAGTAGGCTGGAGGCAGCTGCTCATGGTGTTCTGTGCTGAACAGATGAAGAACTTGCTGCAATTGAGTTATTTGTGATGAATAGAAATGAACCAAAATACAATGATTTTGCCTGGTTGTTGGGCAGCTGTTATTGGGATGGGAGAAAGGGAAGCAGACTTAATTTAAGTAAATTTGCAAACAAATCTGGAGTTAGTACTGAAATGAATGTGCTGTCAGACACAGTCCCAGCAAGTCCCAGAGTCCACTCTCTCCTCCTGAAGAGAGGAAGTTTTTTGCCTTAAAATATAGCAGGAGGAGAGGGGAAAAAAAAACCCCATAACTTTTTGGCAGGTGCTGAGGCCTTGCAGCATCTCCTTCACCAGCTCTGCCTCGCAGCTCCCTCAAAACCCAAAGAAATCCCTAAAATTCCTCCTCTGCTCCAATGACCTTCCTCAAAGAGAGAAAGGAACTTGGATGATAAATGGCTGGACTTAAGTGTGTTTATGAAATGCCAAAGCCTCTTAAGCCAAATTGCTATTTTTCCTTCATTAATTAGGATGTTTCCATATTGCAGCTTTTACCCCAAACAGATGGTTGGCTCCGTGGGGAGCCTGACAGAGCACAAATACCTCGAGTGCTCCTCCCTGATGGAAGTTTGACTTAGGAGGAGTTTGCATTTGCATCTCTATTTTTTGCCTTTATAAAACCTGAAAATGTGCAGCTCACACTTTAAAATGACCGAGCAGCTGAGGCAAAGCAGGGAAGTAAAAATGTGGAATAATCAACCTGCAGTGATTTTGCACAGTGAGATTTGCTGGGTTTGGGTTTGTTACAAACCAAAAGGACTT
>NW_021940268.1:0-1097 GCF_001715985.3 Manacus vitellinus | reverse complement strand
GGATCCCACAAAACCAGAGCCTCAGGGAAATCCCTGCCACAGGGCCAGAGCCTAAGGAAAATTCTGGCCACAAGGCTGGATCCCACAGAACCAGGGCTGGATCCCACAGAACCAGAGCCTGGGGAGAATCCCTGCCAAAGGGCTGGATCCCACAAACCCAGAGCCTGGGGAAAATCCTGGCCAAAGGGCCAGATCCTGAGGAAAATCCCCACAAACCCAGAGCCTGAGGAAAATCCCCACAAAACCAGAGCCTGAGGAAAATCCCTGCAATGGGACTGGATCCCACAAACCCAGAGCCTCAGGGAAATCCCTGCCAAAGGGCCAGATCCTGAGGAAAATTCTGGCCACAGGGCTGGATCCCACAGAACCAGAGCCTGGGGAAAATCCCTGTCATGGGACTGGATCCCATAAAACCAGATCCTGAGGAAAATCCCTGCCAAAAGGGCTGGATCCCAACAAACCAGATCTTGGGGAAAATCCCTGCCATGGGACTGGATCCCACAAAACCAGAGCCTGAGGAAAATCCCCACAAACCCAAAACCTGAGGAAGATCTCCACAAACCCAGAGCCTGAGGAAAATCCCTGCCAAAGGACTGGATCCCACAAAACCAGAGCCTCAGGGAAATCCCTGCCAAAGGGCCAGATCCTGAGGAAAATTCTGACCACAGGGCTGGATCCCACAGAACCAGAGCCTGGGGAAAATCCTGGCAAAAGGGCTGGATCCCACAAAACCAAATCGTGAGGGAAATCCCTCTCACAGGGCTGAATCCCACAAAATCATACAGTGAGGAATGTCCTCACAAACCCAAAACCTGAGGAAAATCCCCACAAACCCAGATCCTGAGGAAAATCCCTGCCACGGGGCTGGATCCCACAAAACCAGAGCCTGAGGAAAATCCCTGTTACAGGACTGGATCCCACAAAACCAGAGCCTGAGGAAAATCCCCACAAACCCAAAACCTGAGGAAAATCCCCACAAACCCAGACCCTGAGGAAAATCCCTGCCAAAGGGCTGGATCCCACAAAACCAGAGCCTCAGGGAAATCCCTGCCACAGGGCCAGAGCCTAAGGAAAATTCCGGCCAAAGGGTTGGATCC
>NW_021940267.1:0-1097 GCF_001715985.3 Manacus vitellinus | reverse complement strand
CCCGTGACATCACATCACCCCGATGACATCACGTCCCCTATGTTACCATACCTGCCCTGTGACATCACACCTCCCCTATGATGTCACAACCATCATGTGACATCACATCTCTCCTGTGATATCATATTATCCCTTTGATATCACATCCTTCCTGTGATGTCCCATCCATCATATGACATCACATCTCCCTTCTGATATCATATAATCCCTGTGACATCACATCTCCCCTGTGACATCACAGCTCCCTATGAAATCACACCTGCCCTGTGACATCACATCCTCCTTGTGACATCACATCCTCCCCTGTGACATCACATCCTTCCTGGGACATCACATCTCCCCTATGACATCAGATCCATCATATGACATCACATCTCTCCTATGATTTCATATCATCCCTGTGACATCATGTACTCCCCTGTGACATCACATCTCCCCTATGATGTCACATCCATCATATGACATCACAGCTCCTCTGTGACATCACTATCATCATATAACATCACATCTCCTGTGACATCACATCCTTCCTGTGACATGACACCTCCCATGTGATGTCACAACCACCATATGACATCACATCTCTCCTGTGATATTATATCATCCCTGTGACACCACGTGCTTCCCTGTGACCTCACAGCTAACAGGGAGTTAGTAAAACTTTATTTTCAGTTACTGCTGAATGTTTTAGTGACTGTTTTACTAATGATGGCTCATGGCAGGATGGAAGTTCATCCTGGGTAACTCTTCATCAAGCAATCAGGATATTGAAAGGGGAAGCAATGAAAATAGCTATTGAATTGCAGAGCCCCGAACTTTACATACAACAGCCTTTAATTCCAGTAATGCAAAACAAACTGTTAGAAGGCTGTTCTTTACCCTGGAAACCATACATTATCCCACTGTTAGTGCCTAACCCGGGGGTACCCATAGAAGGGATTGTAGAGAGGTTGCAGCAACTCAGTGACCTTCCAGGTCTCCCCCACACAGACAGAACAGCCAACCATGGAAATAAACGAGATAACAGTGAAAACCAGAGAGGAGGGGAAGGAGGAAAAGGGGAACGAACTAAGTTATTTCAAGATGTACTTAAAAAA
>NW_021940266.1:0-1036 GCF_001715985.3 Manacus vitellinus | reverse complement strand
GCGGGGGAGGAGGGAAAAGAGCCGGGATTTGGGGGGAAAAAATGGGATTTGGGGTCCTAAAATCCTTGGGAGGAGGGAAAAGAGCTGGGATTTGGGGAAAACAACTGGGATTTGGGGTCCTAAATTTCATGGGAGGAGGGAAAAGAGATGGGATTTGGGGAAAAGAGATGGGATTTGGGGTCTTAAAATCCAGGGGAGGATGGAAAAGAGTCGAGATTTGGGGAAAAGAACTGGGATTTGGGGTCCTAAAATCCAGGGGAGGAGGGAAAACAAGAGGGATTTGGGGAAAAAAAATGGGATTTGGGGAAAATAACTGGGATTGGGGGAAAACACCTGGGATTTGGGGTCCTAAAATCCTTGGGAGGAGGGAAAATAACTGGGATTTGGGGAAAATAACTGGGTTTTGGGGAAAATAACTGGGATTTGCTCCTCCCTGGGAAGGAGTTCCGGGAACAAGGGGGTTCCCTGGGAATCTCGGCACTCAGGGAAGGGTCTCCCTTCCCCTTTCCTGCCTTTTCCACCCCCACATTCCATAAAAACCCCTCTGAGTGGATCCCGAGTGTCCTTTATCCCGGAATCCTGGAATGGTTTGGGTGGGAAGGGGCCTTAAATCCCATCCCATTCCATGTTCAGGGACACCTCCCGCTATCCCAGGGAATCCAACCTTTCCTTGGACGCTCCCAGGGCTGTTCCCAAGCATTCCCTCAGAATTCCCAGCCGGCTCTGACCCCCCTTTCCCGCTCTTTCCCGGCAGATCCCGGGATCAGATCCGTGGGATGCTGCAGCGCCCGGACGGGCTCCGGGGCCGCCCTCAAATATTCCGTGGGGATCCTTTACCTCCTGGTCCTCCTCATCCTCGTGGGAATCTTCGTCCTGGCAGGTGAGCCAGGGGATGATCCCGTGGGAATTGTGCTCCAGGAAAGGTTTCCTGGGATATCCAGGACGGGAAAAAATGGGATCTGGGAGCTTCTGGTTCGTCCCGGCTCCGCTGGAGGGGTTTGGATTTAATCCCCCCCTTTCCAGCCCCAAATCCGTG
>NW_021940265.1:0-1098 GCF_001715985.3 Manacus vitellinus | reverse complement strand
TGGTGCCCCACGGCTGCAGTACCCACTTGCTGTGGTGTCCCACAACCGTGGTTGCCCCCTGGCTGTGGTGTCCCATAACCGTGATGTCCCATAACTGTGATGCCCCACGGCCGCAGTACCCCCTGGCCATGGTGTCCCATAACTGTGATGCCCCACAGCTGCAGTACCCCCTGGCCATGGTGTCCCATAACTGTGGTGCCCCATAACCGTGGTGCCCCACTGCTGCAGTGCCCCCAGCCACGGTCCCCAGACCAGCTCCCCCATGCCACCCACACCCAGACCCAGCCACATGCCCTCATGCCCACCGCTGCCTGTCCCCCCTGTTCCACATCCTGATGCATCTGGGACCACATGGGAGCCACGTCCAGCCCCTCCCCAGTCCCCACGGGTGTCCCGCCAGGACCGCCCTTGGCCCAGCCCCATAATCAAGTGCCACTCGCCTGTGTGTGGGGCTGGGCAGCCCCCAGCAAGGACCCTCCATCCCTGCAAGGACCCTCCATCCCTGCATGGATCCCCCAGCCCTGGCACTCACTGGCACTGCGACACCAGGGCCAAGCAAGGAGAGGCTCCACTGTGGTACCCAGGGGCCCCAGTGGGGCTGAGCCCCACTCCCCACACCATTCCGGGTGGTAAGTTTTGGGACAGGTCCTTTGTCCCCAGTGCCACTCCAGTCACCAGCGCACGGCTCCAGCTGCCCCCCTGCCCCATTCCAATTTGTCCAGGTCCTGGTAGTGTTCATGGTGGATGTAAATGAAAGACTTGGGGGTTGTCAAGTGCACCAGGCAGTGGCCAGGCTGCCTGTGCCAAGAGAGGACGTGGCTGGGGAGCACCTGGTGGGTGCCAGCAAGGCCAGGGGGGCTCTGGGGGTGCTCTCTGGGTGAAATGCTGGCAGGACAGAGCTGGCTCAAGGGCTGCTGCAGGGGGACACAGTGGGGGTCACTGCTGCGGAGCCAGGAGGGTGCCCGCAACACCCACTGGGACAGGGAACCCCCACGGGGCAGAGCCAGCACCCAAAAAGTGGGGCAGGTGCCCAAGAAGCAGAGGGGGGGGCGAGTCCGGGCACCGGCAGGGCTGGGCAAAGGGCTCTGGGGAGGCTCT
>NW_021940264.1:0-1027 GCF_001715985.3 Manacus vitellinus | reverse complement strand
TAATTAAGGGGTAATTAGAGGTAATTACCTTGCAGGAGAGCGGGGCCGAGTAATTAAGGTATTATTGAGGGTAATTAAGGGGTAATTAGTGGTAATTACCCTGCAGGAGGGCGGGGCCGAGTAATTAAGGTATTATTGAGGCTAATTAGGGGCTAATTAGGGGTAATTAAGGGGTAATTAGAGGTAATTACCCGGCAGAAGGACGGGGTGGAGTAATTAAGGTATTATTGAGGGTAATTAAGGGGTAATTAGTGGTAATTACCCTGCAGGAGGGCGGGGCCGAGGCGCTGCCACAGCCGGGTGGTCTCGGCCAGGACCCCCCAGGGGACGGAACCGGGGGCTGGGGGGGACAGGGGGGGTCACCCCAAAATCCACCCCAAACTCACCCCAAATCCCTTAAATTGACCCCAAAATCGGCCCCGAAATCCACCCCAAAAATCCCTGAAATTGACCCCAAAATCCACCCCAAAATCCACCCCAAACTGACCCCAAATCCCTTAAATTGACCCCAAAATCAACCCCAAAATCAACCCCAAACTGACCCCAAAATCCCTTAAATTGACCCCAAAATCAACCCCAAAATCAACCCAAAATTGACCCCAAAATCCCTTAAATTGACCCCAAAATCAACCCCAAAATCCACCCCAAAAGCCCCAAAATTGACCCCAAAATCAACCCCAAAATCCACCCCAAAAGCCCCAAAATTGACCCCAAAATCAACCCCAAAATCCACCCCAAAAGCCCCAAAACTGACCCCAAAATTTACCCCAAAGAACCCCCGAAATCAACCCCAAAATAAACCCCAAAATAATCCCAAAAGCCCCAAAATCGACCCCAAAATCCACCCCAAACTGACCCCAAATCCCTTAAATTGACCCCAAAATCAACCCCAAAATCCACCCCAAACTGACCCCAAAATCCCTTAAATTGACCCCAAAATCAACCCCACCCCGATGACCCTCCTGGCCCCGGCCTTGGCAGCGAACATGCAGAGGATGCCCGTCCCACTGCCCACGTCCAGCACCAC
>NW_021940263.1:9380-16316 GCF_001715985.3 Manacus vitellinus | reverse complement strand
TGTCAGCTGGCCAGGAAAGTGGGATCCCGGTGTGCTACAGGGTGTGCTGGTGGGCCCCAGCCCTGCCCAGCCCCACAGGGCCCCTCACTCACCCAGCTTGAGGGGCTGCATGGTGGTCACCTCGTAGGAGGACGGAAGCTGCAGACCTGGAGAGCGGCTCTCCTGGGAAGAGCTGTCTTCCATCCAGGCCTGCCTGGGGCAGGCGGGGAGGTCTCTTCTCCATCCTGTGAATCAAAGAACACAGGGGAGCCTGCCTACGGAGGGCGTCCGAATGGTGGAGTCAAACACCCTCGGGAAAAATGCTGCAGCCAAATCGCCTCAGGTAAAGTGCCTCAGGCAAAAGGCCTCAGCAAAAGGCCTCAGCCAAAAGGTCAAGGCAAAAGGCCTCAGGCAAAGGGCCTCAGCAAAGTACCTCAGCCAAAAGGCCAAGGCAAAACACTGCAGCCCAAAGGTCAAGGCAAAGTGCCTCAGGTAAAGCACCTCAGCCAAAAGGCCTCGGCCCAAATGCCTCAGGTAAAAATGCTTCGGCAAAACGCCTCAGCAAAACGCCAAGTTCCCACGGGGCCACCAAGGGTCGTGGACAAGACGTGGACTGCAGTCGGGGGCTTCTCGCCAGCGCCGCACTCCTCTCCTGTCCGGTCGCCGTCCTGACGGACACTGACCCACCGTGGGCCACGGTCGTGCTGAGCACACCTGCTGCAGTGGGTGTCACAAAGGGCCCCTCTGTGACACGCTGCCGGCTGCTAGCAACAGGTTCCAGTGCTTGTTGACATGGCACCTGCCCCCAGCAACGGGTCCCAGGGAGCCACCACGCAGGCAGGAACAGGCAGGGTGTCCCTGGGGACACAGGCCTGCCTCAGCCCTGGGCGCCCAGCTGCCCTCAGGGTATCTCCAGGCCCCACTTTGCTCTCATGTCTGCTTGGGACATCCCAAGAAGCTCCATGTTCAGACAGCCCTGCGTGCCCCCAGGACATCCCTTTCCTGTCCCCACACCACAGAGCCTGGGCTCAGAGCCCTTCAGTCACATTAAATGCATAACATTTGCTCAAGTTTAAAAGAAACCATGGCTTTTGTCACCTTTTCTCTTTCTCCCACTGACCAGCAAGAGCTTTGCCCCACTCAACAGCTCTTCCAGCACTGGGCTGCTCAGGAGCCCTCCCAAGGCCTTCGCCGCACCCCAGGCCCCTGCGCGGCACCCCGAGCTGCCCCAGGGGTGGCTGAGTGGCCCTGCCAGGCTGGTGGAGTCCTGGGGGGGTTTAGGGCTGAGGGGGGGAGGATGGCACCCAGGGGGATCCAGTTGGAGGGGCCGGGATCCTCAGCGTGCCGGGAGCTGTCGTCTTCTGGTACAGCCCAGCTGAGTGGCCGCATTGGTCCATCTGAGGGTCCAGGAGTTGTAAGTCCTGCTGTTCTTGCCTCAGTTCTGTGTCTCTTCTACAGAATCAGACCAAAGAAGCCCCCAGAAGCCCAAAGGGACCAGGAACAGCCCCTCTCTGACAGCCCCAGAGGTGCCCTGGAGCCACTGCCCAGTGTGACCTCGCTCAGGCACCTTCAGAGCCCCACTCGGCCCTGGGGGACTGGTGTGGGCATCCACGCTGCCTGGGGACAGCCAGTGGGGACAACTGGCAGTCCAGGAAAGACGTGGGCAAGGCTATCTTGGCAAAGAGTCCCCCCACTTTGAATTTCCATCCCATCCCCTCAGGACTTGTTCATTTTCCCTTCTGGGCCCTCCAGGCCTAGAGCTCTCCTCAGACCCACAAGTCCTCTCCGAACCCTGTCTTGTGCTGTGGTTGCCTCAACCTGGGCTGTTTGCCCCCTCAGCACCCTAAGGCACCTTTTGATGTGCTCCAGAGGCCAGTTTGTCCCCTGGTCCCCGCAGTACCCCTTCATCCCCCTCCCTCACCCTTCCTTGGAGCCTCACGAGCCCTCCCTTGGCCCTCGAGGGACACAAAAGCCCACAGTTTGCTCTTCTGCAGCCAGGAGAGGCCTCTTGGCCACAGTCCCACCACAGGACTCCTCCACCTGCCCTGCAGCTGTCTTCAGGCCAGATCATACAATCACAGAACCATTTAGGTTGGCAAAGACCTGCAAAATCATCGAGTCCAAGCTTGCACCCATCCCCACCTTGTCAACTAGAGCAGAGCACTGGGGGAGTGCCACATCCAGTCTTGTCTTGGATACCTCCAGGGATGGGGATTCCACCACCTCTCCGGGCAGCCCCTTCCAATGCCTGACAACCATTTCCATCAAGAAAAGCTTCCTCATGATCACACACAAAGCCTCCTGAGGCCTTCAGTGCACCCCAGGCCCCCCAGTAAAAACCACCCTGCCAGGGCTTTCCATGCCACAAGTGTAATACAGAGTTCTTCACTCATTTCCAGCTTCAAGCTCTGGAGCCCCAGCAGCTGGGGATCCAGGAGCTCTGGGATCCTCTGCAGCCCACTCAGGGCTGAGTGTTCCTTCATGATTCCATCCTTCTATGCCTAGGGGGTCCACCGGAGACCCTTTGAGGCCGCACAGCTGCAATGCAGGGCTCAGTGGGGCATTTTGGAGTACCGGAGATGGAATTTGAAGTCCACCAAGCAAACGTGGGACTCTGCAGCTACAATTCAAGGCCTGTGGGGATGGTTTGGGATATCAGGAATGAAATTTGAGGCCCCCTGCAGAAAACTAAAGGGCTCTGTGCCTGAAGTTTAGGGAAAGTGGGGGATTTGGGTCCTGCAGCTGTGACATTCCCTCGGGGAGACAGCCAACCCCCGCAGCCACACTCAGCCCAAACCCCCCCCAGACCTGCCACCCTCCATCTCCCAGAGCTGCTGACACATCCCACTGCCCAAAATAAGCGTGATTGCCCCCAAAATGCCACCTCAGCAGGTCTGGGGGGATGGACTCAGGGAGGGGAGGAAGCCCAAGCTGCTGTGGGGGAAGTTTGAAGGCAGTGGTCATGATGTGGGACAATCTGGAGTCTGGCAATGTCTCCGGGTGACCTCCTGGTCCTGTAGCAGCTGCAGCACAGGGCCTGCTGCTGTGCCACCTCCTGGGGTGCTGGGCCTGGGAGAACACAGGGGTCACAGAGGGGGGCACCATGTGGGGACACAGGGATAACTGTGGCTGCCCAGGCTGGAGAAGAGAAGGTTTTGGGGTGACTTTGCAGTCCCTTCCAGTGCCTAAAAGAGGCTCCAAGGGAGCTGGAGAGGGATTTTGGACGAGGGCCTGGAGTGACAGGACAAGGGGAATAGCTTCACACTGGCAGAGGGCAGGGTGACATTGGCAGTGGCCCTGAAATGGGGTGAGAAGGCTCGGGCAGCAGTTTGTCCTTTAGCCAAGGCGGCTTCTCCCAGGGAAAGCCCCAGCCAGGGCTCAGCTTGTCCCACAAGCCTGGGGCCAGGGGTGCTGAGGGGGGAGCGTCCCGCTGCCTGCGGGACAGCCCAGGAAGGACACGGTCGGCTCGGCACACTCAGCACCGCGCAGCTGAAGGACACCAGGGCTTTGGGCACGTTGTTGCAGCTTTATTCATCCCCAGTCCTTTAGCCAAGGCAAGCTGCACCTCTGCCGGGCTCACGGCCAGCAGCAGCGCAGTGCTCGCAGGAGGCCTCTTGGTCTTTGCTGCACGAAAGGACTCCTCAGAATGGAGGCTGTCCGAGCTGCCAGGGAGCTGACAGAGATGTCCCAGTCTCTCTCCAAGGGCTGAAGCGCTGTGAGGGAAAGAAACAGAACCCAGATAAAACCCCCCATCTGCAGAGAACCTCTGGATTCCCAACAGACCGCGCTCCCCACTCACCGCTCAGGATGTCAGCCTGACTCTCCGTGGTCTGCTCCCTCAGGCGCCGTGTGATGAGTCCTGGGCACAGAGCTCCATTAGCCCCTGCTCCCCAGCCTGCTCCCAGCAGCAGGGCCCCCAGTCCTACCCTCCTCCCCCTCAGTAGGGCTGAGCCCAGGAGCCCCCAGAAGCTCAGGGCAGTGGGACTGAGCAAGGCGGCCACCAAGCCCCGCTGCGTGGGCAGGGCTGGCAGAGGGAGGTAAGGCCCTGCCCAGGGTGGCCGGGGCTGGGGTAGCCCCAGGACTGCCCCTCGTTGCTGGGGCAGCAGTGGCACAGGGGCCAGGCTGCCCCAGAGGCACCGCAGGGGCTGGCACTCACCAATGAACCTGACGGCCGCCAGGCGCACGTTGGCCTGAGGGTCCTGCAGGTAGGGCAGGCTCTGGTGGATGAAGTCTTCAGCCCTGCTCCTGCTGTTCTGAAGCTGCAGAGAGAACAAGGCATGTCTCTCCAGGGCTGTCACTGGGGCAGTTGGCTGGAGCAGTGCCTCCTGCCAGCACCTCCTGGGATGGAGAGGCCTCCCCTCCTGCTGGCTACAGGGAAGGGACAGGGGCCAGCAGAAGAGCCCCTGGGGCTCTGTTCTTGAGGGCAGCAACAGGGATGCAGCTCCAGGCTCTGCCCAGCTGCAGAGCCCCCAGCCCAGACATGGGATGGGAGCAGCCCTCCCCCAGCCCGGGCCCCTCAGCTTGTCCTTACCAAGCACGCTCCAAGCTCCCACAGCCGCTCTCTCTGCAGCAGGTGCTTGAGCGTCTTCCACTTCAGCAGCTCGGCGGCAGCAAGAAGGGCTTCCCTGGAGGCCTGCAGGACAGCATGAGCTCAGGGATAGCACGGGGGCCTGGGCAAGGAGACATCTTGGCTCTGTTCCTGGGGGGATCCCACCTTTAGGAAGCTGGGACAGGCCCTAGCCCAAATATCTGGGAGCCTTTTGGGGACAACCCTGGAGGACAGGCGTGGAGGCTCAAAGGCCTGGTCTCCGACACAGCCTGTGCGGATGCCCCTGCTCAGGCCGTGGTGGCCACGGGCTGCTACCGAGCCCTGCAGGAGTAGGCAGGGCAGGTGTTGCACAGGGCCGTGCCAGCTTCTCTGGCCCTGCTGGCGCTGGCTCCGCACGGACCTTCCCCCGGGCTGTGCTGGGGGAGCGCTGCCCACTGCCAGCTGCCCTTGCCCTGATGCCCAGGAGCCCTGGGGGTGTCAGCTCAGCCCTCTGTGTGTCAGGGCTCAGCCTTCAAACCTGTACCTTGGCCACGCTGGGGACCTGGTCGCTCATGCGGAAGAGGAGAGGCACCAGTGCTCGCCACACCTCCTTCCTCATCCTCTTCTCATCCCTGCGGACCACCAACTGCAGCAGCTCTGTGAGCATGCGGATGGAGAGCTCTCGCAGCTCGCTGCACTCCTGGCAGGAAGCAGGAAAAGGGAGCTTTGCAAACAGCAGCTCCCTGCCCACAGTGTAGAGGGCCCTGATCTTGGCTGCAGGGAGGGCAGCGGCTGCGGCCTCACATCCCAGAAGAAGCAGCACTGGGCTGCACGGCCCAGAAGCCATCCCAGGAGAGCCCAGGGGAGCAGAGCTGGCTCCAAGTGCTGCTCGCAGGGCTGGGCTGCAGGGCAGTTGTCATTGCCCAGCGCCCATCTGAGGGGCTCAGGCTCCACATCAGCCTTACCGAGTCAAAGAGGGGCAGGAGCCTCCCCACAAGCTGCACAGCGATGAAGCTGGCCTTGCTCTTCTTCAGCTGACGCAGAACGTTTCGCAAGGCCAGCAGGATCTTCATCTTGGCGTCTTCGCTGCCAACTTGCAGGATCTTCATCATGCCCGGCAGGAAGAGTTCAATGTTTCTGGCCTGTAGAGAGAAGAGAATGTCCATTGGGTGAAGAGGGTTGTGCCTGAAAAGCTCCCCAGGCAGCCACCCCAGGCCCTACCATGGCAGGGAGTGCGTTTGGAGCAGTCACCCCACATTGTGAGTCCCAGGCCAGGCCAAGCCACTGCTTTCCACCCAGCCCCAGCCCCCGTTTGCCTACAGGGCTGCCCCTGACACCGCCCTGCTCACCATCTCGGCTCTCTGCGACAGCCCGACGAGCCCTTCCAGCAGCAGCCTGGCCGTCCTCACCTTTGGACAGCCCTGATGGCTCTCGAGGTCGGGCTCCTCAGCCAACTCCTCCCACTCAGCCTTCCTGGAGGATGACTGCAGGAGCAAACAGAGCCATGAGGGGCCGGCAGAGCCTGCAGGGCTGGTGGGAGGGGACCAGGGCCTTTGGTGGTCACTCACAGCCATGGGCTGGGTGCGGGGGCCTTCTGCGGAGCAGCGGAAGCACTGTCTGTGCAGCAGGTTGGCAAAGCCCTCCAAGATCTTGGACAGCGTCTCCGGCATGGAGGACATCAGCTCCCACAGCTCCGGCGCAGTGCTGGAAGGCAGAGAAGGCAGAGCACTGTCAGCAGGGCTGCCTCAGCCACAGGGCTGTGGCCTGGAGCAGCCCCCCAGAACCTGCCCCTTGGAGCCCTGGCTGCGCGTCCCCGGGGGCCCTGCCCGCGCGGGCAGGACGGGGCTGAGGGCGTGTTCCCCGTGGGGCTGGAGCACCGGGCTGGCTCTGGGCTGGCTGGGCCAGCTTTGGCTGCTGTGAAGCAGGGCTGGAAAGCATGGGGGGATGGAGGGCCTGACTCTGCAGGCTGTCCTGCAGCGTTCCTTGGCTCTGGCAGCCAGAGAGTCTCGGGGTCCCTCTCCCCACAGGGAACAAGCCCACCCTCAAGGCCATCAGGGCCAGTACCTGTCTCCTCGAAGAGCCGCCTTGCACAGGAGGATGACCACTGTGGTGGGGTACAGGTTGGTCATCAGGTGAAGCAGTGACTCCGCTTTCTCCCATGCTGCCTGTGTGCTGCAGTATGGCAGGCTCTCAAGGATGCTGCTGACTATCTTGGGTGCCTGCAGGGAATACAGGTGAGGATGGCACTGCCCCTGGAGTGCAGCCATGTGCTCAGTTGCCCTTCCCATTCCTCTCTGCTGCCTTGAGGTGGCTTGGGGGGGCCCAAGTCACCTGTGCTTGGGAGGGAGGGATGCAGGGAGGAACAAGGCCCAAGAGGGCTGAAGGGCACGACAATGCAGCCACAGCCCACTTACATCTGTCAGCCAGAC
>NW_021940263.1:3759-5310 GCF_001715985.3 Manacus vitellinus | reverse complement strand
TCCGAATGGTGGAGTCGAACACCCTCGGGAAAAATGCTGCGGCCAAATCGCCTCAGGCAAAGTGCCTCAGGCAAAAGGCCTCAGCAAAAGGCCTCAGCCAAAAGGCCAAGGCAAAGCACCTCAGCCCAAAGGCCTCAGCAAAGTGCCTCAGCCAAAAGGCCTCGGCAAAGTGCCTCAGCCAAAAGGCCAAGGCAAAGTGTCTCAGCCCAAAGGCCGAGGCAAAGTGCCTCAGCCAAAAGACCAAGGCAAAGTGCCTCAGGCAAAGCGCCTCGACCAAAAGGCCTCGGCCCAAGTGCCTCAGGCAAAAACACTTTGGCAAAGTGCCGCAGCCAAACTCCGCGTTCCCACGGGGCCACCAAGGGTCGTGGACAAGACGTGGACTGCAGTCGGGGGCTTCTCGCCAGCACCGCACTCCTCTCCTGTCCGGTCGCCGTCCTGACGGACACTGACCCACCGTGGGCCACGGTCGTGCTGAGCACACCTGCTGCAGTGGGTGTCACAAAGGGCCCCTCTGTGACATGCTGCCAGCTGCTAGCAACAGGTCCCAGTGCTTGTTGACATGGCACCTGCCCCCAGCAATGGGTCCCAGGGAGCCACCATGCAGGTTGGAACAGGCAGGGTGTCCCTGGGGACACAGGCCTGCCTCAGCCCTGGGCGCCCAGCTGCCCTCAGGGTATCTCCAGGCCCCACTTTACTCTCATGTCTCCTCGGGACATCCCAAGGAGCCCCATGTTCAGACAGCCCTGTGTGCCCCCCGGACATCCCTTTCCTGTCCCCACACTGCAGAGCCTGGCCTCAGAGCCCTTCAGTCACATTAAATGCATAACGTTTGTTCAAGCTTAAAAGAAACCATGGCTTTTGTCGCCTTTTTCTCTTTCTCCCACTGACCAGCAAGAGTTTTTCCCCACTCAACAGCTCTTCCAGCACTGGGCTGCTCAGGAGCCCTCCCAAGGCCCTCGCCGCACACCAGGCCCCTGCGCGGCACCCCGAGCTGCCCCAGGGGTGGCTGAGTGGCCCTACCAGGCTGGTGGAGTCTTGAGGGGGCTTAGGGCTGAAGGGGGGAGGATGGCACCCAGGGGGATTCCTTGGATTCACCAAGGAAGGCCTAGACTAAACTACCACAGGGATCCAGCTGGAAGGATCAGAATCCTCAGCATGCTGGGAGCTGTCGTCTTCTGGCACAGCTCAGCTGAGCGGCCGCATTGGTCCATCTGAGGGGCCAGGAGCTGTAGTCCTGCTGCTCTTGCCTCAGTTCTATGTCTCCTCTACAGAATCAGACCAAAGAAGCCCCCAGAAGCCCAAAGGGCCCTGGAACAGCCCCTCTCTGACAGCCCCAGAGGTGCCCTGGAGCCACCTGCCAGCCCAGCTGGCCCTCGCTGCCCACAGCCCAGAGCCCCTCTGCCCTGTCCTTCTTTGGGAGAGGCTGTGCTGGGGCTGAGCTCCAGCCTTGAGCAGTCCCAGCTTTCAGGTAACATCATGGCTGACCCCCAGGACCCCCGTGGGTCGGGAAAAATACACAGCTCAGGGGGGGCAACCCCTACAATAAATAAC
>NW_021940263.1:0-2503 GCF_001715985.3 Manacus vitellinus | reverse complement strand
AGAGAGAGAGAGAGAGAAGCTGAGAAGCTCAGAGATGTCCTGGAGCTGGAGTAGGACAGCCAGGAGGAATGTGGAGGGGGGAAGAGGCCTTCCTGCCCCCCTTCGCCATGCTGACAGTTTGAGACGGAGCAAAGGAGCTCTGCTAGAACACTTGGGGCAAAAACTGAACTGAAAGCCCTAAACGTTCTGACTCAGGAGGAACTTGAATCCCCTGAGGAAGGGACTGTCAGGGGTGCCCAGTACCCCGTGATATGACTGTGGAGAGGTGAGCCTTGTCCCTGCTTTCGCAGTCCATGGGAGAGAGACCAGCTGGAGCTGAAGGGCCGAGGGGTGAGAGAAGACCCCTGTGTTGTAATGGAGAGAGAGAGAGATTTTCCAGTTCTGACAAATCCAGCTATGACTGCTGCCTTGAAGAGGAGAGACACTGCTGCCCTGAAAGTGGAAAGGATCTTTTCATCTTCCCTTCAGAACTTTTATCGGAGGGAAAGGAGGGATTTGATCTAATGTAAATATATTGCTTTTCCATAGGAGAGATAGTTAAAATTGTGTATATAATGTATTATAGTATTTATTTGTGTAAGTAATATACTGTAATATAATTCCTTTCCCCCCATACTGAGCTGTGTTTTGTCTGAAAACCCTCTCACACTGTAACAAACTGGGGGGGGGGCTAGGACTTGGAAATTGGATTTTTGAGGGTCTCAAACTGCCACAATGATTTATGCATTCTGGGATTGCCAGGGCACTTTTGCAGGCTGGGAAGAAGCAGCTGGACCCATCCCCCCTGCCAGTGCTGCTGAAGGCATCAAGCCCTGAAAAGGCGAGAAGAGCCGTGTTTACCAGGCCCCTCACGGGAACTCTGCGCAGGCCCAGCAGACCTTGGAGGCTCGAGGCACGGCCCGGGACACCATCCATGGATATAATAACTCATAACTTCTTGGAGTGTGGGGGCTTCCCTCCCCCACCCCCAACGGATCAAGGCCCCCACTTCAACGGACAGACATTGGAGCGGCAACTCCCAAGTTCCATCGATGGACCCCGTGGGTGGTGACTACAGACATCTTTCCACTCTCAGCTTTGCTTTCCCTTACTCTCCCTCACCCTTATCCTGCCTTTCCCTTATGCATTTTCCCTAAAGGTTACCTTTATGCCATATTGCTGTAGATGAGAGATAGAGATGATAACACCCAAAATGGCAACATACCTGTTTACCTTTGAAATAAAATTGTTCTAAAATAAACCCTACTTATATGTTTTCATACACCAATTATTCGGTCTCATTTCACTCTAATCCACCCCAAGGGATTTATTAATAAGAACCTGGTTACCTCCCCCTTTCTGGGGTGGGTGGTAACAGACCCCTTGTAGCAGGATGTTCTACCTGGAAAAGAATCTGATGGGAGAATGCAGGCACTGCAAGCTCTCTGTGGGGAGTTACTGCTGGTGCCAAGGGGTTGGTTTAGTGTTGAATTGTGCCAAACCCAGCCTGGTTCCCCAACCTTCCAACACACATNAGCCCTTTGGAGCAGGAGCTGGTGGGCAGGAAGGGCCCATCTGGGGAGGGGCAGGGAATCCCCCCCTGCAGCCCTGCTGCCCAGGCTGAGGAGGGTCCTCTCCAGCCCAGCAGCACATCGTGTGCCCCTGGGGGCTGGGCTGCCAGGGCTGTTCCCGGGCACTGACTGGCCAAGGTGAGGAGTGTCAGAGACTGAAATGGTTCATGACTGTCCTGGGTTAAAAAGGGTTTTCCCCTGGAGTTGGAAAGTGGTTAACCCCAGGAGGTGGTATTCTTGGTGTTGACCCAATCAGCACCCCTGCAAAATTAAACATATCACAACAGGACGGAAAAGAAGAGATTACGTAGCTGAAAGAAGAGCAGCAGCCATGGTCTGAGACCACGAGGAGAGAGAGGGGTCAGGGAGCCCCGCTGGGGGCCAAGACCCCCCAGCCCCCCGGCTGGGGCTGTAGAAACTCGGAACAGTGTTAAACTGGGCCGAGTACTGTGGCCAAGAGCCGAGGGAGTTTTTCTCCACTGTGAGTGGGCAGCAGGAGCGGCGACAGAGACAGCACCGAACAGAGAACTGTGGCTGAGAGCCAAGAAGACAGTCAGCAGGAGCGAGGTGGCTGAGAGCCAAGCTGAGAGACACAGAGATGCCCAACGGAGAGACAGAGCACCAGGCTCAGCAGAGACTGTTTGGGGTGAGCCTGGCTTTATTTCTCCAAACCCTTTGAGACCCCTCTTGGGAGGAGGGGGTGGACTTCCACCTGAAGGGAGTCCTGAAATGCAGCAGCAACTAGAGAGAGAGAGAGAGAAGCTGAGAAGCTCAGAGATGTCCTGGAGCTGGAGCAGGACAGCCAGGAGGAATGTGGAGGGGGGAAGAGGCCTTCCTGCCCCCCTTCCCCATGCTGACAGTTTGAGACGGAGCAAAGGAGCTCTGCTAGAACACTTGGGGCAAAAACTGAACTGAAAGCCCTAAACGTTCTGACTCAGGAGGAACTTGAATCC
>NW_021940262.1:0-1065 GCF_001715985.3 Manacus vitellinus | reverse complement strand
CAAGGTGGAAATCAGAGCTCCAGAGCAGCTTCCAAGGTGGAAATCAGAGCTCAAGGTGGAAATCAGAGCTCCAGAGCAGCTTCCAAGGTGGATTTTGGAGCGGGGAGAGAACAAGGAGCCAGGAGGGCCAGCCCTGGGCAGTGCCCTGGCAGTGCCCTGCTTGGCCCTGCATCCCCTGGGATGGGTTGGTTTGGTCTCTGCCCTCCAACCCGAGCAGCCCCTGCAGCCCAGGGGAGCATTCCCGGGGTTTTGTGTCCCGGGAGAGGCTTTTCCCGGGCCCTGGGTGGCAGGATGGGGGGGGAATGACTCGAGGAGCCGCTGGGTTTGCATCTCCTCCTGCTAATTGCTCCGGCTAATGAAGCCCCAGGCCCACCCTGGTGACTCTCCACAGGGTTTTTCCACCCTTGGCTTCTTCCGTCCACAACCCCGGGAAGATGCAGAAGATTCCGGGGTGGAAAAAGGGCAGGAACAACCCAGAAGGGGCTGTGAGAGACCCCTCAGCCCCAAAGCTCAGAGGGGAGCCCCAGATCCGAGGGTGAGGAGCAGCCAGGGGGAGGAATTCCCGACTGTCCGGCCCCAGGGTTGGTCCAACACGGACACGGCTGCTGGAGAGGATCCCACGGGATCCACCCCCCTGGGAATTCATCCCCTGGCTCTCCGGGGTGGTCCCTCCTGCCAAAACCCCCGGGAGAGCCCGACCCACCCTCCCCATCCCATCCCCAGGTCCCCCCACTTCAACCTCCCTCCTTTCGTCCCCGGCTTTAAACAGAAAAAAATATCAAAATAAAAGATGATAATCGTCGAGAAAGATGAATAAGGGGAGGGGAAAAAAAACAAAACAACAACCCCAAACCCATCAGCACGGAGGGACTCGTGTCTGATTTCTCACCCACGCAGAGCACAACGATATCAGTGCCTTCGAAGTCCTGGTTTGTAAAAGCTTTCACGGCTTTATTACCGGCTTCCCCGAACAGCTCGTCCTTTTAATAAAAGGTCTGCCCGGGGGAGATTCCGGCGGGACGTGGTGGTTTAATCCGGGCAGGAATAGCACACACGGGGAGGGAG
>NW_021940261.1:0-1046 GCF_001715985.3 Manacus vitellinus | reverse complement strand
CCGCTGGCTCAGGAGCTCTGTGGGGAGAGAAAAGGGGGTGAGAGCGGGGTGGGGGGACAGGGGGGACACCGGGATACACCGAAACCTGGACTGGAGCCAGCGGGACCAGAACTGGGGCAACTGGGATCATACTGGGAGCACCTGGGAGCATGTTGGGGGCATCTGGGATACACTGGGAGTGTCTGGGAGTGAGTGGAACCATAATAGCGGGGAATGGGAGTAACTGGAACCATGCTGGGGGCAACTGGGATCATCCTGGGAGCAGCTGGGCCCCTACTGGGCTCATACTGGGACCATACTGGGACTGACAGGGATCGTCCTGGGAGTGACTGCAAAAATACTGGGAGCATGTGAGAGGCACTGCAACCATGCTGGGGATGAGTGGGATCAAACTGAACCCACTGCAAGTTTCTGGAAGTTCCTGGGATCATTGGGGGTGACTGGACTCATACTGGGATCATACTGGGAGCTACTGGGACCATGCAGGGGCAAATGGCATTGTCCAGGCAGTGACTGGAAGTGCCTGGGGCCATACTGGACTCAGACTGGGAGTTCCTGAGAGGGAAAGGAACCATCCTGAGGGGGACTGGGAGCAACTGGGCCCAACTTGGGTGTAGCTGTAAAATATGGAACTTTATTAGAAATTGTCAGCCACAGAATTTCTGTATTTTACACCAAGCACTTGAAAAGGACAGTGCTAGCACAGAACTTGTGGATTTTAATGAGGTTGGAAGGTCTCGAGGGAAAGGGCAGAGTTACCATTTCTTGTGAAGATTCTTTACAGGCAAGAATTTTGGTAAAACCAGAGAGGGTTCTTGCAGCTGTGAAGAGACTGATAGAAAGTGAGAAAGGACAGAAAACAGATCCACGAGACTGGGCCTAGGCCTTGGAGCAGCTGCAGAGGGCAGGAAACAGTGCCAGAGGCACAGGGTGAAGAGAAGAACAGAGCAAGAAAGGTGTTGGTGCCTGGCCCCAGGGGTCGCTTTGTGACCTCCAACACAGTTCCAGAGGGGTGTAGGGTGGGTGGAAACTGGGGTGGAACAGGG
>NW_021940260.1:0-1099 GCF_001715985.3 Manacus vitellinus | reverse complement strand
GGGGCAGGAAAAGGGGATCGGGGAATCCCAGAGCAGGAAACGGGGAGAGAAGGATCCCAGAGCAGGACAGGGGGATCCCGGGGCAGGAAAGGGGGAGAGAGAAATCCCAGAGCAGGAAAAAGGGAGAGAAGGATCCCAGAGCGGGACAATGGAATCCCGGGATCCCGAAGCAGGAAAGGGGGATTGGGGGAATCCCAGGATCCCAGAGCAGGAGAGGGGGATCCCGGGATCGGGGGGCAGGAAAGGGGGATCGAGGGATCCCGCAGCAGGACAAGGGGGTCCTGGGGCAGGAAAGGGGGAGAGAAGGATCCCAGAGCAAGACAAGGGAATCCTGGGATCCTGGGGCAGGAAAGGGGGAGCGGGGGATCCCAGAGCAGGAAAGAGGGAGAGAAGGATCCCAGAGCAGGACAAAGGAATCCCGGGATCCCGGGGCAGGAGAGGGGGATCGAGGGATCCCAGGATCCCAGAGCAGGAGAGGGGGATCGGGGGATCCCAGGATCCCAGAGCAGGACAGGGGGATCCCGGGATTGGGGGGCAGGAAAGGGGGATCGGGGGATCCCAGAGCAGGAAAGGGGGAGAGGAGGATCTCAAAGCAGGACAAAGGAATCCCGGGATCCCGGGGCAGGAGAGGGGGATCGGGGGATCCCAAGATCCCAGAGCAGGACAGGGGGATCCCGGGATAGGAAAAGGGCATCGGGGGATCCCAGAGCAGGAAAGGGGGAGAGGAGGATCCTGGAGCAGGACAAAGGAATCCCGGGATCAGGGGGCAGCAAAGGGGGATCGGGGGATCCCAGAGCGGGAAAGAGGGAGAGAAGGATCCCAGAGCAGGACAGGGGAATCCCGGGATCAGGGGGCAGGAAAGAGGGATCGGGGGATCCCAGAGCAGGAAAGAGGGAGAGAAGGATCCCGGAACAGGACAAAGGGATACGGGGGTAGGAAAGGGGGATCGAGGGATCCCAGGATCCCAGAGCAGGAGAGGGGGATCGGGGGATCCCGGGCTCGCTGCCCCCTCAGGGAAGGGATCGACACATCCAGGGATCCCCTCGAGCAAACCCGCAGGGATTTCCAGGACCAGGGACAGGGATCTGCCCCCGGCCGG
>NW_021940259.1:0-998 GCF_001715985.3 Manacus vitellinus | reverse complement strand
CATCTACCTCAGACAGCATCTACAAAGAATTAATTTTAAAAAAAGTATTTACATATCACCTGATGACTAGATTTTTGTATGCAAATCCTGGACTATTCGTGATCTCAAAATTTGCAGTCTTTGATTCCTGTGTCCTGTCACAATGGTGACAACATCCAGTAAGTCTAACTCTTAAAAAGTAAACTGTCCTCAGGAACATGCAATATACAGCAGCCTTCCCAAGAAGGATCAAAAAATTTGGCAAAGCTGATGCAAAGATCTGCAATATTCTGGAACAGAAACAGCAGATGGAATCTTCAATTTCAAAATAAAAATTTTTCGAAATGCTAGAATTGTTATTTGACATATCCCATACTAATATTAGATATTGTGACAGAGTATATAGCAAAGAGAGGGTGAACTAAGTTTTGAATAAGTGATTTTAATTTCAAAATTCATTAGTTTCTTGGTCATGTGCCCTGCTAAAAAGGTTTGTTTTGAGCATCTATGTTACTTTCAGCAACATTGTAAAAACAAAAAAAAAACCTCTAGAGGAAAAAAATAATACATATTTTCTAACAGAGAAAGTGTCTAACATTTCTCCACTAAAGTAAATACCTTATTTGAACTTACTTTCAGTGTTTATTTCCATTTAGGAGTTTCAAACATCCACTGGTCAGATTATGTGACCGATACAGTCACAAGTATTGAGGCCATGTTGCTGAGAACACAGCTGTGTTGGGCAGGGCACGTCTCCAGGATGAAGGACCACCGCCTCCCTAAGATCTTGCTTTATGGTGAACTTGCCACCGGCTGCCACATGAGAGGAGCCCCGAAGAGAAGATACAAGGACTCCCTGAAACAACATCTCAGCCTTGGCCATATTGATCACCACAACTGGTCTATTCTGGCCTCCAATCGGGAGGTCTGGAGACACACCATCTATAACTCTGCTGATGCCTTTGAGAACGCACACAGGATCACTCTTGAGGAGAAAAGACAACGCAGAAAGAATCGTG
>NW_021940258.1:0-1056 GCF_001715985.3 Manacus vitellinus | reverse complement strand
GGAATGAGATGATCTTTAGGGTCCCTTCCAACCCAAACCATTCTGTGACTCTATGATTCTGTAAATACCTTAATAAAAATCAAGATGTACTGCAAATCCCCAAGAGCTCTCTTACAACAAGCCTGAGGCACTTCATTCATGTTGACAGACCTGTGGCAAGAAAGAGGTGCAACAAGAGCTGAGCACTTTTAGGTGAACCAAATCAATACAGGGACATGACCACCAGCATGTGGCTGAGTGCAGTTACAAATAGGTCAATCAACATTCTTTTCATGGCTTTTATCTTTGAGGGATGGACTTGGGATGACTTGGACTCAGTTGAACAGAGTGATTTGCAATTAGCTCAAGTAGATCAGCCCTTAATTTGAATTTTCTGCTGTTCACATATTTTTTGTCCCAGCTCCCTCAGCTGTTAATGTAGTTTTCCAGAACTTTCAGGCACAGGGCTCCATCCTGCTAAGCTTTACACAGAGGCTCATGTGAATGTGGGTGCTGATCCCAAGTGCTTCCATCTCCTTTCTGGAGATGGTTCTGACTTGAGCTCCCTTTTCAAAGGCTGCTGGTTTCCAGTGGCTGACTGGAGGTAAGAAGTTGCTGCAGCATCACCCCCACAATAACAAAGGGATGATACAGCACTGAGCCCTCACCACTGATAGTTATCATGAGCTGAACCTTGTGCTTTAGAAACCTCTACCATGTAAGACTCTGGGGGACTCACTCCAGCCCAGGTTACCCTCTGATGGTCTCACCAAGCTGGGATTCAAGAAGAAATACTTTTTCTTCCCTCAGTCCTGTTACTTGTCTGCATGAAGTGGGTGTTTCCTGCTACTAGACGAGATACAACAGCCCTCAGACTCTGGTTTCCTTGGGAAAATCCTTGCCCAAAGACTCTCCCATAGGGCCTTCACTGCTGTTGTTGGACCCACCATCAGAAGAATCAAGTGATTGTCAATGGTGAGGCAAATCCTCATGGTCCAGCTGGCTGAGCCCTGGCCAAACCCACCCCCCAGTCCATGCAGGACAGCCTGTCCTCCCCCTTCTCTGCCACTGGGTTTT
>NW_021940257.1:0-1100 GCF_001715985.3 Manacus vitellinus | reverse complement strand
CCAGAGAGGAATTTGTGATATTTTCTCTATGGTTGTATACAATTCAATATTACCATCAGTAGGATGTTCAACATTTAAGTCCAGATCAGGGTTTTACTTTCATTCATCATTTGAATGAAAGAGATTTTCATTGAAATTACGGACCATAAGCACTGCAGCCCTGAATTTCAGAGGCTCACGTGAGGAATATTCAAATCAAACTTGACGATATTATTATTATTAAAACATAATTTTACTGGAGTACGTGCTTTGTTTCTGTGTCAATATGTTGTTGTATGAACACAGCGAACTTTTGTTTTCCATTTTATTTCAAACACTAGAATTTCTAGCACCATCTTGTTTCTATACAGACTTTGATTTCCTCCAGTTAAAAAGCAAGATGGTTCTCTTTTGTTCAAACACTATTGACCCATTGATGACATCTTTACATTGTATTAAATATGTGCAGTCAGTTCACCTATAAAATAAAATCTCTTCTCCACTTTTACTTAGTTAATTTTAATATAAGTAGATGTATGTGATCAAATTAGAACTCTTCTCTGAGGAACAACATTTACTTTAGAAAAGTTCTATCAAGAAGTCAAAGAAAAGACTTCAGCATACTTTTTTTTTTAACAATGTAATCCAATTTTTCAAGAATGATTGCTTCCCTTGGGCACCTTCCCTTCAGCACTAAGATTATATTGATGATCTCCGATTTTGCAGTCTGTGCAATGTTTCAATGCAGGAACCACTCACTGTCCTCCCCTCAGACAGAGTGGAAGACAATGGCTGAACTAACAAATCTTTAGAAAAAAAAAAAAGTCTAGCTTATCATCAAGTGAAATACAGGCATATTCAATACTGGAGAAACTGTAAGTTTGTCCTTACTAATCACAGCAGCAACTAAATAAAATTAAGATTGGCCATCAATACCCATGTCCTGGAGTAGACAGAGGACTCTGAGAGGAGCAGAGGCAGACACAGATGTAAAAGAAGCACATTCCCAGCTCCTTCTCAAATCTGATTGGACTTTTCCAACCTACCACTGTTGAGCTTTTTACTTCAACTCTGTTTCTGTCCCTCTCCTACACTCTCTTTTTCCAAGTCCCACAGCATTT
>NW_021940256.1:0-1085 GCF_001715985.3 Manacus vitellinus | reverse complement strand
GATTTTATTCCCAAAGTGGGTTCTGAGTGTCTGGATTAGAAGTTGAGACACAACCCCTTCAGAGAATCCCCCTTCCAAACCCAGCTCCCAGGAAACAAATCCCAAATTTCCAGTCCACATTTCAGCCTGAAGTTTCTCTGAGAGACTGTGGAGACTTTGGGAATCATTAATTTAAAAAATCAAATGTGTGTTTGGAGTTTTACCAGGAGGGTTTTATTCCCAAGGCAAGCTCTGAGCGTCTGGGTGGGAGGTTTAGACCCAGCTCCCAGGAAACAAATCCCAAATTTCCAGTCCATATTTCTCTGAGAGACTGTGGAGACTTCAGGAATCATTAATTTAAAAAATCAAATGTGTATTTAGAGTTTTACTGGGCAGGTTTTATTCCCAAAGTGGGTTTTGAGTGTCTAGAAGGGAAGTTTAGACACAACCCCTTCAGGCAATCCCCCTTCCAAACTCAACTCCCAGGAAACAAATCCCAAATTTCCAGTCCATATTTCAGCCTGAAGTTTCCTTAAGAGACTGTGGAGAGTTTGGGAATCATTAATTTAAAAAATCAAATGTATATTTGGAGTTTTACTGGGGGGATTTTATTCCCAAAGTGGGTTCTGAGTGTCTGGATGGGAGGTTTAGACCCAACTCCCAGGAAACAAATCCCAAATTTCCAGTCCATATTTCGCCCTGAAGTTTCTCTGAGAGACTGTGGAGACTTTAGGACTCATTCCTTTAAAAAATCAAATGTATATTTGGAGTTTTACCAGGAGGGTTTTATTCCCAAGGCAAGGTCTGAGTGTCTGGATGGGAGGTTTAGACACAACCCCTTCAGACAATGGCCTCAAACTCAACTCCCAGGAAACAAATCCCAAATTTCCAGTCCATATTTCAGCCTGAAGTTTCTCTAAGAGTCTGTTGAGACTTTAGGAATCACTAATTTAAAAAATCAAATGTATATTTGGAGTTTTACTGGGGGGGTTTTATTCCCAAAGCAAGTTCTGAGTGTCTGGATGGGAGGTTTAGACCCGGATCCCAGGAAACAAATCCCAAATTTCCAGTCCATATTTCAGCCTGAAGTTTCTCTGAGAGACTGT
>NW_021940255.1:0-1100 GCF_001715985.3 Manacus vitellinus | reverse complement strand
GACCACCACCTGCACACCCCCATGGGCTTCTTCCTGCTCAACCTCTCCCTCACAGACCTGGGCTGCATCTGCACCACTGTCCCCAAAGCCATGCACAATTCCCTCTGGGACACCACAACCATCTCCTACATGGGATGTGCTGCGCAGCTCTTTTTCTTTCTGTTCTTCATCACAGCAGAGTATTTCCTCCTGACCATCATGTGCTACGACCGCCACGTTGCCATCTGCAAACCCCTGCACTACGGGACCCTCCTGGGCAGCAGAGCTTGTGCCCACATGGCAGCAGCTGCCTGGACCACTGGCTTTCTCTATTCTCTGCTGCACACAGTCAATACATTTTCCCTGCCCCTGTGCCAGGGCAATGCCCTCGGCCAGTTCTTTTGTGAAATTCCACAGATCCTAAAGCTCTCCTGCTCAGGCACGTCCCTGAGGGAAATTGGGCTTCTTGCTTTTAGTGCTTTTCCTTTTCTGGGTTGCTTAATTTTTATTGTTTTCTCCTATGTGCAGATCTTCAGGGCTGTGCTGAGGATCCCCTCTCAGCAGGGACAGCACAAAGCCTTTTCCACGTGTCTCCCTCACCTGGCTGTCATCTCAATCTTTGTCAGCACTGGCATATTTGCCTACCTGAAGCCCCCCTCCATCTCCTCCCCATCCCTGGATCTGGCCCTGTCAGTTCTGTATTCAGTGGTTCCTCCAGCACTGAACCCCCTCATCTACAGCCTGAGGAACCAGGAGCTTAAGGATGCCCTGAGAAAAATGATGACTGGATGCTTTTCAGGAGCAATTATGTGCCAGGTTTTTGGTGTGTAGCATTTAGAATAGGACTCCTTAATGGCCCAGCCTTCCTGCTCAGGTTATTCGTGGAGGTCATTGGGTTCTTTTTGCAATAATTTTCTGTGCAATTAAATATTATTATGCCTCTGCTTTCTAAATTAGTGTCCACCTTTTGATTTTGACACTAAGACTGTATAAATGATGAATTGTGCTCTCTGAGTATTTAAGCAAAATAAATGACTCTGCAGTGCCTTCTTTGTCCAAGACCCTTCTTCTCAGATGTTCCTAAAGGACAGCACACTGCAGGACAGGGTGTATTTGCAAAC
>NW_021940254.1:13312-15948 GCF_001715985.3 Manacus vitellinus | reverse complement strand
GGCCCTACAAGTGTGGGGAGTGTGGGAAGAGCTTCACCCACAGCTCTACCTTGACCTCACACCAACAGACCCACCGGTAAGAGAAGCGCTACGAGTGCCCCGACCCCCATTGGATGATCCATAGGGACTCATTTTGGGCACAGACCTGGTGACCCACGTTCCAGGTGATCCATGCTGGGCACAGACCTGATGACCTGATGACCCCTGTGTCCAGCCCTTGTCCCGACCCCCCTGACAGCGAGAGTGACCCAGGGTCTTGTAACTGATCCCTTGGGGAAGATTACAGTTAGTTTATCTATCTATCTATCTATCTATATATATGTAGGGTTCAGTTTAGATCAGTTTTGTTTCCCTGTAGAGTAGGTTTGGGGCAGTTTTGGCTCCTGTCTATAGTGATCTAAAACCATAAAAATAACACTTCCTCTCTCTGGCTCCAAGCCCAGCCTGTCCCCTCCAGGGGTGGGTGTTCCCCCCCCTTCCCCGGGTGGTTCCTTTGCCCCTGGGCAGCGAAGCCCCTGCTGCTTCTGCAGCTGGAGAGTGTTGGAGCCATGGACCATTAACATTCCAGCCTCTCCCAGCTCTGCCCCCCAAAAGTCGAGCGGGATCAATGTGTCCCCTCCAAGTGGCTCAATCCCGTAGCAGTTCAGATTCCAGGCAGAATGCCAAAGGGCATCCTGGGACTCGTAGTCCTTCTGTCTCTGTCGCACGTGCGCAGTGAAGTGCTCGGATGGGAGTGCTTGAGGAGGTCCCATGTCACCGTTTGAAGTGTCTGTATAAGCTTGTGTTGATCTTAATAAAGCTCATTGGGTTACTGCACCCCCGTGTCGACTGGGTTCGTGCAAGACAAATGCTCCAAATGGCCGCCCCAATCGGGACATTCAACAGGCGTCGGTAACCAGAGGCCAAAGGCCTTGGGACATCTTGCCATGGCATCCGTCCTGATGGAATTCCAAGGATAAGGAAGAGCTCTTCGACAAATCGTGCGCATCAGTCACCTCTGCAAAGATGGGACAAAAAGGGAAAAAGGACGAAAAAGGAGAAAAGAAGAAAAATCCGGCTTCGGCAAACAAGAGGTGACCTATTAGGATGGGAGGGATGTATTCCCACGAGGGGAGGTGTTCCCCAAAAACTAAAGCAAAAGCTGAAGCTGTCAGCCAGTCCTTAAAAACGCNCCTTTTCCTGGGGTGGGTCATAACACCATGTCACCGTTTGAAGTGTCTGTATAAGCTTCTGTTAATCTTAATAAAGCTAATTGGGTTACTGCACCCCCGTGTCGACTGGGTTCGTGCAAGACAAATGCTCTAAATGGCCGCCCCAATCGGGACATTCAACAGGCGTCGGTAACCAGAGGCCAAAGGCCTTGGGACATCTTGCCATGGCATCCGTCCTGATGGAATTCCAAGGATAAGGAAGAGCTCTTCGACAAATCGTGCGCATCAGTCACCTCTGCAAAGATGGGACAAAAAGGGAAAAAGGACGAAAAAGGAGAAAAGAAAAATCCGGCTTCAGCAAACAAGAGGTGACCTATTAGGATGGGAGGGATGTATTCCCACGAGGGGAGGTGTTCCCCAAAAACTAAAGCAAAAGCTGAAGCTGTCAGCCAGTCCTTAAAAACGCTGGACAAAGACGTAGCAGAAAATAAACCATTGGTGCTCTTAAATTGGATCATCACAAATGAACCGGGACTTCCATTGATCCTTACGACCCTTTTAGTTTCTTATTTTTCTAATTTTATAAGTAATTATAAGTAGTAGAAGTAGATTTTAGAAGTAGCTATATTCTATCCCTCACCCTTTGGCACAATAGTTTACACATTCCCTACCCTATTACCCCATTCTATGTTCCCCATATCAATCCTACCCCTGAATTCCAGTAGAAAATGTTTAGTCTTTTGTCAAGGCAAGGTCTATGCTGTTTAGGGAACACTCATATCTTAACCTGAACCACAGAACACGGTGACCGTGTACGCTTTGTGCTTTGAAGAAGATGAAGATGATGAAGAAAAGCCCCCAGACCCAATTCCCAGGGGGTGGGCCAGGGGGTGAACCAGGGCAAAAGTTACGGGATGGACAAAGCTTGGATTGGTCGGGCAGTATTATAAATTGTAACACCTGAACACGGCCTGCGCGCGTGTCCCGTGATCTTTATGCCTAGGCACAAATTAAACCCTTTTCTTATCTCATCCTCAATTAACTGCTCCGGAGTTGTTTTCCTCAGCACCCTTAGGCATCAGCTGGTGACCCTTATGGTGAAATCAGAGACCTGAGGCTACTCCAGATTGGAAACTTTCATCCTGCAGGAATTCTTCATCAGCCGGCATTTTTTAGAATTCCCGCAGTGATCTAGGGAAGCCCCAGCTCCACAGAACCAAGCACGGAGCACAGAGGTGAGTTAAGAAAAGGGGAAATAAGGGAAAAGTTTTTTTTTTGTTAGCAGCTGTGGAAGAGTTTTTGTGTTTCCCGGGAGACAGGGAACACGGTGGGACTGGAAAGGCTTGGACTTGGGCCCAAAAGTCGTGAGAGTCAATTTCCAGTAGGCGAAAAGGGTTTCACCGAGTGCAGGTCAGAGCAGATTTGTGTCAGCCTAGGGCTGGGTTTTGTTTCTGTCAGAGGGGGACACCCTTCCAGAGTGCTCTG
>NW_021940254.1:8317-11485 GCF_001715985.3 Manacus vitellinus | reverse complement strand
TTGTGGGTTGAGACCAATTGTTTGTTTGTATTATTGTACTTACTGTATTATTTTAATAAATTGTTATTCTGACTTATAATCTCTCCTTTGAGTTGAGTTCATTCCCCCTGCTGGTTAACTTTTAAACCAGCACATAAGTTCATCCCTTCAGCACACGCCTGAGAACTTCGGAAATCCTTCGACGCGCGCGCAGGATGCTCTGGGGGCCTCTCCTGACTGAGTCGCTGAAACAGAGCCGGGATTTTGAGATGCTGGGATCTTGCTGTGAGAAGGAGCCCACGGATCCCACCCCGAGGCAACGCTGCGTCTGAGTTAAAGGTGGCAGAGGCAGGGAACGGGTGTTGTGGGATTGGCCAAGGGAGAGGAGGTACCAGGCTCCGAGAGGCCTGCCTGCATTTGGTATGTTCTGTTCTCATGGAAGATAACAAAGAGGTCAGCTTAGTTAGTCATAAATTAGATAGGATGGACATTTGGGGGGGGGATGAAAAGCTGAGTGAAGGGGTTTTTAGCAAGACCTCAGCACACAGGAAAAGTTGAAGAGTTCATTGACCATGAGAAACAGAGAAACGACCCTCATGAGGCTGAAGAAGCAGGAACGACCCCCAGGAATCTCCCCAAAAGGATGACTCCGCCTCAAGCTCCGCCTGAACCCCGCCTAATGTGAATATTAGATGTAATTGTAATGAATATTCACGTGAAATATTGGAGTCCCTCACCAAGACTGTATGAATTGCCCGCCTTTTTACTGAAAACTTTAGAGCTGTTTTGTCCAGGGCGAACTGGGAGCTCTCCAGCGTTGCACAAAATAAACACCTTTGCTGCTTAAAGACCAAATTTTGGCTCTGAGCAGTTATTTCCTGCCGGTTTTGGCATTGCCACCGCAGCTGCCAGCGAATAAATACGAAAAAAACCCCAATTAAATCTGACTGCATTATAAGTTTGAGGCTTTATCCTTCGTCCTCGTCGTCCCCAGATAAATGGCAGAAAAGGCACCCAGTGTTAACATTAACATTACTTTTATCACACTTAGAGCAATGATTTCTAAAGAAGGCACGCAGGGATCTGCTTTTTGTACTGTTGCACACATTTTTTAAGTTTACACACTTCTTTCAAACCTTTTAATAACACACCACGGTTGTTAAATATATACAGGTGTATGTTCTATAAATGGTGTTAGCTTAAAGCAATTTTTTCCATCTTATTTCCATCTTATTTTTATCTTTAAGTGCAGGTACGTTGTAAAGCAGAGCAAAGCTAATGTAGGATAGAAAACAAGAATTAGAGTTAATTTAGAATGCGTGCTCTGAGCAAAAGCATAGAGAACTAAGTCTCAGGAACAACGGGGATAATAACTCATTAAAGAATGCTAGAAGAACATGAAGTACACAGGAAAGCAGAGAGAACAAAAACGCTGACATGGACATAAAACAGACGTATGGAGGGGAAACAGAGGGAGATAAGGGAAAGGAGAAGAGCCAAGGACTGGGCACTCTTGCCAAATATCAGAAACTCCTGCAGGGTACACGTGAGAGTCAGCCAAATTAAAGGGAGTTCAGAAGTTCACCTGAGTAAGAGGAGGCCAAAGTAACAGGATGTACCCCGGAAAGCCTCCCCAAAATGAAGACCACGCCCCTGGCTCCACCTCAACTCCGCCTGTTATGAATGTTATAACTGGATGTTGCAATATTATGAATATTCATGAAAAGTGACGTTGTCTTTTAGCAAAAATTGTAGAAATACTCCAGCTGTTCACTGCTTGCCCCAAAAGGGAAAGAGGGGAAGGGAAAAAAGGAAAAAAAGGGAGAAAAACCGAACAGGTCTGCACAATTGAAAAAAAAACCCGGTAACCAGCAAAATAAAGAAGCAGCAAAATCTCAGCACTTCCCTTGAGAGAAGCAGGACCCGGCCCAGCGCTGTCCCCCCCTGGCAGACACAGCAGTCGCTGCAGCCTCAGCTCCAGATCAGCAGGGCCGAGACAGGAACCCGCCCTTCCCAAACCTCGCCGGGAGAAGAGACAGCGAGATCTCTCTGCCCAGCTTTATTTATACCTCGGGTTATGTGAAGGAATAGCACGGTGTGGCAGTTTGAGCCACGCTGGAAATCTAAAATCCAGTTTCCAGGCTTCCCCCACCCCTTCCCAACAATTCATCCTAACATCGGAGAGAAACTTCCAGGCCAGAGGCTTCTGTGGGGGAAGGGGGAAGCATATACATTTATTTGCACAAATAAATACTATACAAACTGAAGGCAACTATATTTATATATATATATATATTACATTGCTATCAGTCAGTCCTTTCAAGCCCCTCCTTTAACTTTAGTCCAGGAGCAGCCTTCCAGGCTGACATGTAACACCAGTCTTTTGCTGTGGGAGTGTCCTGGGCTCCTGAACGCTCCCCCTCTCACCAAGTTCCAGCAGTTGTTTTGTTGCAGTCTCTCCTCATGAAGTCCGAGAAGGCAGCTTTGAGTCCTTGCTCCTCTGCTGCTGGGTGATCTCTCTCTCTGCTCGTGGTCTCACCTCGCTCCGTAGGCTGCTGCAGTGCAGCTTATGAAGCATCCACGTCCTGGAATCTTCATTCCTCCACTTCAGTTCTCAGCTGCCTCCGGTCAGTTTGGCAACTCTCGAGCTCCTGGCTCGTCTCCAGTTTTGCCTGGGACCCTTCTCCCAAGGGCCAGACCGACCTCCACGGCCCAGTCTCTTGGCTCAGCTTCAGGGCTGAGCCTCAAAGCCCCCCCTCTACAGCTTCACTGCCTAAAAGGAGGGGGAAGAGAGAGCCTGGCTGCAGAGCCTGCCCCTCTCCTCTTACCTCCGGTGCTGTGAATCCCTTCCTTCACAGCACACACCCCAAATGCTGACTCTAACTCTCGCCAAAGGCTGAGCTGGGGGGTCGCAGGGCTCCCCTCTCCCCCCCGGAGGGGAAGAGAGGGAGCCCAGCCACCCCCTGGCCTTGTCCACCTACACACAGCAGACACCAACAGCAAAAACAACCAAGACCACGCTGCCAACCATTTCTGGTGCTGTGATATGTGGTTTTTGAGCAGAAGCGGACAACATGAGTGGTGGTTGGCTCTCCAGGGAACACTGTCCTGGCACCCAATCACCTCTGAGCCCCCCCAGCCTCTCGAGGGGGGCCAATTTCAAACCATGACACACAGAACACTTCCTTG
>NW_021940254.1:5478-6687 GCF_001715985.3 Manacus vitellinus | reverse complement strand
GGGAGTGCAGGCCCTACTGATGCCCAAAACAGCATAAAATGACTGCTCAGAGACAGTTTTAAGCCTTTAAGCAGCAAAGGTATTTATTTCCAGCAGCGTTGGAGGACTAGCAAACTCACACTGGACAAACCAGCTCGGAAGTTCTCGGTGAAAATCGGGTCATTTATACAATTTTGGTGAGGGATTACAATATTCGACATGAATATTCATTGCAATTATATAATCTAGTTATAATATTCATACCAGGCGGGGTTCATCCTTTTGGGTAAGTTCTTGAGGGTCGTTCCTGCTTCTTCAGCCTCATGGGGGTCGTTTTCTTGCCCCTCATCTTCATGAACTTTCCAACTCTTCCCGGCTACGTGCAAAAGTCTTACTAAAAACCCCTTTACTCAGCTCTCCAACCCCCCCCAAATGTCCATCTTATCTGATTTATGACTGCTAGGCCAACCTTTTTGTTATCTTTCATTAGGGCAGAGCACACCAAGGACAAACAGGCCTCTCTCTCCCTTAATTAATCTCACGACACGTGTTTTCTGTCTCTGTCACGACGACCTAAAATGCAGCAAATTCCTCGGAGTCAGTGAGACTCTTCTCGGAGCAGGATTTTAACCTCTAAAAACCAGAACGGGATCCAAACCACGGCCTGGACACCTGAACCACCTTGCTCCCTTCCCAAAGGGCAGCGGCTCGCCCAGTTAATTCCCTTTTTTTAGCTCTTCTCCCCCAGGAAAAGGCCAAAGAGGTACCAGGGCATTGGGAAGCCACAAATCCTTTGGGCCAGGACAATCTCCACCTCTCAGCCCACGTTAATGAAGGGGACAACTTATGTTAATTGGGGAACTACACAAGTTTTTGCTGCCGTTTCCAAATAGTTAATCTTTCTTCCAGTAGGATTACATGGGGGATGGAGGGGTTACGGGGGTTTAGACACGGTTTTAACAGTCCTCCCCAAAAAGTCCTCTCTTAATTCTTCTCGGAGCCGGGTTTGCACATCAACAGGTCTCTGGCCAAGGGCCCAAACTTCTCGAACTTCTCTTAAGGGAATCCCTTAATCTCTTAAAGGAATCCCTTAATCTCTTAAGGGAATCTCTTAATCTCTTAAGGGAATCCCTTAATCTCTTAAGGGAATCCCTTAATCTCTTAAGGGAATCCCTTAATCTCTTAAAGGAATCCCTTAATCTCTTAAAGAAATCCCTTAATCTCTTAAGG
>NW_021940254.1:0-2493 GCF_001715985.3 Manacus vitellinus | reverse complement strand
CCAAAGGGTCTTTCTCCCTGGAAACCCGGGGAGGGAAGGACCCGGAGCGCCAAATAAATTATTCTTTGTTTCTTTGTTCCCTGAGTTTATTTCCAAATTCAAAAGGGGGATTTTTCCCACGGTCAGGCCCAGCAGATCTCGTGCCCCGGGGGCGGGGATGTGTCTGTGTGTCCACCAAACTACAACAGATCCCCTCTGGGTGTGCCAGGCCTCGGGCCAGCCCTCCCTCGGAGCGACCAACGGAAGAGGCAAACGAGGAAACTCCATGTCCTGCTTTGAGACCCTCCAAAAAATCCCATTTCCGAGTCCAAGCCCCCCCTTCCACAATTTTGCTTCAGCGTGAGGGGGTTTGCCAGACACCACACAGCTCAGTAAGGGGGGAAGGGAACTGTATTACAGTTTATTCCTCACACAAATAAATACTACAACACATTAGATACACAATTCTAACTCTCTCTCCTATGGCAGAGCGATATATTTACACTGGATCAAATCTTTCCCTCCAGTAAAAGTCCTGAAGGGAAGAAGGAAAGATCCTTTCCACTGACTCAGAACGTTCAGGGCAGCTCTCAGCTCTCAGATTTGAGTTCCTCCCTGACTCAGGACGTCCAGGGCAGCTCTCAGCTCTCAGATTTGAGTTCCCCCCGAGTCAGAACATTTAGAGCAGCTCTCAGCTCTCAGATTTGAGTTCCCCCTGACTCAGGACGTTCAGAGCAGCTCTCAGCTCTCAGATTCGAGTTCCCCTGACTCAGAACCTTCAGGGCAGCTCTCAGGTCTCAGATTTGATTTCCCCCTGACTCAGAACACTTAGAGCAGCTCTCAGCTCTCAGATTCGAGTTCCCCCTGACTCAGAACATTTAGAGCAGCTCTCAGCTCTCAGCTCTCAGATTCAAATCCCCCTGAGCCAGAACATTTTTAGGGCAGCTCTCAGCTCTCAGATTTGAGTTCCCCCTGACTCAGAACGTTCAGGGCAGCTCTCAGCTCTCAGATTTGAGTTCCCCCTGATCCAGAACACTTAGAGCAGCTCTCAGCTCTCAGATTCGAGTTCCCCCTGACTCAGGATGNTCCAGAACGTTCAGAGCAGCTCTCAGCTCTCAGATTCGAGTTCCCCCTGACTCAGAACATTTAGAGCAGCTCTCAGCTCTCAGCTCTCAGATTCAAATTCCCCCTGATCCAGAACGTTCAGGGCAGCTCTCAGCTCTCAGATTTGAGTTCCTCCCTGACTCAGAACGTTCAGGGCAGCTCTCAGCTCTCAGATTCGAGTTCCCCCTGACTCAGAACGTTCAGGGCAGCTCTCAGCTCTCAGATTCGATTTTCTCCTGACTCAGAACGTTCAGGGCAGCTCTCAGCTCTCAGATTTGAGTTCCTCCTGATCCAGAACATTTTTAGGGCAGCTCTCAGCTCTCAGATTCAAATTCCCCCTGACTCAGGACGTTCAGGGCAGCTCTCAGGTCTCAGATTTGATTTCCCCCTGAGTCAGAACACTTAGAGCAGCTCTCAGCTCTCAGATTTGAGTTCCCCCTGAGCCAGAACATTTAGAGCAGCTCTCAGCTCTCAGATTCGAGTTCCCCCTGAGCCAGAACATTTAGAGCAGCTCTCAGCTCTCAGATTCAAATTCCCCCTGACTCAGAACATTTAGAGCAGCTCTCAGCTCAGTCTTTGCCCCAGCTGTCCCACCAGAGCTCCTTTGCTCTGCCTCAGCTGCCAGCTGAGGGCAAGGCCACCTCCTCCACCTTCCATCCTGGTCCAGCTCTCAGGACACCTCTGAGCCCTCAGCTCTTCTCCCTCTCTAAGGGGTCTCTCTCTCCCCGAGGGTTTGGAAGTCCAGCCCTCCTCTCTAGGAGCTCTCAGGGTTTGGGGAAGTAACTCAGCCTTACCCCAAAACTGCCCCTGTTGAGCTGAGCCCTCTCTCCCTCTCTCTCCATCAGGCATCTCTGTGTCTCTCAGCTCGGCTGCAATTCCATCTTTGCTGCTTCTTCTCTCTTTTTGGCTCGGAACACGGATTTTAGAGCAAAGGCACAGAGAGCTCGGGCCCAGAACGAGCAGAGGCAATGACTCATCGAGGTCTGCAGAAGGCAGAGACACGGGAGCACAGAAGGGGCCAAATGAAGTATAAGGAAGGAAAACGAGGGCTGGCAGAGAAGGAGAGTGAGTCCAAACATAAATACACCGCGCCAAGAGGTCAGGAACTCCTGCCAGAAAGGTTGGAAAGGGAGCCAGAGTAGGGAAGTTCACGAAGTTGATGAGGAGGAGGGAGGCAGGGCCGGGGCCGTGAGGATGAAGAACAGGAACGACCCTCCCAGATCCTCCTAAAATTTAAGACCACACCCCTGACTCCGCCTAAACCCCACCCCTTATGAATATTTAAATGCCTGTTGCGATATCACGAATATTCATTTGGGATTGTGCAATCACCTGGCAGCAATTGTACAAAAAGGGTCCGGCTGTGGGTTGTTGGGCAATAAAATACAGAGAATAAAATCCCTCCTGCTC
>NW_021940253.1:0-1050 GCF_001715985.3 Manacus vitellinus | reverse complement strand
CCCCAAAAAACCCCAATAAAAATAGAAGAATAACGAGAAGAAAGACAATAAAAAGATCAAAATAATTACACAGCAAAAATAAATAATGAAAATAACTTAATAATAAATAAAAATAATGCAATAATGAAAATAACTTTAAAGTAATGCAATAATAAATAAAAATAATGCAATAATAAAAATAATGAAATAGTAAAAATGACATATTTGGTGTTGGATTTTGCTAAACCCAGCCCGGCTCCCAAACTTCCACCACATCCTGCTGCTTTCTGAGGTGGTGGGATTTGATGGATGAGCTGCTGCCAGGCCTGGGAACCTGTTCTAAGTATAAAAGCCCAGCCTTGACTTTCACAGGGCTGATTTGTTTTTAAAAAAAAAATGAACAAAAACAAAAAAACCCCAACAATAACAACAAAAGAAACATAACAACAACAAAAAAAACCAACAAAAAACCCCCAAACAAACACAACCCCCCAAAAAAACCCCAAAAAAACCCAATAAAAAAAAAGAATAATGAGAAGAAAGAGAATAAAAAGAGCAAAATAATTACACAGCAAAAATAAATAAGGAAAATAACTTAATAATAAAAATAATGCAGTAATTAATAAAAATGATGCAATAATAAAAATAACTTAATAATAATAAAAATAATAAAATAGTAAAAATAACGAAATAGTAAAAATAATGAAATAATTTTAAAAAATAATTATTTTTCTTTTAGAACCAGGGCAGGTTCTTCCACAGGCTTTCCATATAATTGCTTTGATACGGAGCCCTGTACTATTTTATTCCATATTACACCCTCCTGGTAGGTTTTGATAATTCTGATCAAGATCTTCATTTCTGCTCATCTGTCTGAATAAACGACTCACTTTATAGAAATATCTTTGATTTGCCACCGTTCAAACCTGCGGGACGAAGGTGGTTTGACTCCCACCTCTTAAATTTCAATTCCAACTTAAATTGAAACTTAAATTTAAATTTAAACTGAAATTTAAACTTAAATTTAAACTTAAATTTAAATTTAAACTTAAACTTCAATTTAAACTTAAA
>NW_021940252.1:0-1042 GCF_001715985.3 Manacus vitellinus | reverse complement strand
GGGAATTCCACCAAAAAAATGGGGATCCCCCATAAATGGGGGTTTTGGGGTCTAAAACAGGTGGTTTTGGTCCTAAAATGGACCAAAAAATGGGTATTTTTAGACCTAAAATGAGAGGTAGGTTCGGTCCTAAAATGGACAGTTTTGGTCAAAAAAATGGGTATTTTCGGTCCTAAAATGGGGGGTGTTTTTGGTCCTAAAATGGGTGGTTTTGGTCCTAAAATCGGTAGTTTTGATAAAAAAAATGGGTATTTTTGGTTCTAAAACTGGGGGGAGGGTTGGTCAAAAAATGGGAATTCCCCACAAATGGGGATTTTTGGTCCTAAAATGGGTGGTTTCGATCCTAAAATGGACACTTTTGGTCAAAAAAACAGGTATTTTTGGTTCTAAAATGGGGAGTGGTTTTGGTCCTAAAACAGACACTTTTGATTAAAAAAATGGGTATTTTTGGGCCTAAAATGGGGGGTGGTTTCGGTCCTAAAATGGACAGTTTTGGTCAAAAAAATGGGTATTTTTGGTCCTAAAATTGTGGAGGGGGTTGGTCAAAAACGGGAATTTTTGGGCCCAAATGGGTATTTTCAGGTCCAAAACCGGGAATTTTCAAAAACACACAAATTTGGTTAAAAAAAAAATAGAAATTTTTAGCCCCCCAAATGGTCATTTTTACACCCAAAATGGGTATTTTTGAGAACTAAAATGGTCTTCTTTAGCCAAAAATGAGACTTTTTGGCCCCAAAATGTGAATTTTCAGCCCTAAATCAGTAGTTTTGGACCAAAAATGGGTATTTTTGGCCCAAGATGGATGTTTTTAGCCCCAAAAGGGACACTTTTAGATGCAAAACCAATACTTTGGGTCAATACATGGGAATTTTCTGCCCAAAATCAGTAATTTTGGTCAAAAAATGAGTATTTATAGTCTCAAAACAGGTATTTTTGGACTTAAAATGGGTAGTTTTGGACCTCAAAGGGGTATTTTGGGTCAAAAAATGGGATTTTTTAGCCCCAAAATGCGTATTTTTGGCCGAAAAATGAGAATTTTTGG
>NW_021940251.1:0-1039 GCF_001715985.3 Manacus vitellinus | reverse complement strand
CAAACATTCCCAAATCCCTCTTGTTCCTCACAAACATTCCCAAAATCCCTTTTGTTCCTCAAAAACATTCCCAAAATCCCTCTTGTTCCTCACAAACATTCCCAAATCTTTGTTTTCCCTCACAAACATTCCCAAATCCCTGTTTTCCCTCACAAACATTCCCAAATCCCTGTTTTCCCTCACAAACTTTCCCAAAATCCCTCTTGTTCCTCACAAACATTCCCAAATCCCTCCTTTCCCTCACAAACATTCCCAAATCATTGTGGTTCCACACCAACATTCCCAAATCCCCGTTTTTCCTCACAAACATTCCCAAATCCCCCTTTTTCCTCACAAACATTCCCAAATCCCTATTTTGCCTCACAAACATTCCCAAAATCCCTCTTGTTCCTCACAACCATTCCCAAATCCCTCTTGTTCCTCACACACTTTTCTTGGAATGAATTCCCTACAAACCACATTCCCAAATCCCTCTTCTCCCTCACAAACATTCCCAAATCTCTCTTGTCCCTCACTAAACATTCCCAAAACCCTGTTTCCCCTCACAAACATTCCCAAAATCCCCCTTGTTCCTCACACACTTCTCCTGGAATGAATTCCCTACAAACCACATTCCCAAATCCCCCTCGTTCCTCATAAACTTTTCCAAAATCCCTGTTTTCCCTCACAAACATTCCCAAATCCCTGTTATCCCTCACCCCCCTCTCCCAGAACACCCTCCCTTCAACCCGGCCCCGCTTCCCGCCCTTCCCACGCGCCGGAGCTCCCGCCGGGAACGCCGGGAAGCTCCGGAATTCCCACCTTGTTGGCGCAGACGACGAAGACGACGTTTTCCATGTTCCCGTGGGGTCCCAGCTCCTGCTTCATCTCGGCCAGCCAGGAATCCAGGGAGTCGAAGGATTCCTTGGATCCCACGTCGTAGACCAGGAGGACGCCCTGGGTGTCCTTGTAGAACTCGTTCCGGACCTGCGGGAATGAGGGATCCCGGGAATGGGACACAGGGAAGGGATCCCAGTGGGAAAGGGGGGATTTGGGGGGA
>NW_021940250.1:0-999 GCF_001715985.3 Manacus vitellinus | reverse complement strand
CAGAAACTCACCCAAATCTCCCCAAAAACATGGCCAGAAACTCACCCAAATCTCCCCAAAAAAATGGTCAGAAACTCACCCAAATCTCCCCCCAAAAATGGTCAGAAACTCACCCAAATCTCCCCAAAAAATGGCCAGAAACTCTCCCAAATCTCCCCCAAAAAATGGCCAGAAACTCACCCAAATCTCCCCAAAAAAATAGTCAGAAACTCACCCAAATCTCCCAAAAAACATGGTCAGAAACTCACCCAAATCTCCCCAAAAAAACAGCCAGAAACTCACCCAAATCTCCCCAAAAAAATGGCCAGAAACTCCCCCAAATCTCCCCCCAAAAATGGTCAGAAACTCACCCAAATCTCCCCCAAAAATGGTCAGAAACTCTCCCAAATCTCCCCAAAAACATGGCCAGAAACTCACCCAAATCTCCCCAAAAAAATGGCCAGAAACTCACCCAAATCTCCCCCCAAAAATAGCCAGAAACTCACCCAAATCTCCCCAAAAACATGGCCAGAAACTCACCCAAATCTCCCCAAAAACATGGTCAGAAACTCACCCAAATCTCCCCCCAAAAATGGTCAGAAACTCACCCAAATCTCCCAAAAAAAATGGCCAGAAACTCACCCAAATCTCCCCAAAAAAATGGCCAGAAACTCACCCAAATCTCCCCAAAAAAATGGCCAGAAACTCACCCAAATCTCCCCCAAAAAATGGTCAGAAACTCACCCAAATCTCCCCAAAAACATGGCCAGAAACTCACCCAAATCTCCCCAAAAAAATGGTCAGAAACTCACCCAAATCTCCCCCAAAAAATGGCCAGAAACTCACCCAAATCTCCCCAATAATATAGCCAGATACTCGCCTAAATCTCCCCAAAAACATGGCCAGAAACTCACCCAAATCTCCCCAAAAAACAGGGCCAGAAAATCACCCAAATCACCCCAAAAAATGGCCAGAAACTCACCCAAATCTCCCCAAAAAAATGGTCAGAAACTCACCAAA
>NW_021940249.1:0-982 GCF_001715985.3 Manacus vitellinus | reverse complement strand
TGCCCCAAAACTGCCATTTTTCAGCCCAAAAATCTCACATTTTCCAACCCCAAAACTGGAATTTTTCACCTGAAAAGCCACATTTTTTCAGCCCCAAAACCCGCATTTTTCAGCCCCAAAATTTGCGTTTTTCAGACCCAAAATCTGCATTTTTTAGCCCCAAATCCGCATTTTTCAGCCCTAAAATCTGCATTTTTCAGCCCCCAAATCCACATTTTTTAGCCCAAATCCACATTTTTCAGCCTTCAAACGTGCATTTTACTGCCCCAAAAACAGGCATTTTTCAGCCCCAAAAATCTGCATTTTTCCACCCCAAAATCTGCATTTTCAGCCCCAAACCTGACATTTTGCAGCCCCAAAATCTGCATTTTTCAGCCCCAAAACTGGCGCTTTTCAGACCAAACCTGCATTTTTCAGACCAAAACCTCACATTTTCCAGCTCCAAATTTGGTGGGTTTTAGCCCCAAAATCCACATTTTACACCCCAAACCCTGTATTTTTCAGCCCCAAAATCCACATTTTTCAGCCAAACCCCACATTTTTCAGCCGCAAAAATTCGCATTTTCTGCCCCAAAATCTACATTTTTCAGCCCCAAACCCTCACATTTTTCACCCCCAAAATCCGCATTTTTCAGCCCAAAATTCTGCATTTTCCGCCCCAAAATCTGCATTTTCCAGCCCCAAAAAAGGCATTTTTCACTTGCCTTTCCCCAAAATCTGCATTTTTTGCCTTTGTTTTCCCCCGAATCAGTGTTTTTTCAGCTCCATTTTCCCCAAAATCCGCATTTTTCAGCTTTATTTTCCCAAAAATCCCCATTTTTCAACTCGCCTTTCCCCAAAATTGCCATTTCTGGTTTTGTTTTCCCCAAATCAGCATTTTTTCAGCTTTATTTTCCCAAAAATCCCCATTTTTCACCTGGTTTTTCCCCCCATTTGCCCTTTTTCCAGCTGCTTTTCCCCAAAATCTCCATTTTCCACCTTT
>NW_021940248.1:0-1278 GCF_001715985.3 Manacus vitellinus | reverse complement strand
GGGGCAGAGCAGCCTCCCCAGCACTGCAGCACAGCCAGGCTGTCCCACAGCCCTGGCCTCCCATCTCCTCAGCAGCAGCATGGGCAAGGCAGATGTCTCTTATTTCCAGCTGAACTTAAGTGAACCTCAGGAGCAAAGCTCCCACTGAAGGCAGGGAGAGCACAGGTTTGTTGTGCTCTGATACACTCACTGCTGCTGCAAGGTGAGCCTGCAGGGATGAGGGCACAGCAGGGGACTGGCTGTGGCAGGTACCTGGAAGCATACTGGCACACCTCCACACACCCCCTTTAGTGGCTCCTGCTGACGCCAGGCACTGCTGGAATATTCCCCTGGCCTTACAACTGATGCCTTCAGCCCAAGGAGCAAYAATGCTGTTCAGGATTAATTAGACAAACCCAAACCCCACCCCCCCTCACTGGACAAAGCAGACGAGGTGTTCATTCCTAATCCAGCAGGCTCCAAGGGAAGCACAGCAGCACGTGGATCAAGTGTTACAGCAGGTCTTTGCTGGGGCTGAGCCCGAGGACAGAGGCTTCTCTGCAGGAAGGCAGAGAATTCACCAGCTACAGATGAGCCAAGGGGCTGTTGAGCAGATCCCACAGAAGACTGAAGGGGTGCAGCGTTCTCTCAATGGCAGGAGTTGGGGAGAGAAAGGGAAGGTAATCCCAGAATCTCCTGAGCTGGAAGGGACCCCCCAAGGATGATCCAGTCCAACCCTCATCCCCGCACAGGAACATCCCCCAGAGTCACCCCCTGTGCCCCAGAGGATCATCCAAACCCTCCTGGAGCTCTGGCAGCCTTGGGGCTGTGCCCACTGCCCTGGGGAGTCTGGTCAGTGCCCAACCACCCTCTGAGAGAAGAACCTTTTCCTGAGATCCAACCTGAGCCTGCCCTGGCACAGCTCCAGCCATTCCTCTGGGTCCTATGTAAAGACACAGAGAAGGAAGAAGTCCTACTCAGTGTAAGAAGGGCTAGTGACCCCTCCTGCCAGAGGCTGATTGATAATATGACCCCAGACCTCACAGAACAGCCCAGGGAACACCCGTGCTACCCATGCCCCCAGGAGCAGCCTGGTACTGCTGTGCCACAGGGAGGTTTCCAAGGTGCTTCAGCCCAGCTCTGCCCTGAGGGCTCAGCTGCGGCTGNCAGCCCTGACCCCGTGGGGCAGAGCAGCCTCCCCAGCACTGCAGCACAGCCAGGCTGTCCCACAGCCCTGACCCCGTGGGGCAGAGCAGCCTCCCCAGCACTGCAGCACAGCCAGGCTGTCCCACAGCCCTG
>NW_021940247.1:0-989 GCF_001715985.3 Manacus vitellinus | reverse complement strand
ATTCCATAGGCAGAGGCAATGCAGTATTCCATAGGCAGAGGCAATGCACTATTCCAGAGGCAAACAAGCAGACAGGAAAGGGCAGGTGCTTAAGAGTCCAAAGGAAAATCTCACATCTGTCACTGCTGAACATTCCTGTGCTGTGCAAATCACACACGGAGCACATGAGAGCCTAAAGAAGCCCTTCACTGCTCAGGCCATTCTTTTTTCAGAGTATCTTCCCTTTTCTGTTTCACACAGGAAATACAAACCAATTCTTTGAGGCTCTGCTCTGTAGATGAGTCAGCACCAAGTTACTGAGTCAGCACCAAGAACCCCCCTGAGACAACTCTGCAATGCAGCACAGAATCAGCAGCCACGACAATCTTCACCTCTCTTGTTATGACTTGGGAATCCAGTCCTTTTCTGCTCTTTGCAGGTGATGATTGAACCTCACCTTCCTGCTTCCATCTGAGCAGCAGCCTGTCTTTCTCTGCTCTCTCTTTGCCCCTATTTTTTCAACATAATCTTTCTCCTTTCTGCACAGAGGACCTCTCATTCCCCTCCATACTTAGGACTTTGACGGTCAGAGGAAGGGAACAAATGGATTTAACTGGAGTATTATCAGCAATGATTGCAAACTTATTTTCTGCTAGCTTATCATCCCTTATTACAAAGCAATGCTAAAATGATGGGGTCTTCTATCTGCCACTTCTTCAGAAATAGCACTCATTGAGAAGAAAAATGTATAATCAAGAAAGTCATGCAGAAGATTTTCTGCCAGAATTTTGCAGTTTTACATCCTCTGCATCACTTCAATTCATTTACCTAATTACATTAATTCTAAAGAAATTTGTTTTCCAGATATTTTACTGCTCGGCAACTCTACACTATTCTTACTCAACAGCTACACCTACACATCTCTCAAGATCAAGATCTGTTGGGCTCTCACATTAGAATTCAAAACTGCCTTCAATTAATTGTTTCCATTGGCATTTATTCAACCAAAG
>NW_021940246.1:0-1037 GCF_001715985.3 Manacus vitellinus | reverse complement strand
TCCCATGGATGAGGAGATGTTCCTATGGATGGGGAGATGTTCATATGGATGAGGAGATGCTCACATGGATGAGATGTTCACGTGGATGAAGAGATGTTCATACGGATGGAGAGATGTTCCCATGGATGGGGAGATGCTCACATGGATGGAGAGATTTTCCTGTGGATGGGGAGATGTTCCCATGGATGAGGAGATGCTTCCATTGATGGAGAGATGTTCACATGCATGGAGAGATGTTGATGGAGAGATGTTCACATGGATGAGATGTTCCCATGGATGGGGAGATGTTCCCATGGATGGGGAGATGCTCCCATGGATGGAGAGATGTTCACATGGACTCAAGACAACTTGGAAACAAAACATAAGGGAGATCAACCAAAAAGAAGTGGTGGGAGGTTGGAATTACATGATCTTTGAGATGACTTTTAAGGTCCCTCCCAACCCAAACCATTCTGGGATTCTGTGAAAACCAGGAAAAAGAGAGCAAGAGAATCCAGCAATCCTCTGGGGAGTTCCCAGATCCCAAATCCTGGAGCAGCCATGGCTGGCAGGCAGATGCTGAGGTTTAAATGCCATTTTTTTTGCTGCAGCCCAGTTTTCCCAGCTTTAAATGCTAATTCCATGTGGAATTTTGGCATCCAGCCCCTTCCGTTTCCTGGGCTGAAGTGCCTCTTCTTGATCCCTCCTTTGGGAAGACCCGGAGAAGGGAAGAATTTCTCTGCTACTTTCAGGAGAAAAAAAAAAAAAAGCCCTTTTTTTTCTGGAGGAAAAGGATCCAAGATTTCCAAAAGTTTGGAATGTGTAGCAGGAAAAGAGCTGCTTTTTGTTTCTGGGCTGAGAGCAGCGGAGGTTGATGAGGCAGAGAAATAAAGGGACAATAAAAGCGGAGCAAAAGCAGATGGAGAAAGGCTTGGAGTGATTAATTGGGAATCCAGGAGTGGCAATTCATTGGCAGTTTGCATAATCCCATCCTGAAAGGCAAATTGTTCAGCCCAATTTGCATATTTGTGCCTGATCCAGGATTTCTTCTGGAGCTC
>NW_021940245.1:0-996 GCF_001715985.3 Manacus vitellinus | reverse complement strand
TCTGATGACGTCACTCCCCCTCTGATGACGTCACTCCCCTCTGATGACGTCACTCCTCTCTGATGACGTCACCCCCTCTGATGACGTCACTGCAGGTTCTGGCTGACGTCGTACCTGGGGCTGAACTTGGCCTGTGCCCTCCAGGGCCTGTTGCCCACCCCCGGCTGGAGCCCCCGGTGCCGCCTCTACCACTGGTGAGTGACCACAGTGACCACTGAGTGACCACTGAGGGACCACAGTGACCACAGTGACCACTGAGTGACTCTGAGTGACCACTGAGGGACCCTGAGTGATCCTGAGTGATCCTGAGTGATCACAGTGACCACTGAGTGACCACTGAGTGATCACAGTGACCACTGAGTGACCACTGAGGGACCCTGAGTGATCCTGAGTGATCACAGTGACCACTGAGTGACCACTGAGGGACCACAGTGACCACTGAGTGATCCTGAGTGACCACTGAGGGACCCTGAGTGACCACAGTGACCACAGTGACCACTGAGTGACCACTGAGGGACCACAGTGACCACTGAGTGACCACTGAGGGACCCTGAGTGACCACAGTGACCCTGAGTGATCCTGAGTGACCACTGAGTGACCACAGTGACCACTGAGTGACTCTGAGTGACCACAGTGACCACAGTGACCCTGAGTGACCCCTGAGTGATCCTGAGTGACCACAGTGACCCCTGAGTGACCACTGAGTGATCCTGAGTGACCACAGTGACCCCTGAGTGACCACTGAGTGACCCTGAGTGATCCTGAGTGACCCTGAATGATCCTGAGTGACCACTGAGTGACCCTGAGTGACCAATAGAGACCCACAGCGACCCCAGAGTGACCCCAAAGTGACCCCCACCTGCCCCTCACCTGTCCCTCCTGTCCCTCAGGGGCGTGTCCCTGGCCGGGGCCGTGCTGTGCCTGGGGCTGATGTTGGTCACCTGCCCTCACCTGGCCAGGTGCCCTGAATGATCCTGAGTGACCACTGAGTGACCC
>NW_021940244.1:0-1009 GCF_001715985.3 Manacus vitellinus | reverse complement strand
CGGCAGCGCCTCGATCCTGGCCCAGCTGTGGAAGGTGCCGTCGCTGTTGGGAACGATCTCGCCCCACTCCGTCTCCTGATCCCGCAGTTCATCCCCCTTCAGCCAGTTGATCCCGATCATCCCAGGGTAGAATCCGTACGCGCGGCAGGACAACGTCAGGATCCCGTGTTCCTCTTTCCCGGACACGTGGACATCAGGGGGATCTGGAATGGGATAATGGTGAGATCAATCCATGGAATTCCCATGGGAATGGGACTGGAGGGAGATCCATTAATGGAATTCTCATGGGAATGGGACTGGAGTGAGATCCATCCATAGAATTCCCACTAGGGGAATGGGATGGGACAACAGTGGGATCCATCCATGGAATTCCCATGGGAGTTAGATGACTCAGATATATCCATGGAATTCCTCAGTTCCACCCTCCCAAATCTCACATTTCCAAATCCCATTCCCATGGGAATTCTGTCTCCCTCACCCTTGCGCTCCAGCGCCGCCTGCCCGTATCCGATGTGTTTCTGGAGCACTTCCAGGCACGTGTGCTCCAAGTAATTCATCATGTTCTCCACCACAATCCCATCGTGTTCCCATTTCCTCTTGGTGATCTGGGCAGCTCCATCGGCCGCCACAAAGCTCCCGGATCCCAGCTCGAAGGAGATGAAATCCCGCCCATCGTAGCCGTGCCGATAGGATCCACGGACACTCCCGTCGGACAGGAGGTCACAGCCATAAAGCCGCTGCACCGTGTGAAGACCTGGGATGGTGGGATCCATGGAGATCCCTGGAATTGTGTCCCAGTCCCACAGATCTCATCCCAGCCCCCTGGAGTGCCCTGGATCCCCATCCCAGCCCCACAGATCCCCCATTTCCCAGCTCCCCCCACTCACCTCTGCTCTGGTTGTACCGGCCCTGCAGTATCTCCAGGGCTGTGGCAGCCACGAGCTGGTTCCCCTCATTGATCTGGGTCTCTTCATCCCAATATCCCGGCTCGGCTCCGGCCGCCATCCAC
>NW_021940243.1:14804-15359 GCF_001715985.3 Manacus vitellinus | reverse complement strand
GGTGAGGGGGTGTATCTGCTCCCAGGGATGGGCTGGGGGTGGGGATGAAGCAGTGTTGGTGATCAGGATGTGTTCGCACACAGGGTTCGGGATGAAGATGGAGGGGTGTTGGTGATCAGGATGTATTTGCACACAGGGATGAGGATGGAGGGGTGTTGATGAGCAGGGTGCATCAGCACGCAGGGTTGGTGTGTGTGTTGGTGTGCAGGGTGTATCTGCACCCATGGATGGAGGATGTGGGTGTTGCAGGGTGTATCTGCACCCAGGGATGAGGATGGAGGGGTGTTGGATAGTGGGTGTATCTGCTCCCAGGGATGGGGATGGAGGGGTGTTGCTGAGCAGGGTGTATCTGCAGCCATGGAAGGGGTGTGTGAGTGGGGGTGTTGCCGAGCAGGATGTATGTGCTCCCAGGGATTGGGATGGAAAGGTGTTGGCGAGGGGGTGTATCTGCACCCACGGATAGGGTGTGTGGGTGTTGTTGAGTGGGCTGTATCTACACCCAGAGATGAGGTGCATGCATTGGCAGGGCAGTTGTTGGTGCTGAGGATGTATTTG
>NW_021940243.1:12137-13104 GCF_001715985.3 Manacus vitellinus | reverse complement strand
AGGCTAGAAGTGACCCTGTTCCCCCTGCCAGTGATTCATTATGGACTGGCTCTCCCCAGTGCCCAGGCAGTTGGAGGGGTCCAAATTTGGGTGGGAGACAGTGCCCAAGCGGTCAGGAGGTGGTTTAGCAACCCATGGTGACCCCTGGGCTGTGGGGCAGGGGTGGTTTGGCCATGGGGTGCTGTAGCTGGGGCTCTGTGCGGTGATGGTGATGGTGGGTGCTGGGACACCCCAGCCAGGGTCTCCTATGACCATGGCCTTGGGGTTGGGGAGATGGATGGTAGCTGGGAGTGGATGTGTGGGTGCTGTGGGGATGGAAAGGTGGGTGATAGGGAGATGGGGGATGGATGGGTGCCATGGGGATGGATGGGTGTTGGGACTGTGGAGGGTGCTATGGGGATGGATGGGTGTTGGGGGATGGATGGATGGATGGATGTGTGTGTGTGTTGGGGATATGGATGGGTACTATGGGGACGGATGGATGCTGTGGGACTGGATGCTGGGGAATGGATGGATGGATGTTGGTGATATGGATGAATGCTATGGGAATGGATGAGGACAGGTGCTGAGGGCATGGATGGATGCTAAGGGGATGGATGGGTGTTGGGGAATGGATGGATGAGTGTTGGGGATATGGATGAGTGCTAGGGAATGAGTGTTGGGGGATGGATGGGTGAATCTTGGGGGGAGATGGATGTGTGGGTGATTGTGTGGGTGTGTGGGATGGGTGAATGCAAGGATGGGTGTTGGGGGGTGGGCGGAATGGATGAAGGGCTGTTGGGCAGCGGTGGGTGACGGTGTGGACACAGTGCAGGGGTGCTGTGGGGACAGCTGGGCGCAGGCGGGGGTCTGAGTGGCACAGGAGCTGGTGCAGGGGGTCACCAGGCACCTCATAATGGGCATGTGGCAATGCCAAGGATGGCAAAACCCCCTTTTGGGGGTGTCCAGAGGCCGGGGCGGTTTCTCC
>NW_021940243.1:1330-3107 GCF_001715985.3 Manacus vitellinus | reverse complement strand
AAAAGAAAAATGTGAGGTTTCGGCAGAAACGAAGCGAAGCGAAATAAACTTATTTTGTCAAACTCGTCACCTTGGTTGGTTCTTCAGAGCAATCACTGCCGCGTCCATCCCACCACCCAGAGGCAACAGTGGGGCCCCTTTCTGACTCCAGCTGGGCCAGAGCACCCACTGGGAATTCGGTGAAGTTGGGAGAGGACCGTGAGCCTCTCTTTTTATTTGCTTTTTCCCAGGAATGATTATTTTTCAGAGGAATTCACCGTGGCTGTGGAGGGGATTGAGGCAGGACCTGACCCCTGTGGTTCCCCCGATCTTTCCAAGCAATGCTGGAGATTCAGGGGGATGTGGCCGTGTCTCGTGGGATGTCCCCTCACAGCTGAGGGTACAGCTGAGTGACTGCCGGGATCCTGGGGAAGTGACTGGATTTAGTTTTTGTTTAAGGAAGGGACAAATAACCAAACCTCACAAACTTAATCAAAAAAAGCCCCAAGGGCTGGGTGGCAGAGTGGGTGGCGAGGGGACAGTCACCAGCCTGGGTTTGGGCCCCCCTTGGGGACATGGAGCAGCTGGTGTGGGATGAGTGGGAATGGATAGATGTTGGGGTCCCTCCAGGGGGGACAGAGGGCAGTGACATGGCAGAGGTGACACTGAGGCTGCACCCACTGGTGTGATGAGCCTGTCAGGTCTCAGCTGGTGACTGTACCTAACCAGGGTAATTTTTATGTCAATTCTTAATTTCTTTTATAAATCCTGGCTGAAATTGTGACCAACCTGGAAAGCTCCCAGGCCATGGGGAACCTCAGTGCCCAGCCACCCCTGCCAGCCCCTCACCCCCATGCTGAGCCCCAGGACCCTCTGGGGCTTCTCAAGTGGGTTTTCATCCAGGCTGGGGCACGGCAGGATGCAGCCATCCAACACTGCCTCTGTTTGTGGAATTATTGGGATCGGTTTGGGCTGAAATAAAACACCATCCCTGGGAGGTTCCTTCGTATTTGAGTCTTTGCTGTAGCCTCAGTCCCTGCAGCATCCCCTCAGTGGGGTCCCATCCCTGAGGCACAATCCCTTCTCCATGGTGTGGTCCCCACTCCACAGCACCATCCCTTTGCCATGTGATTCTCTTCCCACAGACCCAGCCCTTTCCCAAAGCCATATCAATTCCCTTTAACACTTTCCCCCATGATTCCATCCCTTCCCCTCAATTCTATCCCTTCCCTTCAATTCTATCCCTTCCCCATGGTCCTATCCTAACCTGTGCCACCATCTCTTCCCTGTTAACCTCTCCCTTCCCCACCATCCCACCCCTTCCCAGTGCCCCCGTCCCTTTCCCATGATTCCATCCCTTTCCTGCGTCCCCATTCCTTCCCCACCATGCCATCCTTCCCCCATGCCTCTCTCTTCCCCACAATCCCATTCCTTCCCTGTGCCCCATCCCTTCCCTACAATCCCCTCCCTTCCCCACGCCCCAATCCCTTCCCCACCATCCCCTGCCCTCCCCAACCCCCAGACTTTAACCCCAGTTAAATCCACCAACACAGATTTTTTTTCTCTTTTTTTTTTCTGTGTTTTTGGGTTTGTTTTGGTTCTTTGTTATTTTTTTGCTTCTGTTTCTCATCGATAAAAACGCCGTCGCTGCCAACGCCAGGAGGGGCAGCCCCCGGCCCCGCGGCTCCTTCTCCACGCTGCCACAGGGTGGGGACACCGAGGACAGGACAGGGAGGGGACAAGGGACCGCCAAACCCGCCTGGTGCTCCCAGGGTGCCCGACGCCTATGTACAGGTGG
>NW_021940243.1:0-1005 GCF_001715985.3 Manacus vitellinus | reverse complement strand
GGGGGGTCCCGAGGGTGCCGGTGAGGTGGCACAGCTGGGACTCACACAAAGAAGAAGCGGGTGCAGACGTGGTCCGAGACGGGGCACACCCAGATGTTGCCGTGTTTCTGCAGGTCCTTGGAGGTGATCACTGCCGGGGGAAGGGGCTGTTGGACACGGGGTGGGGGATGGAGGCCCCGGCTGGGCACGGCCGGTGCTGGGGCACAGCTGGGGGTGGGGACCCTCCCTCCCTCCTCCACTCGCCCAGTGATCCTGTGGGTGCTGCCCATGCCCCCCCATTGCCCCCTCACGTCCCCACACCTTCACAAAGCGCGATGCAGTTCAGGTTGCGGCTCTGGAGGAAGCGGGACTGGATGGAGCGGGTCTGTGGAGAGAGCAGCCGGTGTTACCACCCTGTGGGTGCCATATCCCCATCCCCATCCTCCCCGGTGTCCCCCAGCCTGTCACCTGGGGGATGGTGTTCATCCTGTTGTACCGCTGCACCAGCTCATCCTTCGACGGCATCCGGTGCTGGCCTTTCCCCATCCCTGTGGAGAAGGAGGTGGTGGCCGTCACTCCCGGCAGGGAACACTGCGAGGGTGACAAGGGGACACATGCCACAGACAGGGATGGCTGAGTGCTCCCACCCTTTGGCCGAGCCCTGGGAACCCCCCAAAAGCAGGCACAGAAGCTTTTGGAGCCTAGAAATCACTGAGGTTTTTATTCCCTGGTGTGTGGGAAAGTCCCAGCCTGGCTGGGAAGAGGCTGGTGCAGGTGATCCAGATGTGGGACGGTGCCAACTCCGGTGTGGCTCCTCTGGCCAGCACGATGCCAAACCTCTCTGGGCCCATGCAGGGGGTGGGGATGGGAGCACAGGCAGGACTGGGCAGAGCAGGCAGCCTCTTACCTGAGTATCCAAAGGAAATACTGGAGATGGGGCTCAGATAGATGCCCTTGCCATAGGCTGCTCCATGCAGCTTGCAGGAAAACACCAGGATGAGCGTGGTGGGGTCACCCCGACAGCTC
>NW_021940242.1:0-1043 GCF_001715985.3 Manacus vitellinus | reverse complement strand
AAGAGGTCTGAGGTGGGTATCCCAAGTTCTGCAGTTCCCAGACCCTCCCCTGTCATGGCCACAGGGCTCCAGGGCATCCCAGTGTGCCCCAGTATGCCCCAGTACACCCCAGTGTATCTCTAACCCTGCCTTTCTTCCCAGCCCCCCGTGGCTGACCAGGTGGAGCTGCCTGTCCAGGTGAGAAATAGTGGAGGGTCCTCTTCCCCACAAAGGGTCCTGGAGGGGGTCGTGGGGGATTCCTGAGCCCTGCAGGGTGGGCAGAGCTTGGGGAAAGCAGAGGGACACGAAGTGGGCTGTCCCTGATCCATGTCCAGGTGAACTGGACAGAGCTGCCTCCAAGCATTTCCTTGCACTCAGGGGGCTCTGCAGACCCTCAGGGTCACCGTGAGGGCAGGGAGGGGCTCTGGGAGACTTCAGGGCATCCAGGGTGAGAGGCTCTGGGGCCCCATGGATCTTGGGAGCCAAGTCCTGTCCCAGGTATATCCAGGGTTCCAATTCCCTTCTTCTGCCCCAGGTCCCTGCAGAGAGAGGGTCAGGACAAGGCCCCTCTCATGTGCCGGTGGACACCGGGGGTCCCATTTTGGGCTCTGTCTTTCAGGACTGGAAGTGGTGGTGACACCCATGTCCTGTCTCCCTCCAGTGGCATGAGGAGATGATCATCTCTGGAGGACCCCCCTGATCCCCTGGGTGCCCTGGGAATTTCCTTGGAATGATCAATAAATCCCTGATGCAAAGCAAATGCTCTCTGTGTCCATTTGTGTCTTCCCATGTCCATGTGTGTGTCCCCATGTCCATGTGTGTCCCCATGTCCATGTGTGTTCCCACATCCATGTGTGTGTCCCCATGTCCATGTGTGTGTTCCCACGTCCATGTGTGTGTTCCCATGTCCATGTGTGTGTCCCCATGTCCATGTGTGTATCCCCACGTCCATGTGTGTGTTCCCACGTCCATGTGTGTCTTTCCACGTCCATGTGTGTGTTCCCATGTCCATGTGTGTCCCTGTGTCCATGTGTGTTCCCATGTCCATGTGTGTGTTCCCATGT
>NW_021940241.1:0-1077 GCF_001715985.3 Manacus vitellinus | reverse complement strand
GTTAAAACCAATTGTTTGTCTGTATGATCGTACTTACTGTATTATTTTATTAAATTGTTATTCTGATTTATAATCTCTCTTTTGAGCTGAGTTCATTTCCCCTGCTGGTTTACCTCTGAACCAGCACAGTGTCCAACAGCTCCTCTGAACACACCACCTTTCCTTTCCTGACTGACCACCGTAATGGATGGAGCCCAAAGTCACAGACTAAATGAACTCTGGATGTTTTGTGGACATTTATGGGCATTTTACACAGCTTTCACAGACGTGGTCCGTAGACTAAGGGAATGGTATCTGCATATTAAATCAAGGGATAGGAAGGGGATCGTGGTAAACAAGAACGTATTGGATAGTGTGAGAGCTGAGCATGACATAAATGTTGGCGCATTAGTGGGAATGGGGGAGACCTCCAGGCCTTAGGCTGCTAGCCCCATTACCTGAGAGGTGAATGCCCTTCCCCCCACCCCAGCACGTGGCCTGATGACCCCGCAAGGAGCACACACAGACCACCTGGGAGGGACAGACGAAAGAGGAAGTTTATTGTGGGGTTGGGGTTTATTAGGCTTTTAGGAGGGTCAAAGGGGACCAATCACAAGTTCAGGGCCACAGAGAAAAAACCATCAGGTAAAGGGTCAACAGCCAATAGGAAGGGGCTAACAAAGGACCAATGAGAAACACCTCGGGACACCTTCCCAGGACACCTTGTGTGAGAGAATAGCTTCACAGGGGGTGTCGGGAAGAGGGAAACAGTGACACTGCAGAAAATACAAAACGCCATTTTGAAACATGTTTAAACCACAGTAAATACTTCTGTCTCCATAATGTTTGAGCTATTTTCCTCACCAGTCCATCTCTGGCAGGACTTTTTCCATCCTGCATATGGCAAATCCATTGCCACATAAATGGTAAGGAATAAGGGGGGAGAATGTGCAGATTTTGGCTGAGGTAGAGTTAGTTTTTTTCAGAGTAGCTGATACAGGGCTGTGTTTTGGATCTGTGTTGCAAACGGTGTTGGTAACACAGGGATGTTTTCCTTATGGCTGTGCAGGGCTCACACAGAGCCAAGATTTTTCTGCT
>NW_021940240.1:0-1104 GCF_001715985.3 Manacus vitellinus | reverse complement strand
AGTTTGAGTTTCGCGTGGATGTCTCTGCGTGAGACGAGCCGTCCGTGTCGCGGCTTCGCTGCTCCAGAGCTTCACCCCGCTCTCGGCACTTGCTGTCCGGTGTAGTTCCGAGCGAGTCCCGTATTGTCTGCTCGGACATGGCCGTCCCGGTCCGTACCTGTGCCCCGCTGCCCCAAACCCGCCCGTCTGCGCTCCCGGTGCAGAGCCGGCGTTTAATATACCGTGAGTGAGGGTTTGTTAATTAAGTGATAGGTCTCCATTAATTTGTCCCTGGAGAACGCGAGACAGTCAATCCGAGTTGGAGCCGGGGTCACTGATCCGTTTCACAGACAAAAATAAGGGAAGGGCCAAATCTTTCTCCTTTCAAAAGCACAACTGGTCTTGTGCTTTCGACTACCACGACGGTGGGAATTTGGAACCGTTTCCCGAGCGTGCGAGGACGCAGCTGGGCCACCAGCGTGCTCCGTACCTATTTTCAGCTAACCTACCCGTTCCTGAAACCTAAAGCAGAGCTAGGAAAGGCCCGGGGCAGGACCATCCTCCCCGGTGCTCGCCAGTGGGAGGACGTTGCTCTCTTTGGCTTCCACTCCTGCGACTCAGTTTCAAAGGTCTGAGTTCTCAGAAAATGCCCTTTCCGCCTTCCCTTCCTCAGCAGCCACCCCACCAGGAGAAAACCCTCGTCTTGCTGGTGCTACCCTGGAGAGGAGGATGGAGTTTGTGTTTCCAATATCCCCGTAACGATTGCTAAGGCGAACTTTCTTCGATTTGGAGCGTATTTTTACGACAATACGGTCGACCTGAATCTCATTTGCATAGATCGATACTGGAAACAACCCCTCGCTTCGGAGCCTGCTGGCATCCCTTCCCTGGCGCTGTCAGCCGGGAAGCATTGCCAGCCCCAGCTGCTGCAGGGCCGGGCAGGAGGGAGGTGGCCGTGCTCTGCCCAGCTGCCGGGTCCGGAGGGTCCCATTGTTCGCTTCTGCCCCCAAACCGCCCCTTCCTCCAACCACCTCAGCATAAACGGATCCCGGTAATCCCGTTAGAGAGACAAAGCCTCATTATTCCGCCTTCCCTTTCCGATGAAACCCGAAAGCTGGCACCTTG
>NW_021940239.1:0-1074 GCF_001715985.3 Manacus vitellinus | reverse complement strand
AGGTTGGACAGGGCTTGGAGCAACCTGGGCTGGTGGAAGGTGTCCCTGCCCATGGCAAGGGGTGGGACTGGATGATCTTTGAGGTCCCTTCCAACCCAAATCACTCCATAATTCTCTGATCCCTCACAACCCCACGGCAAACAGGAGGATGGCAAGGCTGACCCTGCAGCAGCACGAGCATCTTGCAGCGACCTGCTCTGTCTCAGCCAAAGACAGTTCTCAGAAACAAATGTTTTTAACAAAAATGAGCCAAGAGCTGGCTCAGGACCCAGGATCTGGTGTCCCTTCCCAGCAGGGCACTGCCACCACAGCATGTGGGCACGGGAGCTTGGGGCTTCTCAGCTGCACTGAAGACCCCAGGGACAAATTCAGATCTTCCACGTGTTCTCCAAGCCATCCAAGCAGGGCATGGCAGTGACGTGGTGGGATTTGTGTAATTAGTCCCAGCTGGATCACCGAGCCCAGATTGCCAATGCAACATATTGAATATTTGCAGGGAACTCTCCAGGACCAGGTCATCAAGGGAAAGTGGAAGGGGAAGAAAGCCCCAGAAATATTTATCAAAAGTTTTCCAGCTTGAGTGCCAGGAAAACGTGTGATGTTTTTGAGGAGAAAGTGAAGGAAGAAAATGATCAAATTCTGCTCCAGAAATTATCTCCTGCTCTCCTTCTTACATGTTTTTTTGGAGAATTTTAACTCCTTGCAGAATAAAAACCACCTCATATGACATATCATCTCTTGCTCAGCTGCATGTTCAACAGGGAAAGGGAAAGAAAAAGGAAGGGGAAGATGAAAAGTGAAGAGGAAGGGGAAAGAGAGGGGAAGGGGAAGAGGAAGAGGAATATTAAATTAAGGGGAGGAAGGGGAAGAGGAAGAGGAAATTCAGAGGAAGAGGAAGCAGAAGATGAAATTAAGGGGAAGAGGGAGGGGAAGAGGAAATTAAAGGGAAGAGGAAAGGGAAGAGGAAAAGGAAATGGAAGAATAGATAAAAAAAAGAAGAAGAAAAGGGAAAGGAAAGGAAAGGAAAGGAAAGGAAAGGAAAGGAAAGGAAAGGAAAGGAAAGGAAAGGAAAGG
>NW_021940238.1:0-1104 GCF_001715985.3 Manacus vitellinus | reverse complement strand
CCGCAGTTTTGATGTGAAAAATGTTAAATTTGATGGTGATTTGTGCTTTTTGGGCACTTTTAGTATCGCACGGGATTATTGGTGTGTGATGGGTGATCAGCCCCTGTTTGGACCTGTGTTGGTGTCAGGAAATGAGATGCATTATTTTAGTTCTAAGCCAAATTCCTTTGGAGTTGAGATGGAATGAGGGCATTGCTGTGTCAGTCCTGTGCTGCTCTCTGCCCACTCTTTGGCCCCACGTGGCAGGAGGCAGAGATGATCTCCAGGAACACTGAGCTGTGATTTAAGGTGTGCACTGTAATTCCATCTGTTACTGCTCCCTGCGTTATTCCAGGTGTTTCCCATGGCCAGTCCAAGCAGAGCTCAGCACTGGGTGTGCAGGAGCGTTGTCCTTTATGGGGCAAGGGCTGTTCTGCCCAAACCTGCACTGGCTTGGGGCAGAAATCCCTGTTTTGTGAGTGCTACAGGACAGTTGTGGTGTGATTTTTCCTGTGTGGGATGAAGCAGGAATGGCCTGGGGGGTCCTGCCTTTCAGTTCAACTTTTGTCTTGCTTCATGGAAGCACAGCATTTCCTGGAGGTGTTCCAGGCCAGGTTGGATGGGGCTTGGAGCAACCTGGGCTGGTGGAAGGTTTCCCTGCCCATGGCAGGGGGTGAAATGAGATGAGCTTTAATGTCTCTTCCCACCCAAACCATTCCATGATTCTTTGGTGGATGGGCCAGGCAAAATCTGGCATCTCACGGCAGAGGCAACAGGGTGATGGTGAGAAATGAGGATCTGTAGGATGCTCTTTGCCTTCCTTCAGGGCAGTGAGGGCTCCCCTGCCCTGGGCACTGCAGCTCCTCGTGCCCTGTGTTGATCCATCCCTGTGGTGCTCCGAGGGTCGGTGCCCGCTGGGAGCACTGGGTGATGCTCACTTGGGCTTCCTGGTGGTCAAATCCAAGTGTTGCTCCTTTGATGTAGTTTGGGATAATTGTGCCAGGACACAGGGAATGGCTTCCCACTGACAGAGAGCAGGGTGAGATGGGATATTGGGAAGGAATTGTTCCCTGTGAGGGTGGGGAGGCCCTGGCACAGGTTGCCCAGAGAAGCTGTGGCTGCCCC
>NW_021940237.1:0-988 GCF_001715985.3 Manacus vitellinus | reverse complement strand
TCCCTTGGTGTCCCCTTGGAGCCCCCTTGGTGGCCTCTTTGTGTCCCCCTTGGTGTCCCCTTGGAACCCTTCTTGGTGACCCCTTTGTGTCCTTTTGGACCCTTCTTGGTGTCCTCTTGGTGTCCCCTCGGTGTCCTTTTAGAGCCCCCTTGGTGTCCCCTCAATGTCTCTTCAGTGTCCCCTCAGTGTCCCCTTGGAACCCTCTCGGTGTCCCCTCGGTGCCCCCTTGGCATCCCCTCAATGTCTCCTCAGTATCCCCTTGGTGTCCTCTTGGAGCCCCCTTGGTGTCCCCTCAGTGACTCCTTGGTGTCCCCTCAGTGTCCCCTTGGAACCCTCTTGGTGTCCCCTTGGTGTCTTTTTGGTGTCCCCTCAGTGTCCCCTTTGGTGTCCCCTTGGAACCCTCTCGGATTCCCCTTGATGTCCCCTTGGAATCCTCCTGGTGTCCCTTTGGTGTCCCCTTGGAACCTTCTTGGTGTCCCTTTTGTGTCCTTTCGGAGCCCTCTCGGTGTCCCTTTTGTACCCTCATGGTGTCCCCTCAGTGTCTCCTCAGTGTCCCCTTGGTGTCCCCTTGGAACCCTCTTGGATTCCCCGTGATGTCCCCGTGGTGTCCCTTTGGTGTCCTTTTAGAGCCCTCTTGGTGTCCCCTCAACATCTCCTTGGTGTCCCCTTATTGTCCCCTTGGAACCCTCTTGGATTCCCCTTGGTGTCCCCTTGGTGTCCTTTTAGAGCCCCCTTGGTGTCCCCTCAATGTCTCCTCAGTGTCCCTTTGGTGTCCCCTTTGAACCCTTCTTGGTGTCCCCTCAGTGTCCCTTTCGGTGTCCCTTTGAAGCCCCCTTGGTGTCCCCTCAATGTCTCCTCGGTGTCCCCTCATTGTCCCCTTGGTGTCCCCTTGATGTCCCCTTGGAACCCTCCTGGTGTCCCCCTTGGGGTCCCCTTGGAACCCTCTTGGATTCCCCGTGATGTCCCCTTGGTGTCCCCTTTGGTGTCC
>NW_021940236.1:0-1467 GCF_001715985.3 Manacus vitellinus | reverse complement strand
CTTTTGATATTCTATTTATGGAGATTGCACTTAATAGCAATGGAGAACCTTCTCAGTAAGTTTCTCCTACGAGTTATTCTACTGTCAATGAGCCTGCTAGCATTGAAAAAAAAAAAAAATATAAAAAGGACTAACTCTTAGCAGCTCACGAAATAACTTTTATTAATACAAATCTGTGACAACTTATAGGGTTCATGTTGTCAGTGGTAACATTTAACTGCAAAATTCCACTTAACCAATAAAACCTCAAACCAGAAGTACGCTCTCAAAAAACAACAAAACTTCCTAAGAAGAAATAGTTCACTATAACACCTTAATACAAAACTCAAGCAACCCTTCTCCACAACAGACCAATTTACAAAGACATTAGTATAGTCTATAAAGTGTAGGGAAAATTAGTATCTATAAAGTATAATTAATATCCATAGGGTAAAAGAGAAGGCAAGATATAAGGAAAGGTGAAAGCAAAGTAAAATAAGCAAAGTACAATTAGTCTATAAGGTAGAGATAAAACATATATAAGTTAAGATGTAAGGATGCAATGTAAGGATGCAAAGTACGACTAGTAAAGGTGAAAGCAAAGTAAAATATAAAAATGGTTGCTTATCCTGCAAAGTCCTAAGGAGTGGAAGGAGAAAAGGCAGTTCATCAGTTATGCACACAGAAATGATGGAACTTCTCTCCAATTTTTGCTCATGTCTGATCTCTTTTTATACTTTTTTTCTTAGGTAATTTGAGTGACTACAGTCAATAAACTAATTTTTGGGATGATAGACAGATGACATAGGCCTAAGGGTCAGTCTCCTGAGTTCCCATCAGGTAGGACGTTTGTGAAGTAAGGCCATATCATTCCATCCTTCCTTGATCCTATCAAACTGGGAAGTTTCCCCCAGGTGCTGGGGTGCTGAAGCCATCAGGAGTCTCTTTGTCCCTTTTTGTGTAGCCTTATCACCCTACAATGGGTTTTTGGGAATGATCCCTCCAGGTGCCAGAGTCTTTACCAGTAACCGCTCAGGACTGTCAGTGTGGCCTTAAATTGGTCTATCACCTTACACAAATTCATGAGGGTGGTCTACTAAATTGATTATGATGTTTTAAAAATGATGTCTTTATCAAAATCCGTTAACAAAAATTCAACAGTAAGCTCTTTATTTTCATCAGTGCACCAATGAAATCACTGATGAATCCACCCATTCCTGCTTGTCCTACAGCCAAGTATGTTTGAATCAGATGTAGAGGCAGGTTCCCTGAACTCTGGTGATGGCCATGTTACAGAATCACTGTGTTAGTTTCAGCTTCATCCCTTAGGAATCATTCAAGTAACCATTATGTTAAGCAGCACTCCATTCTTGAGCTAGTCTTTTTTATTATATTAGCTGATTATAGATGTGAACCTAAATGGCAGAACTGAAGACAAATGGATTTTCCAGCATGCTTCATTAAAATGCAGTTCATTCAAATGTCTTG
>NW_021940235.1:0-1044 GCF_001715985.3 Manacus vitellinus | reverse complement strand
GAGCCGAGATTTGGGGTGAAAAGAGCCCGAAAAGGGGAAGTTTTTGTTGCAGGTGGTGCCGCCGTGATCGGCCCATTCGCCCTGGCCAAAATTAACCCAAGGGCCACCGTGAGACCGGCGGGGACAAAAACCCCTCCTGGGCACGGGGGGGAAAAACCAGCCCGGATTTGGGGGGAAAAGGGGGAAAAACGGGAAAAAATAGTCCAGATTTGGGGGGAAAAATAGGAAAAAATAGCCCCAAATTTGGGGGGAAAATGGGGAAAAAATGGGGAAAAACGGTCCCAAATTTGGGGGAAAAAATAGGAGAAAACAGTCCCAGATTTGGGGGAAAAATGGGAAAAAATGGGAAAAAATAGTCCAGGTTTGGGGGAAAAAAAGGGAAAAAATAGCCCCAAATTTGGGGGAAAAAATGGGGAAAAATAGGAAAAAACAGCCCCAAATTTGGGGGGGAAAATGGGAAAAATAGGAAAAGACAGCCCCAAATTTGGGGGGAAAATGGGAAAAAAATAGGAAAAAACAGCCCCAAATTTGGGGGGAAAATGGGAAAAAAATGGGAAAAAACAGTCTCAAATTTGGGGGGAAAAATGGGGAAAAATAGGAGAAAACAGTCTCAAATTTGGGGGGAAAATGGGGGAAAATAGGAAAAAAAAGCCCCAAATTTGGGGGGAAAATGGGAAAAAATAGGAAAAAACAGCCCCAAATTTGGGGGAAGAAATGAGAAAAAAAAAAGGGGAAATGAGCCCGGATTTGGGGCAAAAACGGATGAAAGAGGCAAAAGGGGAAGGGGAAGTTTTTGTCCCCACAAATGTCACCGTGAGCAGCATAAGCAAACCAAGCACCATCAGCCCCACGGTGACACCGGGGGGGACAAAAACCCCTCCTGGGGACGGGGGGGGGAAATGGAGCCCGAATTTGGGGCAAAAACGGGGAAAAACGGGAAAATTAGTCCGGATTTGGGGCAAAAATGGGGGAAAATGGGGAAAAAATAGTCGAGATTTGGGAAAAAAATGGGAAAAAACAGACAAGATTGGGGAAAAAAATGGG
>NW_021940234.1:17101-18278 GCF_001715985.3 Manacus vitellinus | reverse complement strand
TCCCAGCCCAAACCTTGGGGTTGTACCACATTTGGGCTGGGCCTGGCTCCCTCCTGGTGCAACTGGGAGCGTTGGGTGCCCTCCCTGGTGAGCCAATTCTCTGAATTCCAGGGGGACGCTGAAGTGGCGCGACGGGCGCAACCACGTCGGGGACTTCAAGGAGGGCTTGGAGCACGGGTGAGCCTTGGAAAACAGGACATTCCTTGGATCAAACTGTGCTAAGGAATGATTCCTTCCTTCCAGAGGGATGTCTGCCTTAAGCTGAGGGTGTTGTAACCTGGAGAGAGCGGGTTGGTGGTGATTACAAGGAAAGAGCCATGAGCAGTTCAGTGCAGGCATTTCCATCCATGGGGACATTCCCGTGGATGAACCCCATCCCTGGGGTCTAAATCCGTGTGAATTAATTCATAGGAAGTGCCTGGAAAAGTTATTTTTAGGTATCTTTAAAAAACTTCCCTTAAATGACGAGTTTTCAAGGGTAAGAAGCCAGGCTGTGAAATTCAAGTCTTATTTATCTAGGGGTTTTTTTTGAAGGTGAGACTTTTACATTCCTCATTTTCACAAGAATTCCAGAGTAGATGAGGCTTTTAAGGGGGAAAAAAAAATAATCTCAGATACTTTGTGTAAGGAATGACAAAAGTTTGGGGTTTTTTTTGAAAGTAAGACTTTTACATTCCTCATTTTCACAAGAATTCCAGAGTAGATGAGACTTTTAAGGGGAAAAAATATCTCAGGTACTTTGTGTAAGGAATGACAAAAGATTTAACTTAGTTTTTTTTTTGGAAGTAAGGCTTTTAGATGCCTCACTTTTACAAGAATTACAGAATAGGTGAGGCTTTTAAGGGGGAAAAAAAAATCTCAGATACTTTGTGTAAGGAATAAAAAAACCATTTAATTCAGTTCCTAAACTGGGGAAAGGTAAAGAGGGGGAAAAACCAATCCTGGAGCTTTTCCTTGGACCACATCCAAGTGAACTTGGATTTAGTGACACCTGGAAATAGTGTCAGAGGGAGAGTTGAAATCTGGAGCTCCTCGGCTTTGAAACTTCCCCCAGTACAGCTGAGCTGCCTTTTTCCCTGCTGACCTCTTCCATGTGGCATTCCAGGTTTGGGATCTGCCTCGTGCCCCGCCAAGCTGAGGACAGGTATGACTGTTACAAGTGCCACTGGTACGAGGG
>NW_021940234.1:12901-15191 GCF_001715985.3 Manacus vitellinus | reverse complement strand
GGGACGTGGCTGGATGATCACAGGCATGGCCAGGGCATCGTGGTGACCCAGTCAGGGGTCTGCTACCAGAGGACATTCCACGCTGATAAAATGGTGGTGAGTACCCACTGTCAGTGGGCCCTGCCAGGCAGGGGGTCTGGAACTCACCAGCAAGGGAGAGATCAATGTTTCACTCCTTAATTAATCCAGGAGGGCAACTGGAAAGCAAGAAGGTGACATCTCAGGGAAAGGTTCTTCCCTCAGAGGGTGGTTGGCACTGACCAGGCTCCCCAGGGCAGTGGGCACAGCCCCAAGGCTGCCAGAGCTCCAGGAGGGTTTGGACAACACCCTGAGGGACAGGGTGGGATTGTTGGGGTGTCAGTGCAGGGTCAGGGGTGGGACTGGATGATCCTTGGGGGTCCCTTCCAGCTCCCCGGAGAAAATCTCTCTCCTGTGATTTTACCATACCAATATTTTTGAAGACCAGTGTTTAGATTAAGTTTAGATTAATGTTTAGATTAATATTTAGATTCTTATCACCCCCATGAGGTGTGGGGAGGAACAAGACCTGGGGTTGTCACTTCTCCTTGCTCCTCCTAAGGCACCTTGTAGGTCTGGCTGTTCAGCTGATCACCCAGCCCCAGTTACAGACCAGGAGTCACATGTGAAGTGCTGCATGGTTAGAACTCCCTCAGGGGGGTTATCCATCCCTCAGGATGGCTAGATATCCCTCAGGGTGGTTATATCTCCCTCAGGATGGTTGTATATCCCACAGGATGGTTATATATCCCTCAGGATGGCTATACATCCCTCAGGATGGCTGTATATCCCACAGGATGGTTATATATCCCTCAGGATGGTTATACATCCCTCAGGATGGTTGTATATCCCACAGAATGGCTGTATATCCCACAGGATGGTTATCTATCCCACAGGATGGTTATACATCCCTCAGGATGGTTGTATATCCCACAGGATGGTTATACATCCCTCAGGAAGATTCTGTCTCCCTCAGGATGGTTGTATGTCCCACAGGATGGCTAGATATCCCTCAGGATGGTTATATGTCCCTCAGAATGGTTTTATATCCCACAGGATGATTATACATCCCTCAGGAAGGTTATACATCCCTCAGGATGGCTATATATCCCACAGGATGGCTAGATATCCCTCAGGAAGGTTNTCCTGTGATTTTACCATACCAATATTTTTGAAGACCAGTGTTTAGATTAAGTTTAGATTAATGTTTAGATTAATATTTAGATTCTTATCACCCCCCTGAGGTGTGGGGAGGAACAAGACCTGGGGTTGTCACTTCTCCTTGCTCCTCCTAAGGCACCTTGTAGGTCTGGCTGTTCAACTGATCACCCAGCCCCAGTTACAGACCGGGAGTCACATGTGAAGTGCTGCATGGTTAGAACTCCCTCAGGGTGGTTATACATCCCTCAGGATGGCTAGATATCCCTCAGGGTAGTTATATCTCCCTCAGGATGGTTGTATATCCCACAGGATGGTTATATATCCCACAGGATGGTTATACATCCCTCAGGATGGTTGTATATCCCACAGGATGGTTATACATCCCTCAGGAAGATTCTGTCTACCTCAGGATGGTTCTATCTCCCTTGGGATGGTTATAGATCCCACAGGATGGCTAATATATCCCACAGGATGGCTAAACATCCCTCAGGAAGGTTATATCTCCCTCAGGATGGTTGTATATCCCACAGGATGGCTAGATATCCCTCAGGATGGTTATATGTCCCTCAGAATGCTTTTATATCCCACAGGATGATTATACATCCCTCAGGAAGGTTATATCTCCCTCAGGATGGTTCTGTCTCCCTCAGGATGGTTTTACATCCCTCAGGATGGCTAGATATCCCTCAGAATGGTTGTATATCCCTCAGGATGGTTTTATATCCCTCAGGTTGCCCAGAGAGGTTGTGGACTCCCCATCCCTGGAAGTGTCCAAGGCCAGGTTGGAGCAACCTGGGCTAGTGGAAGGTGTCCTTGCCCATGGCAGGAGGTGGCACTGGATGTTCCTTAAGGTCCCTTCCAACTCAAACCATTCTGGAATTCCATGATACTCTTGGAGATCAGGAAATCTTCACCTTTCCTTTTCCCTGTGCCAGGTTTTGGTGTCTTTGAAAGTTTAGCTGTTGGTGGGGAGAGCAGAAGGAATTGGCATCACTCCAACTGGCCCAGGAATCAAAGCTTTGCTTCTCCTGAAAAACATGTGCTTAAAAAAAAACCAAACAACCCCTGCCCCGCTTCACCAAATCGGGGTGAAAGGTTTGCTGTGGAAACT
>NW_021940234.1:0-1517 GCF_001715985.3 Manacus vitellinus | reverse complement strand
TAGTAAGAATTACATTTTGAGATTCAGTATTCACATCCTCAGGTGGTTGGTTCCCTACAATGTCTGTCCTGGGGCACAACTGGTGGGAACAGGTCAGGTTGGATTCAGTCCAGCCTGAGCACTGGCTCATGGGAAGGTGCTCCTGAGCTCAGGGCAAAGTTTGCTTCACGTCTCGAGGGCTTTGGGGAATGAAATGTGGGGAGGGAGACCCTCCTCGCCCTGCTGTGCTCCTGGTTGAGTTCCCTGGGCTGATATTTCTCCCCAAAAACGAAGGGCAACCTGTCCCTAATCCTCATTTTCGGAGGATGAAGTTGGTTTGGGAATAAAGGCCAGGAAGATGATGGGAGGGATGGAGCATCTCTCACACAAAGGTGGGATGAGAGGAGCAGCCTGGAGAAGAGAAGGCTCCAGGGAAACCTCGTTCTAAACTGAAAGAAGAGAGATTTAGCTGGGATATTGGGAAGGAATTCCTGGCTGGGAGGGTGGGGAGGCCCTGGCACAGGTTGCCCAGAGAAGCTGTGGCTGCCCCTGGAATCCCTGGAAGTGTCCAAGGCCAGGTTGGAGCAACCTGGGCTAGTGGAAGGTGTCCCTGCCCATGGCAGGGGGTGGAATGAGCTTTAAGGTCCCTCCTAACCTCAATCTTTCCATGGTTCTGTGATTCCATGTGTAACATGCCCAGGGCAGATTCTGGAGGCTGTGGGAGGGTTGCTCTGGGTGGAGGAGGCATCCACACACCCCCAGGCTTCTCTCCAGGGGCTGCCTCAGAGGTGGCTTTGCTGAGCATTTCATTAAAAAAGCAGCAGCCAAGCTCTTTAAAGTGCCTTTAAACACCAATTTTCACTGTGGTTTTGCATCAGGTTGAGGTGTAAACCAGGATTTTATCAGTTAAGCTGCTGTTACCTGTGGGTGTACAAGGGGTGGGTACAGGACCCCAGCTCTGACCTCCTTGTGCACACTGGCTGGATCCTGCACCTTCAGGGACCTTGGGGGGAAGTGTCTGCCTTGATTTCCTATACACACCCCCCCTCATCTGACCCCTTAAACCCCTCAAATCCTACCACTGCCCTTCAGCAGGAACTGTAAAGACAAACTTCACTGCCCTGAGAGCCCAACCCCAGCAGGAAAGAAGGATGAGGGGATGGAGGGAGGACCTGCCCTCTCCATCCTGCACCTCTGCAGCTGGTGGGCAAATCCCAGCTTTGAGAGGGAGAGAGAGCAGTGGCACAAGAGACAAATGGGGTGTTGGAGAGGTTCAAGGACAGGGCTGGCTGTGCTCTGCCCAGGGAGGACTTTAACTGTGCTCCCTGTGCCCCAGCCAGCAGCAGCAGTGCCAGGCCTTTCCCAAATAATGCACTTACTCCACTATTTATTGACTTTGCCTGTCACTTCCCCTCATATTTTCTTCTTCTGGCCACCAAGAGCAGCCTGAGCTTATGAATTGCCCCACGACACTTTCTGCTCTCTGCATTATTCACCAGCACAGACCCTGGCAGTGTAAGCGAGAGGTTTTTTGGAGA
>NW_021940233.1:0-998 GCF_001715985.3 Manacus vitellinus | reverse complement strand
GTGCTGGGGGCACCAGTTTGGGGCTGTTGAGGGCACCAGTTTGGGGTGCTGGGGGGTCTCAAAACATCCCAGTGCAGGAACATCCCAGTCCAGAAATATCCCAGTCCAGGAACTTCCCAGTCCAGGGTTATCCCAGTCCAGGATCATCCCAGTCTGGGAATATCCCAGTGCAGGGTTATCCCAGTCCAGGAACTTCCCAGTAATCCAGGAATCCCAGGCTTGGAGCTTCCCAGTAATCCAGGAATCCTGGTGTCGGAGCTTCCCAGTGCCGGAACATCCCAGTCCAGGAACTTCCCAGTCCAGGGTTATCCCAGTCCAGGGTTATCCCAGTCCAGGATCATCCCAGTCCAGGATCATCCCAGTGCAGGAACATCCCAGTCCAGGAACATCCCAGTCCAGGAACATCCCACTCCAGTAACTTCCCAGTCTGGGAATATCCCAGTCCAGGAACTTCCCAGTCCAGAAATATCCCAGTCCAGGATCATCCCAGTCCAGGAACTTCCCAGTCCTGGAACATCCCAGTAATCCGGATCATTCCCAGGTTTTTGGATCGTTCCCGGTGTTGGATCATCCCAAGGTCGGATCATTCCTGGTGTGTCCATTGGATCATTCCCAGTTTTTGGATCATTCCCAGTTTTTGGATCATTCCCAGTGTTGGTCCATCCCAAGGTCAGATCATTCCCAGTTTTTGGGATCATTCCCAGTTTTTGGGATCATTCCCAGCTTTTGGAATCCTTCCCAGGTTTTTGGGTCATTCTCAGTTTTGGATCTTTCCTGGTGTCGGATCATTCCCAGTGTTGGATCGTCCCGGGGTCGGATCATTCCCAGTTTTTTGGATCATTCCCAGTTTTTGGGATCATTCCCAGTTTTCTGGATCATTCCCAGTGTTGGATCATCCCGGGGTCGGATCATTCCCAGTGTGTCCATTGGATCATTCCCAGTTTTTGGGCTCATTCCCAGTTTTTTGACCCATTCCCAGTTTTTTGACCCATTCCCAG
>NW_021940232.1:0-1045 GCF_001715985.3 Manacus vitellinus | reverse complement strand
AAAAGCGCTTTTGTGAGGGAAAAACCTCTTCTGCGAGGGGAAATCTGACTTTCCTGAGGGAAAAATCCACTTTTCTGAGGTAAAACCTTCCCCCCTGGGGTAAAACACCCCTTTCCTGAGGTAAAAATCCACTTTCCTGAGGTAAAACCTTTCCCAGGTAAAACACCTTTCCTGAGGTAAAAATCCACTTTTGTGGGGTAAAACCTTAAAAACCTTCCTCCCTGAGGTGAAACACCCGTTTCCTGAGGGAAAAATCCACTTTCCTGAGGTAAAAGCTTTACCCCTGGGGTAAAACACCCCTTTCCTGAGGAAAAATCCACTTTTCTGAGGTAAAAACCTTAAAACCTTCCCCCCTGAGGTAAAACACTCCATTCCTGAGGTAAAAATCCACTTTCCTGAGGTAAAAACTTCCTCCCCTGAGGTAAAACACCCCTTTCCTGTGGCAAAAATCCACTTTTCTGAGGTAAAACCTTAAACCCTTCCCCCCTGGAGTAAAACACCCCTTTCCTGAGGTAAAAATCCACTTTCCTGAGGTAAAACCTTCCCCCCTGAGGTAAAAACACCTATTTTCTGAGGTAAAAAATCCACTTTCCTGAGCTAAAAATCCACTTTTCTGAGGTAAAACCTTAAAACCTTCCTCCCTGAGGTAAAACACTTATTTTCTGAGGTAAAAATCCACTTTCCTGAGGTAAAACCTTCCCCCCGGGCTAAAACACCTCTTTCCTGTGGCAAAAAATCCACTTTTCTGAGGGAAGAAAAACCTTTTTTGAGGTAAAAAACCCTTCCCTGAGGGGAGAAATGCTTTTTCCTGAGGTAAAACCCTTTTCTGTGAGGTAAAATTTACCTTTCCTGAGGTAAGAATCCACTTTTCTGAGGTAAAACCTTCCCCCCGAGGTAAAACATGTGTTTCCTGAAGCGCGAAATGCTCTTTCATGAGGTAAAACCCTCTTCTGTGAGGTAAAATTCTTATTTTCTGAGGTAAAAAACCCTTTTCTGAGGTAAAATCCTCCTCCCCGAGGTGAAAATTTCTCTTTCCTGAGGTAAA
>NW_021940231.1:0-1108 GCF_001715985.3 Manacus vitellinus | reverse complement strand
GTCACAGGCTACGGCGCTGAGGATGAGGCCGTTGGCCAGGAGGGCAGCCAGGGAGATGGCCAGGAAGAGCCAGAAGTGCAGGAGCTGCAGCTCCCTCCTGTCTGCAAATGCCAGGAGGAGAAACTGGGGGATGGAGCTGCTGTTGGACATCTGTTGTTTCTTAGCATAGGACCTTTTCAGGAAAGGAAAAGACAGTTTAGACAGACCTCTATGAAAAAGCCACTCCGTTTCTAAAAGAAATCAATGTGTCAAATGTCACCAAATGCACTGCCAAGGAGTCAGGTTGGCTCTGCTACAGTGGGACATGGATCTTTTTTGATAGAGTTCTCACACACACAAGGAATGTCAGATGTAACAGACCTTGAATACAAAAGTTCCACCTCTACACCCATGACTCAGAAGAACTGGGGCTGCAGAGCAGAAACTTAGTCGGAGCTTAGAATAACTGTACCTGTGTTTCTAATTTTTACCATCACACCTGGGAAAGTTCTTTTCCACTGCAGGAATCCTCATTTCTATGGCCCAGCACACAGTGCCCAGCAGAGCTGCAGGGAAGGGCCCCCAGAGCTGCCTGAACACCCCCTCCCCCAGGCCTTGGGGGCACTTACCTCCCACTCCCTGCCCAGGGCTCTGCTGCCTGGAGCTGTCCCTGCCAGCAGCTGCTTCCCTGGGCCCAGGGCTGGGCCCTGCCAGTGCTGCCAGAGCTCATCCCAGCCCTGGGGGCTCAGCTCTGCCCTGCAGAGCCCTCCCAGCAGCACAGGGCACTGCCCAGGGGCATCTGTAGCTGGGGAGACTCTGATGGCAATGTTAGAGCAACCCTGAGGAGGCTGGAAAATGACACTGATGCGTCTATAAGACAGTTTTGATGTCTGATACTCTCATCTTCAATCTCCTCTAATCTAACAGAGCTCAAGTTTCAGTGTGTCCTCCTGTGCTCAGAGATTAATTTTTCTGTCACAGTCAGCACCCAGACAACCCATAGTATAACACTGAAAGAACTGGTTCTTTCTCTTTAAAGTACCCCCTGTCTGTCTGTGCTTCTTGCAAATACCTTCTGGGAAATTTCCTGCTTTGATCTGGAGCTGTGACCAGCCCTCATCCCTGCAGC
>NW_021940230.1:0-1069 GCF_001715985.3 Manacus vitellinus | reverse complement strand
GCCAAAGAGCACCAAGATCCCGCTGGTTCCTTCTAATTCCCAAATAAATTCCTTTATTTGGAGTTTAACCCTTGGAATTCCCAGATTTATTCCCATTTCATCTCTCCCAGCCTTTAAATCCAGTGATTCCTCCCTCATCCCAAATCCAGGTGTCCCTGGAAATCCCGTTTTTGAGGGGGGATCCAAATCTGCTTCATTTCCTTGGAAAAACGTTGATTCCCAACCCAACACACCCCGTTTTTCCCAATTTTCCACTTTCCGGCCCCATTTTTCCCAATTTTCCGCCTCCCACCCCCATTTCCCCCCCACGTTTGGAGGCAAAACCTCCAGGATTTTGAGGATTCTCCCCTTTTTTAACCCAAAATGGACAAGGAAAAGCCACAAAAACCTTGGATAAAAGGGGAAAAAAACCCGGAATTCTCAGGACTGGCCCCGATCCCAACTTTTTTTGAGGCATTTTTTTGAGGACAAACCAACCGGACCTGACCTGAAACCCCCCCCGGGTTAAATTTTAACCACGGGAATGAACATTCCCAGAGTTATCCCGAGCCTTTTTATCCCGGGGATCCCGCTCACAAACCCCTTTTCCTCCCTCATTCCCGAGGTTTTTCCCTTCTCCCAGAGCTCTCCGGGATGGACGAGGAGCACCTCGACGACGACCTGCGAGTGTTCAAAGGTAAATTCCAGGAGGTTTTTTGGTTTTCCCGGGATCTTAAAGGTAAATTCCAGGATTTTTTGTGTTTTTTTTTTTTCCCGGGATTTCAAAGGTAAATTCCAGGATTTTTTGTGGGTTTTTTTTTCACAGAATTTTAAAGGTAAATTCCAGGATTTTTTTTCTCCAGGATTTTCCTCCCTGAGGAAGAGGAAATCCCGTGTTTTCCTCCTCCCTCAGCTCCGGGAATTTGGCTGCTCCGTTCCCGGGGGAATTCGGGATGGGATGGGGATCATTCCTGTGGGGTTGGGGCACCAGTTTCCCACCAGTTTTCCCAGTCCCTCCAGTCCCCTCCAGTTCCCCACATTCCCTGCTCACCAGTTTGAACCCAAACCGGAGCAAATCTCACCCAATTCC
>NW_021940229.1:0-1108 GCF_001715985.3 Manacus vitellinus | reverse complement strand
GGGGCCTCCTCTGGACTCTCTCCAGCAGCTCCACGTCCTTGTGCTGCCCTTCTTCCCAGTATCCCATCTAACCCTGCCCTGTGGCAATGTGAATCCATCCCCCCTTGTCCTGTCCCTCCAAGCCCTTGCCCAAAGTCCTTTTAAGTCCTTTTCAGGCTTTTACCCCTTCTTTCTTTCAGTGGCATCCCGAGTTTTTTATGGTTTTAAGTGCTGCTGTTCCCTGAGTATCTCAGGATGAAGGATTCCAACTGTACTTTTTGCTTCCACATCCTTCTCCAGAGTCTTTTCCTCCTGTCAGGTCCTCACCACCTATTTATAGGAGCGGCAGGAAGGGATGTTGTAGAGCATTCCAGAGTATTCCTGGCACTATCCCAGCACTGGGGAGCACTCAGCTCTTGGACTTCAGTCCCTTGATCCACGGATGACTTGGAGATGGGGATGTGCTGTGGGGTGACCTGGGGATGGGGATGTTCTGTGGGATGACCTGGGGATGGGGATGTTCTGTGGGATGACCTGGGGATGTTCTGTGGGGTGACCTGGGGATGGGGATGTGCTGTGGGGTGACCTGGGGATGGGAATGTGCTACCAAAGGTGGGAGATGCCTGGAAATTCCATGCTCTGAGGTTGTCCTGAGTTTTGCAGCCCTTGATGTGTGAGGAATTAAGGTCTTACTTTGCACTCGAGGGTTATCAGAGAATCACAGGCTGGGCTGGGTTGGGAGGGACTTTAAAGACCATCTTGTTCCACCCCCTGCCATGGGCAGGGACACCTTCCACTATCCCAGGTTGCTCCAAGCCCTGTCCAACCTTGAACACTTGCAGGGATGTGCTTTGAGGGTCACTCCTCCATCCAGGAGGTTGTCAAGGAGTTTGTGGAGAGTCAAACACAGAAAGGGTGAGAGGTCACACCGTGGACTTTGAACTTCATCCAAGAATGGTGCAGTTTGTATAAATAAATAGCTTGGGAATAATTTTGGCTTTTCTGTTGGGGAATTCCTTTGTGGTTATGTGTGATGTATCCCTCCAAATGGACTTGGAGCCATGACATCCACCTGATGGAGAAACCATCCCTCCTGAAGTGATGTCCTTCAAGGGGTCAGGAAAATCAT
>NW_021940228.1:0-1384 GCF_001715985.3 Manacus vitellinus | reverse complement strand
AAGGAAGAGGGATATTTATTAAGGAAGAGGGATATTTATTAAGGAAAAGGGCCATTTATTAAGGAAGAGGGATGTTTATTAACAAAGAGGGATATTTATTAAGGAAGAGGGCCATTTATCAAGTAAGAGGGATATTTATTAAGGAAGAGGGATATTTATTAAGGAAGAGGGATATTAATGGAGAGGGATATTTATTAAGGAAGAGGGATATTTATTAAGGAAGAGGGCCATTTATTAAGGAAGAGGGATATTTATTAAGGAAGAGGGATATTAATGGAGAAGGATATTGAGGAAGAAGGATATTTATTAACAAAGAGGGATATTTATTAAGGAAGAGGGATATTTATCAAGGAAGAGGGATATTTATCAAGGAAGAGGGATATTTATCAAGGAAGAGGGATATTTATTAAGGAAGAGGGATATTAATGGAGAAGGACATTAAGGAAGAAGGATATTTATTAACAAAGAGGGATATTTATTAAGGAAGAGGGCCATTTATTAAGGAAGAGGGCCATTTATTAAGGAAGAGGGCCATTTATTAAGGAAGAGGGATTTAAGGAAGAGGGATTTAAGGAAGAGGGATTTAAGGAAGAGGGATTTAAGGAAGAGGGGTATTTATCAAGGAAGAGGGATATTTATTAAGGAAGAGGGATATTTATCAAGGAAGAGGGATATTTATCAAGGAAGAGGGATATTAAGGAAGAGGGATTTAAGGAAGAGGGATATTAAGGAAGAGGGATTTAAGGAAGAGGGATATTAAGGAAGAGGGATTTAAGGAAAAGGGCCATTTATTAAGTTAGAGGGATGTTAACGGAGGCAGGGGAAGGCGCTGAGCTCCAGGGGAAGGCTCAGCGATTCCCGAAGCTCCCAGGGAGCTGGAAGTGGACCAGGGCAGTAATTCCCCAATTTCCTCAGGCTTCCAAAGGCTCTGGAACTGCCCAGCCCTCGGGCAGCGGCTGGAACGGCCGCGATCGTTCCGGGATCGTTCCGGGACAAAGGGAATCGCCGGGCCGTGGAGAACAGGGAGCAGCAGGGCCCGGTGACCCTCACCTCAGCTCCTCCAGCTCCTTCTTCTTCTTCAGCTCCTCCTTCTCCCTCCTCTTCATCTCCTGGATCTGGGCCTTCTTCTCGTTGCGCTCCTCCCGGTCCCGCGCCTCCCGCTCGGCCGCCAGGTCCGGGAACCGCTCCACCTTCGTCTTCTCCAGCCGGTTCAGGATCTCGTTCACCTTCTTCTCCACGGTCAGCACCTTCACCTGGGAGTCACAGAGGGAATCACAGAGGGAAACACGTTGGGAATCATGCTGGGAATGATGTTGGAATGGCGCCAGGATTTGGGGAGCGGCCCCGGCGCCGCTGCCCACCCGGCACGGGGCTGCATCCCACA
>NW_021940227.1:0-1092 GCF_001715985.3 Manacus vitellinus | reverse complement strand
GGCCACCCTTGGGTGCCACGTGCAGTCCCTGCTGGTTTGGGGGTCCAGCCCCTGGGGTTTGGGGGTCCAGCCCCTGGGGTTTGGGGATCCAGTCCCTGATGGTTTGGGGGTCCAGTCCCTGATGGTTTGGGGGTCCAGTCTCTGGGGATTTGGGGGTCCAGTCTCTGGGATTTGGGGGTCCAGTCCCTGCTGGTTTTGGGATCCAGCCCCTGGAGGTTTGGGGTCCGTGCCCAGCCCCTGATGTTTCGGGGTCCCCCCAGTGCAGTTTGTGCTGAGGGTTCAGGGGGGGCACCAAAAGCAGAGGACGGTGCTGGGGGGTCCAGTCTCGGGGGGGTTTGGGGTCCAGTCCTTGGTGGTTTGGGGTCCAGTGTGTGATGTTTCTGGGGTCCAGTCTGATATTTTGGGGTCCAATCCCTCATGGTTTTGGGGTCCAGTCTGTGACAGTTTGGGGTCTGGTCCCTGATGGTTTTGAGGTCCAGTCTCTGATATTTTGGGGTCCAGTCCCTGATATTTTGGGGCCCAGTTTCAGAGGGCTTTGGGGTCCCATCCCTGATGTTTTTGGGGTCAGTCCCTGATGGATTTGGGATTCAGTCCCTGATGTTTTGGGGTCCATTCTCTGATGTTTTGGGGTCCAGTCTCAGAGGGTTTTGGGGTCCAGTCTCTGACATTTTGGGGTCCCGTCCCTGACCCGGGGTCCCCCCGCAGTGCTGTCCAGGATGTCGGGGTGCGGGGGTCCGGTCTCGGTGGGTTTTGGGGTCTTGTCTCTGGTATTTTGGGGTCCCATCCCTGACCGTGGGGTCCCCCCGCAGTGTCGTTCGTGCTGTCCAGGATGTCGGGGTGCGGGGGTCCAGTCTGATGTTTTGGGGTCCCATCCCTTATTTCGGGGTTCCCGCAGTGTCGTTCGTGCTGTCCAGGGTGTCGGGGTGCGGGGGTCCAGTCTCTGATGTTTTGGGGTCCCATCCCTTATTTCGGGGTTCCCGCAGTGTCGTTCGTGCTGTCCAGGATGTCGGGGTGCGGGGGTCCAGTCTGATGTTTTGGGGTCCCATCCCTTATTTCGGGGTCCCCCGCAGTGTCGTTCGTGCTGTCCAGGAT
>NW_021940226.1:13393-15529 GCF_001715985.3 Manacus vitellinus | reverse complement strand
CAGAGGGAATGGGAATGGGAATGGGAACGGGAATCAGCACGGGAATGGGGAATGGGAACAGGGAATGGGAATTACAGTGGGAATGGGAATAGGAACGGGAATCACCATGGGAACAGGGAATGGGATGTGAGCCATCACAGGAACAGGGAATGGGAATGGGAACCACCGCTGGAACAGGAAACAGGAATGTGAGCCACCAGGGGAACAGGGAACGGGAACGGGAACCACCATGGGAAGAGATTCCCCAGAGGAGCTGTGGCTGCTCCAGCCCTGGAAGCGTCCAAGGCCAGGTTGGAGCACTCTGGGATAGTGATCCCAGGGGAGGATCCCACGATCCCAGGGGGTGATCCCACAATCCCAGGGGATGATCCCACAATCCCAGGGGAGGATCCCACGATCCCAGGGGAGGATCCCACACTCCTGTGGGGTGATCCCACCATCCCAAGGGATGATCCCACACTCCCGGGGGATGATCCCACGATCCCAGGAGGGGATCCCATGATCCCGGGGGGTGATCCCGCGATCCCAAAGGATGATCCCATGATCCGGGGGAGGATCCCACGATCCCGGGAGAGGATCCCACAATCCCAGGGGAGGATCCCATGATCCCGGGGAGGATCCCATGATCCCAAGGGATGATCCCATGATCCCGGGGGAGGATCCCACAATCCCAAGGGATGCTCCCACCATCCCAGGGATGATCCCACAATCCCAGGGGATGATCCCACAATCCTAAGGGAGGATCCCATAATCCTAGGGGATGATCCCACAATCCCAAGGGATGCTCCCATGATCCCAGCGGATGATCCCACAAACCCAGGGGCTGATTCCACGATCCCACGGGATGATCCCATGATCCCAGGGGAGGATCCCACCATCCCGGGGAGGATCCCATGATCCCATGGGATGATCCCATGATCCCAGGGGAGGATCCCATGATCCCGGGGAGGATCCCATGATCCCACGGGATGATCCCACAATCCCAGGGGATGATCCCACGATCCCGGGGGATGATCCCACAATCCCAAAGGATGATCCCACAATCCCAGGGGATGATCCCACAATCCCAAAGGATGATCCCACAATCCCAGGGGATGATCCCACGATCCCAGGGGAGGATCCCATGATCTCGGGGGTGATCCCACGATCCCAGGGGGTGATCCCACAATCCTGGGGGATGATCCCACAATCCCAAAGGATGCTTCCCCGATCCCAGGGCTGCTCCCCCGATCCCAGGGGAGGATCCCACAATCCCAGGGATGATCCCACCATCCCAAAAGATGATCCCACCATCCCAGGGGATGATCCCACCATCCCAAGGGAGGATCCCACGATCCCAGGGGAGGATCCCACGATCCCAAGGGATGATCCCATGATCCCAGGGGACGATCCCACCATCCCGGGAGAGGATCCCACCATCCCAGGGGGTGATCCCACAATCCCAAGGGAGGATCCCACAATCCCAAAGGATGATCCCAGGAGATGATCCCACAAACCCAGGGGATGATCCCATGATCCCAAAGGATAATCCCACGATCCCAAGGGATGCTCCCACAATCCCAGGGGAGGATCCCACGATCTCGGGGGTGATCCCACGATCCCGGGGGATGATCCCACAATCCCAGGGGCTGCTCCCCCGATCCCAGGGGATGATCCCACGATCCCAGGGGATGCTCCCACCATCCCAAGGCATGCTCCCACCATCCCAGGGGCTGCTCCCCCGATCCCGGGGGCTGCTCCCAGGGCTGCCCCGTACCCAGTTGAGGCTGGGCTCCCGGCTGAACTCGTGGCTCTTGGCGGCGCTGAAGTCGTAGTCGGGCCGGAAGGACTCGTTGAGGGTGGTGATCAGGTAGAAGAGGGTCTTGCGGCTGCACGTGTCGCTCAGGGGACCCTCCTCGTCCCCGCTCTGGCTCTTCCCCAGCCTGGGGCACACGGGGGGCGTGGGAATGGGGACAGCGGGGTCAGGGATACAGGAACGGGGGCAGGGGTGTGGGAACGGGGTCGGGGAGGTGGGAATGGGGTCGGGGAGGTGGGAATGGGGGCAGGGAGGTGGGAACGGGGTCGAGGATGTGGGAACGGGGTCGGGGATGTGGGAATGGGGTCAGGGATACGGGAATGGGGTCGGGGATGTGGGAA
>NW_021940226.1:2767-4102 GCF_001715985.3 Manacus vitellinus | reverse complement strand
GCCTCCTTCTCCTTCCTCCTCCTCCTTCTCCTTCCTCCTCCTCCTCCTCCTTTCTCCTTTTCTTCATCCCTCCTGCTCATCCTCTGCATGTGGGAGATCCCCAATCCCTGAGGGGTGTCAGGTGAGCCTTCATCCTCCTCTGCCTCCTCTTCCTCTTCCTTCCCTTCCCTACTTTTCTCTTCTCCTTTTTTCCTTTCTTTTTCTTCCTCTTCCTTTTTTGCCTCCTTCCCTTTTCCTTTCTGTTTCTTTTTTCACTTTCTGGGTCCCTCTCCTTCTCTCTCTCCTTGAGTCTCTGCACCCTGATCCCAATGTCCCTGTATCCCAATATCCCAATATCTCTGTTTCCCAGTATTGTTGTATTCTAGTATCCCACTATCCCAGTATCCCACTATCCCAGTATCCCAGTATCCCTGTATCCCTGTATCCCAATATCCCAGTATCCCTGTATTCCAGTATCCCTGTATCCCAGTATCCCTGTATCCCAGTATCCCTGTATCCCAGTATCTCTGTATCCCAGTATCTCTGTATCCCAGTATCCCTGCATCCCACTATCCCCGTATCCCAGTATCCTTGTATCCCAATATCCCAGTATTCTTGTATCCTAGCGTCCCTATATCCCAGTATCCCACTATCTCAGTATCCCTGTATCCTAGTATTCCTGTATCCCAATATCCTTGTATCCCAGTATCTCAGTATCCCTGTGTCCCAGTATTCCTGTATCCCAGTATCCTCGTATCCCACTATCCCACTATCCGTGTATCTCAGTATCCTTATATTCCAGTATCTCAGTATCCCTGTATCCCAGTATCCCAATATTCCAATATTCCTGTATCTCAGTATTTCAGTATACCTGTGTCCCAGTATCCCTGTATCCCAATATGCCTGTATCCCACTATCCCAGTATTCCAGTATCCCACTATCCCTTTATCCCAATATCCCAGTATCTCAGTATCCCTGTATCCCGGTATTCCTGTATCCCAATATCTTCATATCTCACTATCCCAGTATCCTCATATCTCACTATCCTTGTACCCCAGTATCCCACTATTCCAGTATCCCTGTGTCCCAGTATCTCTGTATTCCAGTATCTCTGTATCCCACTGTCCCAGTGCCCCGTTACCCCGTGTCCTGGTGCCCCGTACCCCACATTATCCCGTTATCCTGTTATTCCTGTGTCGTTATCCTGGTGCCCTGTACCCCATGTTACCCTGTTATCCCGTGTCCCTGTGTCGTTGTCCCCGTACCCCACATTATCCCGTTATCCCATGTCCCGGTGCCCCGTGCCCCACATTATCCCGTGTCCCAGTGTCGTTGTCCCGGTGCCCCACATTATCC
>NW_021940226.1:0-1109 GCF_001715985.3 Manacus vitellinus | reverse complement strand
TGGGGCTCACCTGGGGGAGAATGGGAGCCCTGGCTCACCTGGGGTCTCACCTGGATCTTACCTGGGGCTCACCTGGGGGAGAATGGGAGCCCTGGCTCACCTGGGGTGTCCCCTGGGTCACGGGGCTCACCTGGGATCTCACCTGGATCTTACCTGGGATCTCACCTGGATCTTACCTGGGGCTCACCTGGGGGAGAATGGGACTCCCAGCTCACCTGGGGTGTCCCTGGGTCACGGGGCTCACCTGGGATCTCACCTGGGGGGCTCTCCCGGAGATCACCTCGGAGCTCACCCGGGATCTCACCTGCATCTCCCCCCAAGGTGTCCCAGGAGCTGTTCCCATGTCCTGGAGCTGTTCCCATGTCTCTGTCTCTCCTCTCCCTGTCCCAGGTGTCCCAGGAGCTGTTCCCTGTCCCTGTCTCTCCCAGGAGCTGTTCCCATGTCCAGGAGCTGTTCCCATGTCCCTGTCTCCCCAGATGTCCCAGGAGCTGTTCCCATGTCTGTTCTCTCCTGTCCCAGGATCTGTCCCCATGTCTGTGTCTCCCCACAGCTGTTCCAGGAGCTGTTCCCATGTCCCTGTCCCTCCTGTCCCAGGTGTCCCAGGAGCTGATTCCCATATCCCTGTCCCTCCTGTCCCTCCTGTCCCAGGAGCTGTTCCCATGTCCCTGTCTCTCCCAAGAGCTGTCCCCATGTCCAGGATCTGTCCCCACGTCTGTCTCTCCCCGCAGGTGTTCCAGGAGCTGTTCCCATGTCCCTGTCTCTCCCAGGAGCTGTTCCCACGTCCAGGAGCTGTTCCCATATCCGTGTCTCCCCTGTCCCCGCAGGTGTTCCAGGAGCTGGTTCTCATGTCCAGGAGCTGTTCCCATATCCGTGTCTCCCCTGTCCCCATAGGTGTTCCAGGAGCTGTCCCCATGTCTGTCTCTCCCCGCAGGTGTTCCAGGAGCTGTTCCCATGTCAGTCCCAGCTGTCCCAGGAGCTGTCCCCACGTCCAGGAGCTGTCCCCATGTCTGTCTCCCCACAGGTGTTCCAGGAGCTGTTCCCATGTCCAGGAACCGTTCCCACGTCCAGGAGCTGTTCCCATATCCGTGTCTCCCCTGTCCCCGCAGGTG
>NW_021940225.1:0-1045 GCF_001715985.3 Manacus vitellinus | reverse complement strand
AAAGGTCCTGAAAGATCCATAAAAAGCCCTGAAACTCCTGGAAAAAAAGCTCCCAGAAGGTCCTGAAAGGTGTGAGGAAAAGGTCCTGAAAGGTCCATAAAAAGCTCAGACAGGTCCTGAAAGCTCCCAGGTCGTGAAAGGTCCATAAAAAGCTCAGAAAGGTCCTGAAAGTTCCATAAAGGTCCTGAAACACCTCAGAAAGGTCCTGAAAGGTCCATAAAAAGCCCCGAAACTCCCGGAAAAAAAGCTCCCAGAAGGTCCTGAAAGATCCCAAAAGCTCCTGAAAGGTCCTGAAAGGTTCCCAAAGGTCCATAAAAAGCCCCAGAAGGTCCCAAAAGGTCCATAAAAAGCCCAGAAAGTGCAGCAGGAAAAAGCTCCAAGAAAGGTCCTGAAAGACGCAAAAACAAAGGTCCTAAAAGGTCCATAAAAAGCCCAGAAAGGTCCTGAAAGCTCCATAAAAAAACCCCAAAATTAACGAGAAAAAAGCTCCCAGAAAGGTCCTGAAAGGTATAAAAAGAAGGTTCTGAAAGGTCCATAAAAAGCCCCAGAAAGGTCCTGAAAACTCCAAGAAGGTCTTGAAAGACACGAAAAGGTCCTGAAAGGTCCATAAAAAACCCAGAAAGTGCAGGAAAAAAGAGCTCCCAGAAAGGTCCTGAAAGATCCATAAAAAGCCCTGAAACTCCTGGAAAAAAAGCTCCCAGAAGGTCCTGAAAGGTGCAGTTGAAAAGGTCCTGAAAGGTCCATAAAAAGCCCCAAAAATTGCAGGGAAAAAAGCTCCCAAAAAGGTCCTGAAAGATCCATAAAAAGCCCCAAAATTCGCGAGAAAAAAGCTCCTAAAAAGGTCCGGAAAGATACAAAAAAAAGGTCCCGAAAGGTCCCTAAAAAGCCCCAAAATTCACGAGAAAAAAGCTCCCAGAAGGTCCTGAAAGATGCAAAAAGAAGGTCCCAAAAGCTCCATAAAAAGCACCAAAATGTGAAGGAAAAAAAGCTCCCAGAAAGGTCCTGAAAGATGCAAAAAAAAGGTCCTGAAAGGTCCATAAAAAGC
>NW_021940224.1:0-1109 GCF_001715985.3 Manacus vitellinus | reverse complement strand
ACAGGGGATGGGGAACCAGAAGCTTCTCTCCCTCCCCCTTATCCCTAAAAACATCTGAGCTTCCCAAGAGCAAAGGACTCCTTTCAGCACGTGAATGGATCCCCCATTTTTGGAAGCAGAAAACCCACATTTGCAGCCAATTCCTTCCCTTGTGGAACTACAGCTCAAATCTCTTCCTCAGCTGGGACCAATTTAGGGCCAATTCTTGAGGAACTGAAGGCGTTTTGCCATCAAGCAAAAGTTGGATTTAATGTTCTTTCTCATCCCCAGTGCTGGGACAGGGATGTGAAATAAAAACCTGCACACTGCACTGCCCAAAATCTAAACTGCACTGGGAGAGTATTTATTGAGCCCAAAGCAAGAGGGATGAGCCTTTTTCATGCTCTAGCACACCAAAGGTTCAGAGCTGCAATAAAACAGTTATTTTAGGCTTGGACTCACATTGTCAATCCTTAAACTGGGAGAAAAGCCCGGGAGGCCACGACGTGGCTCCCCAGTTTTTGGGACTGGGGAATTAATCAGAATTAATCAGGGTCATATTGGGGCCTTCAAGGGACAGGATGTTCTCACTGCCACCCACAGCAGGGCAAGTGTTGGCTTTTTTTTTTGAGAGGGAGCTAAAAAAAGGGGCAAAACCCCCCCCAGATCAATGAAGCAAATGAATCACAGCATCTTTGAGCTGCCTTCAAATAACATGTTCATATGAAGATGGTTCCCTCTCCAGCTGGTGAATCACACCAAGGTGGAGACTCCTGGAGCTGTGGATTGACAGGGAAACCTTCATTTTTCAGGAAACCTGGATTTCAGCCCTGGTTGTTGTTGCCAGGATCCATCCTGGATGGATCTGGGGGCAGAGCAGGAGATCCCTGGGGGTCTGTTCCACAGGGATTTGATCCCTGGGGGTCTGTTCTGCAGGGATTTGATCCCTGGGGGTCTGTTCTGCAGGGATTTGATCCCTGGGGGTCTGTTCCTCAGGGATTTGATCCCTGGGGTCTGTTCTGCAGGGATTTGATCCCTGGGGGTCTGTTCCTCAGGGATTTGATCCCTGGGGGTCTGTTCTATAGGGATTTGATCCCTGGGGGTCTGTTCCTCAGGGATTTGATCCCTGG
>NW_021940223.1:0-1051 GCF_001715985.3 Manacus vitellinus | reverse complement strand
AATCAGAGAATCAGAGAGTCAGAGAATCATGGAATCAGAGAATCAGAGAATCACAGAATCACAGAATCACAGAGTCACAGAATCACAGAGTCACAGAATCACAGAATCAGAGAATCACAGAATCAGAGAATCACAGTCATAGAATCAGAGATCACAGAGATCACAGAATCACAGAATCACGGAATCACAGAATCACAGACTCAGAGAATCACAGACTCACAGACTCAGACTCACAGAATCACAGTCAGAGAATCACAGACTCACAGACTCACAGAATCACAGAATCACAGTCATAGAATCAGAGAATCAGAGAATCACAGAATCATAGACTCACAGACTCACAGACTCACAGAATCACAGTCATAGAATCACAGAATTAGAGAATCAGTATCACAGAATCAGAGAATCACAGAATCACAGAATCACAGAATCAGTCACAGAATCATAGAATCACAGAATCACAGTCATAGAATCAGAGAATCAGAGAATCAGTCACAGAGTCACAGAATCATAGAATCACAGTAATAGAATCACAGAATCAGAGAATCAGTATCACAGAATCAGAGAATCAGAGAATCACAGTCACAGAATCACAGACTCACAGACTCAGACTCACAGACTCACAGAATCAGAATCACAGACTCACAGATGCACAGAATCACAGAATCACAGAATCACAGAATCACAGTCACAGAATCACAGACTCACAGACACAGTCACAGAATCACAGAATCACAGTCAGAGAATCAGAGAATCACAGACTCACAGACTCACAGACTCTCAGAATCACAGAATCAGAGAATCACAGAATTACAGAGTCACAGAATTACAGAGTCACAGACTCACGGAATCACAGAATCAGAGAATCACAGAATCAGAATCACAGTCACAGAATCACAGAATCAGAGAATCAGAGAATCACAGTCATAGAATCACAGAATCACAGAGTCAGAGAATCACAGACTCACAGACTCACAGAATCACAGTATCAGTCATAGAATCAGAGAATCAGAGAATCACAGAATGACAGAATCACAGACTCACAGAATCA
>NW_021940222.1:0-1070 GCF_001715985.3 Manacus vitellinus | reverse complement strand
CAGCAAGATCCTGGTGGGGGTCGGGGGCTTCGTCTTGGGCTTGGTCTTCCTGGCGCTGGGGCTCGGCTTCCACCTGCGGGAGAAGGTAAAGGGGGGTCCCCCAAATGGGGGTCGTGGCCCCCCCCTTGCTCTCCCACAGCCTCTGGGCCCCCCCTGCCCGCTCTCACCCCCTTTTCTCTCCCCACAGAGCTCCTGAGCCGCCGGCGGCCGCAGCCCCTCCCCGTGGCCTTGGGCCCAGCCGGGACCTTCCAGTCCAGCCCCACGCTGAGTTTGGGGGGGTCGTGTGTCCCCCCTTCTCTGCTTTTCTTCGCAGCCCAGCCGGCTGCTCCCAGTGTTCCCAGTAAAGCTTCCCAGTTCTCTGCAGTCCTGGTTATTTGAGGCATTGAGGGGGCTCTGAAAATCCCAGGAACGGGGGATTTGGGCACTCTCAGACATTAAAATTCCTGGGAACAGGGGAGTTTGTGCACTCCGAGCTCCTCAAATCTTGGAAAAGAGGAGTTTGGGCACCATCAGTGTCTGAATAACTGGAACAGGGGGTTTGGGAACATTAGGACCTAAAAAATCTTGGTAACATGGGGGTATGGGCTCTCCTAGACACTAAAAATCTGAAGGGCAGGGGTTTTGGGCACTCCCAGAGCACAAAATATTGGAAAAGAAGGTTTGGACATTCCCAGACTCCATCAAAATCCTGGGAACAGTGGGTTTTGGGCACTCTCAGACCCTCAAAATACTAGGAAAAGGGGATTTGGACAAATGTCAGCCTCCTGAACCCCTACGAACAGGGGGGTTTGAGATCACCCAGATCCAAAAAAAATCCTGGAAAAGAGAAGTTTAGGTACTCCCAGGGCCCCAAAATTGTGAAAACAGAAGGGTTTGGGCACACCCAGATCCCAAAATTTTAGAATGGAGGGGTTAGGACACTCCCAGACCCTAAAACTCCTGAGAACAGGGGGTTCAAACACTCCCAGGCTCCCAAAATCTCATGAACAGAGGGTTATTGGGCACACCCGGCATCCCAGACCCTCATTGCCACCTATCCACGACACTCCAAACCCCAACCCCAGCAATCC
>NW_021940221.1:0-1112 GCF_001715985.3 Manacus vitellinus | reverse complement strand
GTATCTGTGTGTTGGACCAGGAGTGATTTCAAGACCACTGTCTTATAGCTAGAGAAACTGACAATATTTTCTTTCATCCTTATAAAAAATGCCCCACACTTTTAAATGAAAATTTAAAAAATAATTTAAAACCAAAACAACAGTTAAGGAAGAAAAAAAAGGAGGTCCATGCAGGTTACTAACACTCCGTTAATTGCAAAAGGCTAAATTTTAATGACCATATTTATCTAGAGAACACTCTTCTGCAGTAGTCCTGTTTGGATGAATCACATGAACAAATTGTAAGATTGACCATTCTAAAACTCTTTCAAGAGGAGTTTCTTCAACAGTATATATGTCCTGAAAGTTAAAAAAAAAAATTACTAAATAACTAGAAAGTAATTAATATATTAGTAGGTTTAATTTTGAATGCTTGAATTACCAGTTAACAAAATACTGGTTTCAGTGGGTTTACATATGTGTTTAGAGTTTGCTGCCTAACTTTCCACTCTTTAGTGGTAAACACTGCAACATAAAGCAAGAGAAATCATTGCGAAACTTGAAATAAATGAGAATGTCACATGGAGAAACAGATTAATTCAATCTGTTGCACAAAATCTAACAATGCTAATGCTCTTTATTAAAGAATCCAATTTGGTGACATGTTATATTTTCGTGTATAGAAATAAATACTGAAGTTTTAGCTAAAAGTGTGAAGCTATATATATGCGAGCTATCATTGCAGTGCTGTCATACATGTCTGTTTCTGCCATGTGCAGAAATTATAAGTTAAAATTATTAAGATGGTTCTTCACTGCTCTCTATAAGGACATATTTCTTCAGTGCTTTTGCACCATTTAAAAAAAATGTTTTTTATCTTTCTTTGGCATTTGGTCTGGACGAGTATAAAAGGTAAATATAGAAAAGCACTGACTAACATTCTTGAGAAATTCTATCGGCATGTTAATGTTCATGCTGCATTTTCCGTTTTACAGCTCACTCAGCAAACAGCTGCAGCACCTTTTAGAAGTACAACTGTGTCATCTTAGGTTTTTATAGAATAAAAATGGATTGTTCAAACAACTTTCATTTAAAGTATGTAGGTTCTCATTTGAGAATCTCTCATTTGAGGA
>NW_021940220.1:0-1100 GCF_001715985.3 Manacus vitellinus | reverse complement strand
AAACAAAAAAAAAAAAAACAAAAAAGGGGGAAAAAAAGAAACGAAAAGCACGAAAAAACTCCCGAAATGAACCAGCAGAAATGGCTATTTTTTTTTTCTGTTTGTTTGTTTGTTTGTTTGTTTTGTTTGAATCTCGAGCGATCGCCTACGAAAACTCCTAAAACCCCACAAATCCACAGGGAAGTGTCATGGTCTCAATCCAACGTTTATTCTCAAAAAAATAACCCCCTTTTTTTTTTTTTTTTTCTGTTCTTTTTGTGCCTCTCCTGGCTCAGATCTCCTCCTCCAGCAGCCCCAGCTCGGCGTCCTCGAAGCCGTAGAAGGACTCGGTCTCGCTCTCTCCCTCGAAGAGCCGGTGGAGGATCTCGGGATCCGCCGCTTCCTCGGGATGGCTCTCCCCCTCCTGGGGCTCGGGGGGCTCCTCCTCGCCCCGGCCCAGCTTGAGCTGCTCCTCCAGCGAGGCGATGAGCTCCTCCTGCATGTCCCCGTTGCGCGCCGGCGAGTTGGCCGTGCCGTCGGGGCCGGGCAGGACGCTGGCCACCAGGAAGGACTGCTGCACCAGCTCCGGCGAGTCCCCGATGACCTCCAGCGCCTCGGCCAGCCAGCACAAGACCAGCTGCAGGAGGATGTCCGAGTCGCACGAGGAGTCCTCCGCCATCTCCTTGGCCTGCTCCTTCCACTTTTTGTGCAAGAAGTTTTTCACGGTCCTCTTGACGCAAACGTCCAGGGGCTGGATTTTGGAGCTGCAGCCGGCGGGCACCACGGCGGGCAGGGTGCTGGAGGAGCTGAGCACGGCCAGCACCTCCTCGCTCAGGTGGGTCCGGTGGCAGTCCAGCACCAGCATGCCCTTGCCGCTCTGGCAGGCCACGTGCTCGTGCCACACGCGCGACGCCCACAGCTCCATCACCTCGTCGTCGCTGTAGCCGCCCTCGCGGGCCTCCAGCAGGATGGACTCGGGCACGTTGGCGGGCGCCCGCACGTGGCCCCGGTAGAGCACCAGGGCGGGCAGCACGGTGCCGTCGGCCAGGATGGCCAGCACCACGTCGCACCAGGGCTCGCCGTTGCCCACGGTCTGCAGGGCGCTCTCCCTGCGGTCGTCG
>NW_021940219.1:0-1112 GCF_001715985.3 Manacus vitellinus | reverse complement strand
TTACACATTCCCTGCCACTGCAGCGCCCAAAGCAGCTGACAGCCACAATGAAGAGTCTTTTATCCCCTTCCTGGTAACAACACGAGCTGCCCGAGCTGCCTTTTGGATGTTCTCCTTCCTAACAGCCTGGAAAAATCACCCTGCACTCAAAGGAAGTGGTCGCTCCGGACTTAAAAAGAAAAAGGAAGGTGAAAACATCATCTCCTCACAACTAACTCCTAAATATTTTACAACAGGGCTGGAATTATTCTCTCCCATAAACATAAAGCAGAAAGCACCCTCCTGGGGAGAGCACCTGGGATTCTTTCCATGCTTCCTTTGCAGGTGCTCAGGACTGAAAGCCCTCGGAGGAACAGGGATGAACACAACAAAACCACGATGGATTATCCCCACTGCTCACTCCAGTAAACAGCTCCACGCTCTCCAACGAGCCCACGAGAAGGAAGCCAGCTAGGAAAATACATTTTTAGGTGTGTCAGCCAACACAATCAATCAGAGAGTCACCTTGAGGTTGCAGAGATAGAGATAAAATGAAGCTGCAGTCTGGGGACTCTGTTGGGCAGCCAAGCGCAAAGGAAAGGGCTGGATTTACCCCCCTCGCCTTTCCCTGCCCTGGTTAAAGGTGAGATCCATCTGAGAGGCTTTTTATAGCCTAAACTTTGAAGCAGAATCAAAACACAGAGGGTTCTGTCCGATTTAACCAAAGGAAAGCTGAAGGTGAGGCTTGTGATGTTCCACACTTGGCTGTGTCACGAGAGCAAAGCACACGGGGTGGGATGGATGGAAGGGGCCAGGACATAAAACACGGGGTCAAATCCCAACTCCAAGGGGGGTGACATTGCCCTGGGAATTCCCTGAGGAGGGGCTCTGACCCCCACAGCCCCAGGCATCACAGAGATGCAGTTTTAGTCACGGCCTGAAAGGCAAACTCACACCTAAGTGGTTAAACTCCCTCCACTGCTGCTCGTTTTCAGAAACATCCCCCAGTCTGATTTCAGAAATATCATCCAACCTTCAGTTTTTTTTTGCTGGCAAATCTGCTCATGGCCCCAGGGAAGTATAATGGGAGATGACAGTGGGAAGTTCAGGAAAAAAAAAAAAGAAAAAAAAAA
>NW_021940218.1:19746-20944 GCF_001715985.3 Manacus vitellinus | reverse complement strand
GGAAGCCATTCCCGGTGCCCTCGCCCCGGGCTGTGACACAGAAATCCCAGGGTCACCCCGGGAGCTCCTGCTCTGCTGGAATCCCAGGGACACAACCCCGGGGGGGTCTGGAACCCCCTGGAATGGGGGTGATCTCTGCAGCGGGTACCCCCCAAAACAACCCACACCCCACTGGCTCTGGAACCCCCCGGAATGGGGGTGATCTCTGCTGCAGGAACCCCCAAAACAACCCACACCCTGCTGGCTCCAGGGGGCAATGATGTCAGGGATGATGTCAGGGACAAGGATGATGTCAGGGATGATGTCAGGGACAAGGACAGGGACAATGTCAGGGACAAGGACAGGGATGGTGTCAGGGATGATGTCGGGGATGATGTCAGGGAACATGCCAGGGACAATGACAGGGACCATGTCACGGACAATGACAGGGACAATGTCAGGGACGATGTCAGGGACAACAACAGAGATGATGTCAGGGATAACGACAGGGACAATGTCAGGGACGATGTTGGGGACAATGTTGGGGACAAGGACAGGAACAATGTCAGGGACAAGGACAGGGATGATGTCAGGGACAAGGACGATGTCAGGGACAAGGACAGGGATGATGTCAGGGACGATGTCAGGGACAAGGACAGGGATGATGTCAGGGACGATGTCAGGGACAAGGACAGAGATGATGTCAGGGATAATGTCAGAGACAATGTCAGGGAACATGCCAGGGACAATGACAGGGATGATGTCAGGGACGATGTCAGAGATGATGTCAGGGACCATGTCAGGGACAACAAGCACAATGTCAGGGACGAGGACAATGTCAGGGACAAGGACAGGGTCAAGGACAGGAACAATGTCAGGGATGAGGACAATGTCAGGGACAATGACAGGGATGATGTCAGGGACAAGGACAGGGACAAGGACAGGGACAAGGACAGGGACAAGGACAGGGACAAGGACAGGGACAACGACAGGGATGATGTCAGGGACGAGGACGATGTCAGGGACAAGGACAGGGATGATGTCAGAGACAATGAAAGGGACCATGACAAGGACAAGGACAGGGACAAGGACAGGGACCACATCAGGGGTGAGGGACAGTGACAAGGACAGGGACCATGTCAGGGACAAGGACAGGGACCACATCAGGGATGAGGACAGTGACAAGGACAGGGACCATGTCAGGGACAAGGACAGGGAC
>NW_021940218.1:16780-18267 GCF_001715985.3 Manacus vitellinus | reverse complement strand
GAAAGATCAGGAGAAGGAAGGAGCAGGAGCCCGGAGCACAGGGAATCACACGGCCCTGGAGCCCTGCAGCTCCTTTTGTGTCCTGGGAATGCCTCAGTTTGGGATAAAACACGAGGCTGGAGCACGGCCTGGGCAGCCAAGGAACCCTCCCCGTGCCCCGTGTCCGACTCTTCCCGGGAGCTGCTCCTGGAGCTGCTCATTCCCCAGGGAAACGCCTAAAAACCCAACTCCTGAAGATTAAATCACCCTGACGCTTCCCAGACCAGCCTGCCGTGGGAAAACCAGGAAGCTTTAGGGCTGGAGCAGCAGGAAATTTGTGCAGATCCCGAAGTTTTCCAGCAGCCAATTCCGGAAAGGTGGTTTTTCCCCCTACCAGGGGGGTGAGGTCATGGAATTCCAGGCTGGTTTGGGTGGGAAGGGAACTTAAAGATCATTTAATTCCCGCTCCCTGCCATGGGCAGGGACACCTTCCACCATCCCAGGGACTCCAACCTGGCCTTGGACACTGCCAGGGATCCAGGGGCAGCCACAGCTTCTCTGGGAATTCCAGCCCAACCCCTCCCCACCCTCCCAGCCAGGAATCCCTTCCCAATCTCCCCCCCAGATCTCCCCTTTCCCACTGGGATCCATTCCCTGGGGCCTGTCCCTCACCTCCAGCCGGGATCTCACCTCCCAGGTGCCGGGAGATCCCGGGCTCAGCTCCAGCCCCGGGAGCAGCAGGATCGGGATGTGCTGCCCACGATCCCGGTGCCGGCACCGACCCCTCCCTGTGGGACCGCGGGAGGGGCTTTGACCCTTTTTTGGGAGCCAAAGCAGCTCCAGCCTCGTCCTAAAGAACCTCTGGAATTCTGAGCGAGCCGGAGCACGCGGGAAGAAAGCGAAGGAGAGCGGGATAACCCAGAATTCCCGGCGGGAAGGGGCAGGAGGAGGGAGGGAGGAAGGCGCAGGAACCATTTAGAGCCGGGACTAAAGCAAAGCTCAGGCGCAGGAACCATTTAGGACCGGGACTAAAGCAAAGCTCAGACCCCCCCGGGCCGTCTCTGGCAGCCGGGATAAAATTTTGGGATGCTCCCAAGGGGCAGTTGGTGGATGGAGAGGAGGAGGAAGGATGAGGGCGATGTTTCCACGGCTGAGATCCCGCCTGGAAACGCTGCTGAGCCGTTCGCAAACTCATTTACTTAATGAGTTTGTTTAATGAGCGACCCCCCCGATCCCGGCTCGGGCTGTGGAAGCGCTCCCAGACCTGGAGGTCCCTTCCAGCCTGGAATATCCAGCAGGCTCGGAGCCAACGCACCCCCAGGGCTGGTTAGGTTTTCCCTTCTTTTCCATTAAATTCTTAGAAACGGAGAAGAAAGAAAAAAAACCAAGCCCGGCAGCCCCCGGAGGTGAAGTTTGCCCGCGGGTGGTTGGGGATAAAACCTGTCCCGGGAATTCCTGAGGCTCCCGGGGAAGGAAAAGCAAAGGGAGGAGCGGCTGGGGATGGAATT
>NW_021940218.1:6173-7551 GCF_001715985.3 Manacus vitellinus | reverse complement strand
CTCTGGGATCATTCCCTGGAGCTGAGCTTAAACTCCAGCCTAAATTTGTGGGAATGCTCTGGGGTGGCTCTGGGATCATTCCCTGGAGCTGAGCTTAAACTCCAGCCTAAATTTGTGGGAATGCCCCCGAGGGGGCTCCGGGATCATTCCCTGGAGCTGAGCTTAAACTCCAGCCTAAATTTGTGGGAATGTCCCCGGAATGCCCCCGAGGGGGCTCCGGGATCATTCCCTGGAGCTGAGCTTAAACTCCAGCCTAAATTCTGCTAAACCAGACGCTGCTGTTGGGAGAACAGGTCAGGTATCCAGGGAAAACAGCTGGGATGGAAGTGGGGAAGGGGTTGAAGAAACCTGGCTGCAGGGATGATGGGACAGGAGCTGTAACATCGTGGGATTAGGGAATATCCTGGAATGGAAGGACCCACAAGGGCCCAAATTCCAGCTCCTGGACACCCCAACATTCCCAGCATCCCAACCCTCCCGGAGCTCTGGCAGCCCTGGGGCTGTGCCCATTCCCTGGGAGGCCTGGTCAGTGCCAGCCACCCTCGGGGGGAAGGACCTTTCCCTAATTCCCAAAGGAAAAGCTGCTCCCCAGTCCCACCAGCTCCAGACCATTCCCAGGCTGGGAAACTCTCCCTCCAGCCACCTCCCATCCGATCCCGACGGGATCCAGGCTCCCCTCAGGACCTCTCAGTTCCCTCCCGGAGCTTCCAGGGGCTGCTCCAAGCCTCCAGGAATGATTCCCAAACCGGGAGGGATGATCCCCAAACCAGGAGGAACAATTCCCAAACCAGGAGGAATGATTCCCAAACCAGGAGAGATGATTCCCAAACCAGGAGGAATGATTCCCAAACCAGGAGGAACAATTCCCAAACCAGGAGGAACAATTCCCAAACCAGGAGGAATCATTCCCAAACCAGGGGAGATGATCCCCAAACCAGGAGAGATGATCCCCAAACCAAGAGAGATGATCCCCAAATCAGGAGGAACGATTCCCAAACCAGGAGAGACGGTTCCCAAATCAGGAGAAATGATCCCCAAACCAGGAAAGATGATTCCCAAACCAGGAGAGATGATTCCCAAACCAGGAGGAACAATTCCCAAACCAGGAGAAATGATTCCCAAACCAGGAGAGATGATCCCCAAACCAAAAGGAATGATCCCCAAACAAGGGGGAATGATTCCCAAACCAGGAGGGCTGATCCCCAAACCAGGAGAGATGATTCCCAAACCAGCAGAGATGATCCCAGTGATGTCTTTAACACCTGGCTCCTGCCGGATAAACATTCCCTGCAGGCTCCAAACCCGTCCCAGAGACCCAAATCCCTCCAGGGCCGCAGGCTCAGCTTTGGGAGGAAGGGGGAGCACTCCCAGGGATCGG
>NW_021940218.1:1283-4808 GCF_001715985.3 Manacus vitellinus | reverse complement strand
TCCTTTCCCTCTTCCTGGAATGTACCGGGGCTGCAGGGACACGGCGTGTTCCTGGTGTGTCCCTCCTCCTGCTCCAGGGGTTTCCCTCCTCCTGCACTCCCTGTTCCCGGGAACTGGGATCACATTCCCTGTTTTCCCTTCTCTCCGTCACTCCCTCGGTGCCAGAGGTGCCCACTCTGTGCTCCAGGAGCCTGGAATGGCCGTGGGGATCCCATCCCATCCCTGGCTCCACCAGAGAATTCCCACTTTGTGTTTGGAGCCCTTTCCCTCCTGTCCCTGCCCCGTTCCGGGGTGTGGAGCGGGAGAGGCCCCGGGAAGGGGATGGGGGATCTCCGGGTACCTGAACGGCAGCACCAGGGGCTTCTTCTCCTTCCCTTTTGCCTTTGCTCTGGAATCACAAACGGGAATTCACTGGGATGTGACCCATGGACCCCCTTCCAATCCCATCACACGCTCCAAACAATCCAACAAATCCAGTCTAACAAATCCAGTCCAACAAATCCGATCCAACAAATCCAATCCAAACAAATCCAGTCCAACAAATCCATACCAAGAAATTCAATCCAACAAACCCAACCCAACAAATCCAATCCAAACAAATCCAGTCCAACAAATCCATACCAAGAAATTCAATCCAACAAATCCAATCCAACAAATCCAATCCAACAAATCCAATCAACAAATCCAATCCAACAAATCCAATCCAACAAATCCAATCCAAACAAATCCAATCCAACAAATCCAATCCAACCAATCCAACCCAACAAATCCAATCCAACAAATCCAGTCCAACAAATCCAATCCAACAAATCCAATCCAACAAATCCAACCAACAAATCCAACCCAATAAATTCAACCCAACAAATCCAATCCAACAAATCCAGTCCAACAAATCCATTCCAACCAAATCCAACCCACAAATCCAATCCAACAAATCCAATCCAACCAAATCCAACCCAACAAATCCAACCCAACAAATCCAGTCCAACAAATCCAACCCAACAAATCCAACCAACAAATCCAATCCAACCAAATCCAATCCACCAAATCCAATCCAACAAATCCAACCCAACAAATCCAATCCAACAAATGCAAACCAACCAAATCCAATCCAACAAATCCAACCCAACAAATTCAATCCAACCAAATCCAGTCCAACCAATCCAGTCCAACAAATCCAATCCAAACAAATCCCATCCAAACAAATCCAATCCAAACAAATCCAGTCCAACAAATCCAGTCCAAAGAAATCCAATCCAACAAATCCAACCCAACAAATCCAAACCACCAAATCCAATCCAACAAATCCAATCCAACAAACCCAATCCAACAAACCCAATCCAACAAATCCAATCCAACAAATCCAACCCAACAAATCCAACCCAACAAATCCAACCCAACAAATCCAACCCAACAAATCCAGTCCAACCAAATCCAGCCCAACAAATCCAATCCAACAAATCCAATCCAACCAAATCCAGTCCAACAAATCCAGTCCAAAGAAATCCAACCCAACAAATCCAAACCACCAAATCCAACCCAACAAATCCAATCCAACAAATCCAATCCAACAAATCCAATCCAACAAATCCCATTAAACAAATCCAATCCAACAAATCCCATTAAACAAATCCAATCCAACAAATCCACTCCAACAAATCCAATCCAACAAATCCAACCAACAAATCCAACCCAACAAATCCAATCCAACAAATCCAACCAACAAATCCAACCCAACAAATCCAATCCAACAAATCCAATCCAACAAATCCAATCCAACAAATCCAACCCAACAAATCCAGCCCAACAAATCCAATCCAACAAATCCAACCCAACAAATCCAATCCAAATCCAATCCAACAAATCCAATCCAACAAATCCAATCCAACAAATCCAACCCAACAAATCCAATCCAACCAAATCCAATCCATCAAATCCAACCCAACAAATCCAGTCCAACAAATCCAATCCGACAAATCCAACCAACAAATCCGATCCAGCAAATCCAACCCAACAAATCCAACCCAACAAATCCAACCAACAAATCCAACCCAACAAATCCAATCCAACCAAATCCAACCCAACAAATCCAATCCAACAAATCCAATCCAACAAATCCAGTCCAACAAGTCCAATCCATGAAATCCAACCCAACAAATCCCGACCAAAAAATCCAATCCAACAAATCCCGACCAAAAAATCCAATCCAACAAAACCAATCCAACCAAATCCAGTCCAACAAATCCAATCCAACCAAATCCAACCAACAAATCCAATCCAACAAATCCAATCCAACCAATCCAACCCAACAATCCAATCCAAATCCAATACAACAAATCCAATCCAAATCCAATCCAATAAATCCAATCCAACAAATACAATCCAACAGATCCAGTCCAAACAAATCCAATCCAACAAATCCAACCAACAAATCCAATCCAACAAATCCAGTCCAACAAATCCAACCAACAAATCCAATCCATGAAATCCAACCCAACAAATCCAATCCAAACAAATCCAACCAACAAATCCAACCAACAAATCCAATCCAGCCAAATCCAATCCAACCAATTCCAATCCAACAAATCCAATCCAACAAATCCAATCCAACAAATCCAATCCAACAAATCCAATCCAACCAATTCCAATCCAACAAATCCAATCCAACAAATCCAATCCAACAAATCCAATCCAACAAATCCAGTCCAACAAATCCAATCCAACAAATCCAGTCCAACAAATCCAGTCCAACCAAATCCAATCCAAACAAATCCAATCCAACAAACCCAATCCAACAAATCCAGTCCAACCGAATCCAATCCAACAAATCCAATCCAACAAATCCAATCCAACCAAATCCAGCCCAACAAATCCAATCCAAACAAATCCAATCCAAACAAATCCAGTCCAACAAATCCAATCCAAAGAAATCCAATCCAACAAATACAATCCACCAAATCCAATCCAACAAATCCAACCAACAAATCCAATCCAACAAATCCAATCCAACAAATCCAGTCCAACAAATCCAATCCATGAAATCCAACCCAACAAATCCAGACCAAAAAATCCATTCCAACAAATCCAATCCACCAAATCCGATCCAACAAACCCCACAAGGCAGAGGGAGAGCTCGGCTCAACAGGGCTTCCCAAGGATCCCACCGGAATCCAGGGAATTGGGAAAGAGATTGGGCAGGCCTGGGGTGCTGGAAGGAGGAGAGGGGAGAGAGAGGGAATGGAAAGGAGGGAACGGACAGGGAAGAGCGTGGGTGGATAAATCCATGGGAATGGGAGGGGTGGGGAGAGGATCACAACGGGATGGATGGGTGGATGGAATGGATGGATGGAGGGATGGAGGGATGGAGGGATGGAGGGAGGGATGGATGGAGGGAGGGATGGAAGGAGGGATGGATCGATGGATGGATTGATGGAGGGGTGGAGGGATGGAGGGATGGAGGGAGGGATGGATGGACGGACGGATGGATGGATGGATGCATGGAGGGATGGATGGATGGATGGATGG
>NW_021940217.1:0-1112 GCF_001715985.3 Manacus vitellinus | reverse complement strand
TTTCCAGAAATTCCAGAAATTAATCCCAGAAATTTCCCTCCATTCCTATAAATCCCAGAAATTTCCCTCCATTCCCATAAATCCCACAAATGAATCCCAGAAATTCCCCTCCATTCCTATAAATCCCAGATATTTCTCTCCCTTTCCATAAATTCCAGAAATGAATCCCATAAGTTTCCCTCCATTCCCATTAAATCCCACAAATTAATCCCAGAAATTCCCCTCCGTTCCTATAAATCCCAGAAATTTCTCTTTGTTTCCAGAAATTCCAGAATTGAATCCCAGAAATTTCTCTCCATTCCCTATTAAATCCCACAAATTAATCCCATAAATTCCCCTCCATTCCTATAAATCCCAGAAATTTCCCTCCATTCTTGTAAGTCCCTGAAATTTCTCTCCATTCCCATAAATCCCAGAAATGAATCCCAGAAATTTCCCTCCGTTCCTATAAATCCCAGACATTTCTCTCCGTTCCCATAAATCCCACAAGTGAATCCCATAAATTCTCCTTCATTCCTGTAAATCCCAGAAATTTCTCTCCATTTCCAGAAATTCCAGAAATTAATCCCATAAATTTCCCTCCATTCCTATAAATCCCATAAATTTCCCTCCATTCCTATAAATCCCAGACATTTCTCTCCATTCCCTATTAAATCCCACAAATTAATCCCATAAATGCCCCCAAATTCCCACAGTTTGATCCTTAGGGACGCCGGGATCGCTCATTCCCGCTCTCCCTTCCCTCAGGACGCCGTGCCGTGCCCCGACAGCCCCGGGGGCTTTTCCTACTATTCAAATCCAAGGAAAAGGGGTGTTTACAGTGTTCCCGAGGATCCCTGTCCCCCTTTGATGTTTGTGTACCCGGAGGCGGCGCCGGCTCCGTCCGGAGCCTTCCCTTGGCCGGCGCTCTCCGTGTCCGAGGGGTCCCTCCCGGCCTGGGACAGGGATTTGCCTTCCCTTGGCCGGAGCTGGAGCTCATCCCGTGTTCCCCGAGGGCTCTGGAGCTGCAGGGACTCGGCTGGGCCCTTCCTGAGCTCGTTATCCCTCTGCCATCCCGGAGGGAATGTGGCCAGGAATGAGGGTGTCGGGGTCTCCCTGTCCCACAGCTCTCC
>NW_021940216.1:0-1040 GCF_001715985.3 Manacus vitellinus | reverse complement strand
AGCCTCTGTGCTGAAAACTAATTCTTCTAAAACTCTGGTTTTTGATTTACTCATTTTTTGATTACCTCTGTGCTGAAAACTAATTCTTCTAAAACTCTGGTTTTTGATTTACTCATTTTTTGATTACTTTTTCGCAGATTTTGCTGATTTTTGCTGATTTTTTTCAGACTTTAGTGATTTTTGATGATTTTCTTGGCAGATTTTACTGATTTTTCATGAATTTTTTTCCACATTTTTCTGACTTCTTATGAATTTCTTTGCAGATTTTACTCATTTTTTGCTGATTTTTTGCAGATTTTGCTGATTTTTGCCGATTTTTTTGCGGATTTTGCTGACTTTTGCAGATTTCCCTCTTTTTCTGTTGCTTTTTTGCAGATTTTACTGATCTCTGGTGACTTTTGGCAGATTTTACCGATCTTTGATTTTTTGCAGATTTTACTGATTTTTGATGATTTTTTTTTGCAAATTTTTCTGACTTTTTATGGTTTTTTTGCAGATTTTACTCATTTTTTGATTACTTTTTGGCTGATTTTGCTGATTTTTGCTGATTTTTTCCGGATTTTACTGATTTGATGATTTTCTTTGCAGATTTCACTGATTTTTCATGAATTTTTGTGCACATTTTTCTGACTTCTTATGAATTTTTTTGCAGATTTTGCTGATTTTTTTATGATTTTCTTGCAGATTTTGCTGATTTTTGATGATATTTTGCAGATTTTGCTGATTCTTTTATGATCTTTTTGCAGATTTTGCTGATTTTTGATGAAATGTTTTGCAAATTTTCCTCATTTTTATTACTTTTTTTGCAAATTTTACTGCTTTTTTGATGAATTTTTGGCAGATTTTACTGATCTTTGATGATTTTCTTGCAGATTTTGCTGATTTTTGATGAATTTTTTTTTTCCCAAATTTTTCCTGCTCCATCCTGGGCCTCCTTCCTGCTCCATCCTGGGCCTCCTTTCTGCTCCTTCCTGCTCCATCTTGGGCCTCCTTCCTGCATCCACATGATCCATCCTGGGCCTCCTTCCTGCTCCATCCTG
>NW_021940215.1:0-1052 GCF_001715985.3 Manacus vitellinus | reverse complement strand
CACACATCCCCACCCCATGGGTATGACCCTATTTGGGGATGTCCCCCAGGGGTCTCATCCCATGGGAACAGCCCCATTTGGGTACATCCCTTGGGGAGTCCCATCTCAGGGCACAGCCCCATTTGGGGATGTCCCTCAGAGGGTCCCCCCACCCGGGGACATCCCGCAGGGGACCCGCCCCACACGTCCCTACTGGACATGTCCCGAGGGGTCCCACCCCATGGGCACAGCCCCACCTGCACTATCCCTCAGAGGGACCCCAACCCCCCACATGGCCAGGGGGACTGGGATATCCCTGGGGGGTCCCACCTTACACACAGCCCTGCCTGGGGACATCCCCCAGGGGATCCCACCCCATGGGCACTGCCCCACTTGGGGATGGGGAGAGGGACAAGGACAGGGGACAGGGAGAGAGATAGGAACATGGAACAAGGACAGGGCACAGAGAGGTAGGACAGGGATAGAGAACAGGGACAGGGATGGGGAGAAGGACAGGGGATAGGACAAGGACAGGTGAAAAGGAGAGGGGAGAGGAAGAGGGATAGGGATAGGAAAAGGGACAGGGAGAGGGGACAGGGGAGAGGAATGGTTATAGGGAGCAGGGACAGGAGACGTGGGGAACATGGGATAGGGCACAGGGACATGGATGGGGACAGGAATGGGGACAGGGGGCAGAAAGAGGGGATGGTGACAATGACAGGGCACAGGACCCTCTGCCCCTACTGCCCCAGCCAGGACACCCAGGAGACCCCAGATCCCTGTCCCTGCTGTCCCCCTGACGCCGTGTCCCCCGTGTCCCCAGCGAGGCGCTGACCCCCCAGGCCCGCACGGTGGTCAGCACGGTGCTGTTCTCCACGGGCGCCTGGCTGGCGGCCGTGCTGCTCTTCCGGAGCCTGCTCCGGCTCCTGCTCTCCTACCACGGCTGGATGTTCGAGCCCCACGGCCACATGAGCCGCAGCACCCGGCTCTGGGTGGTGAGTGGGACCCACGGCCGGCACCTGCTGGGGGGCTGTGGGTGCTGGGGGTGTTCTGGGGTGCTGTGGGTGTTGGGG
>NW_021940214.1:0-1035 GCF_001715985.3 Manacus vitellinus | reverse complement strand
TTGGGCAGCAAGAGATTCCTGTGGTGGCCCCTTTTGTCTGGCAGGAATCTTCATTTGCATTCAATGTTCCAGGAGGTGGGACCGGCCATTGCAGAGCAGGGCTGAAAAAAGGGAACAGCAGCTCTTTCCACCAGGAAAAAAGTCTGGAAGCTTTGCCTTTGAGGTGAAGTTGGTGGGGCAGCCTGGGCACTTCTGGGGCAGCAAAGACCTTTCTGTGGTGGCACCATTTCTCTGGCAGGAATCTTTAGTTGGATTCAATTTCTCAGGAGGTGGGACCGGCATTACAGAACAGGACTGAAAAAAGGGAACAGCAGCTCTTTCTACCAGGAAAAAATGTCTGGTACCTTTGGCTTTGAGGTGCAGATTTTGGGGCAGCCTGGGAACTTCCTGGGCAGCAAAGACCTTTCTGTAGTGGCACCTTTTGTCTGGCAGGAATCTTCATTTGGATTCAATTTTCCAGGAGGTGGGGCCGGCCATTGCAGCGCAGAGCTTAAAAAAGGGAAAAGCAGCTCTTTCCACCAGGAAAAAATCTGGAAGCTTTGACTTCAGGTGTAGTTTGTGCAGCCTGGAAACTTCTTGGGAAGGTAGAGTTTTTTGTGGTAGCACCTTTTGTCTGGCAGGAATCTTCATTTGGATTAAATTTTTTAAAAGGTGGGACCGGTCATTGCAGAGCAGGGTAGAAAAAAGGAACAGCAGCTCTTTCCACCAGGAAAAAAAGTCAGGAAGCTTTGTCATGGAGGTGCAGTTGTTGGGGTAGCCTGGGCACTTCTTGGGCAGGAAGAGTTTTCTGTGGTGGCGCCTTTTGTCTGGCAGGAATCTTCATCTGGAGTAAAGTTTTCTGGAGGTGGGACCGGCCATTGCAGCGCAGGGCTGAAAAAAGGGAACAGCAGCTCTTTCCACCAGGAAAAAATTCTGGAAGCTTTGGTTTCATGTGTAGTTGGTGGAGCAGCCTGCGAACTTCTTGGGCATCAAGACCTTTCTGTGGTGGCACCTTTTGTCTGGCAGGAATCTTCATCTGGAGTAAAGTTTTCTGGA
>NW_021940213.1:0-1114 GCF_001715985.3 Manacus vitellinus | reverse complement strand
CACAGGAACATTTGCTGCTGGAACTGCTCCTGGGAAGGGCGGGATGTCTGGAAGGAGCCTGTGCACACAGTGTGCTCCCAGGAAGATGTGACATCCCTGGGCCCAAGCTTGGTGAGATGCAAAGAGCATCCCCCAGTTTGGGGCCACCCTGGGCTCTGTGGTGCCCACCAGGAGCACCCTGAAGCCCAGCCCTGGGGCAGCACAAACCAAACCACTGAGAGAATGTAACCGAAGCCGGTGAGGAGGCGGCTCTCTGCAGATGGCATCAGTGCTGGCTCCACTGCCAGCTCCACGGTGTGTCATCGCTTCTGCTCAGCCCCAAGTGGTGCAAATATAGAAAACAATGTCATTGTTGCTAGGATTTTTGGCCCCAGGCTGCCTGGCCAGGCTGGGAGCCCACGGTGGTGCTGGGGAAGGACGGCCACCAGGAGTGGTGTTATTTCAGATGAGGAGGAAGATGAGTAACTTCTCCAAGGCTGAGTCCTCTCACTGCACAAATGTGTTTTTAAATGGCTCAGAGATCAGTTATCAATAATGCTTTTGGCTCCTGTAGGTCTCCAGGACATCAAAGCACGTGTCTGCTGGGGTTTGGGAAGCCCCAAGTGACCCCATGACCCAGGTGTGCTGTGCCCCAGCCCCAAGCTCTGAACTCATGGAAACATCTCAACCTCAGTGCACAAACCAACCAGAAATTGGTATTTGTAAAACACCAGACATCCCTATTTACCCCTAAAACTCTCTCTCAGTGCCAGACCAACCACAAAGTCAGGGCATCAGTGAGGGTTGGAGCCCCATTAAACCCTTCCACATCACCCCACTGTCTCCCACCACATGGCCAACACACAAGACATGGCATGAGGCAAACGGTCCAGCAGCAGTGACCCCATCTCAGCTTTGCTGCCCTGGAAGCAGCGAGGACACAGGACAGTGGCTTTGCCATTGTCTGCCCCAGGCTTGTCTCCCAGTCCCTGTTTTGCAGGGGGAATTGTGGGCAACACATTCACTCCACTCAAAAATAGGATTTTTCTTTTAAAAGCTCTGTGACCAATGGCTTTGTGTGTCCAGAGAAGGGAATGGAGCTGAGGAAGGGTCTGGAACACAGTTCTGCTGAGGA
>NW_021940212.1:0-1057 GCF_001715985.3 Manacus vitellinus | reverse complement strand
TGGTCACTGAGGGGGTTACTGGGCCATACAGAGGGCCAGTAGGAGGTCATTGGGATATACTGGGGGCACTGGGACACCCTTAGTTGGTTCTGCTACATCTTACCCCTGGACTTTTGGGGGCACCCGCAGGACCCCTCCCCTGGGGGCTGGGAGATCCCCTGAACCCCACTGCTGGGCTTTAGGGGACACCCAGCCCCCCCTTCCTTTGGGGTCTCTGTGTGCTAAGTTTTGGGAGTCTCTGGGGTTTGAGGGGGGAATTGGGATCCCCTTTCCCTGGAGTCTGTCTGCTGGGCTGGCAGAGGCGCTGTGGTGGGATGGGAAATGGCCTTATAGGAGTTTTAGTTGGCCGTGGCCAGACAGGACTGACACGGAGACCCCCCAAAATCCTCTCAAAACCCCTGAAATCCTCTCAGAAATCCACCTCTGGACCCATCGAAACCTCGTCAAAGACACCCCAAATCCCCTCAGACACCACAACTCCCCCCCAGGATCCCCTAAACCCTCTCAGTGACCTGCAAAACCCACCTGGGACCCCCCAAGCCCTTTCAGGGACCCCAAAAACCCCCTCAGGGACCCTCAAAACCGTCTGTGACTCCCTAAATCCCCCTAGAAACCTTCAAAACTGCTTCAAAGACACCCCCCCCAAGCCCCCAAGGCCCTCCCAATTCCCTTGGAAACTCCAAAACTCCCTCAGGGATTCCCAAAGCCCTTATGGGGCCCCCCAAAATCTCCTCAGGGACGCCGAAAAGCCCCTAAGGGACCACAAAACCACAGAACAGCAGAAGAGCTTTCTGTAAAGGAAGGGAGCAAAGATTCTGAGAAGGAGGAGACCAGGGAAAAACTGAAGCAAAGCAATGAAATCATTCTGGCCCTTGCAGTTTTTTCCTGGCCTTTTTCTCACTTTTCCTTTTCTTAGGATTCTTTTTTTGGTTGGGTGGTTTTGAATTTTTTTTTCCGAGGGACTTTCTCACGAATCGAATCACCCTTCCGGGTTCTTGGGAGGCCCCCCGGGCCCCGCGGCCCCCGAGACGGTTCCAAGGCCCTGCGCTCTGACCCT
>NW_021940211.1:0-1115 GCF_001715985.3 Manacus vitellinus | reverse complement strand
TTTTTTTTCCCTTGTCATATCTGTGCTTTTTCAAGCTCCTGAGTGCTCTGTTGCTACATCTGGCCCCGGTGTGTTTATCTGTGTTGATTACGAGTGATAGGAGCCGAGTCTCACCCTGAGCAAGCCCTGGTGCTGCCTGTTCTTCCTTGAGGAGATGGGATTGAGAGCGGGTGAGGATTCCTGTCCAGGCAGGACCCAACAGCCCATCGCCGAGTCGGCAGCAGCGAAACCTGAGTCACGGCGAGTGCTCTGCTCGGAGACAGCGGCACTGGAGGGGAGGAGGGAGGGAGGGAGCAAAGGAGGGAGGAAGGGCTGCGTGAGAAACGCTAAAGACAACGAAACTCCCCAACCACCCGCTGAGGTTTCACGGTGCTGGTGCATCATCCCGGCGTGAGGGAGAAGAGGAGCAAACTCAGTATCCCCGTTATCCTGCTGGGCGAGGGGAGCAGGTGGAAGAGCTGCTCCCTGGACCAGCCTGAGCTCAACCACGTGAGCACAGAAACCAGCGGGATTTGGGTGCCTCTTTCCTGCCTCTGCCCTGCACAGAGGTTCCTAATGCGATCTGTGCAATCTCAGGTGCTGTGGGAGCAAACTGGTGGGACGGGGTCCTGTCATGTCATGGACTGAAATGCATCTGGTGTCAAAAAGGTGCCTTAAACACGTCACCATATCTGCTTATCTCCTCACATCACCCTCTCTTCTCAGGCTGGTTAGCCCTGTTGACCTTCTGGAGTAGGGTCAGAGCAGAGCTGGAAAAGTAAATGGGATGGGGTCTGCCCTGCACCTCGTCTGCAGAGTGTGCTGAGGTGATTCCCGTGGCTCCAATCACGTAGTTCAGCGACTTCAGGGATCATACAGACTCTGGAACAGAAACAAGGTGGAATATTTGTGCAGTCCCCATCATTCCACCTCTGTTCCAGTCCTCAGCGGGTTCTAAGCACCACAAGGTCCTGCCTGAAGCTCCAGTGGTCCTACTGGAGTATCCTAAAATGCTGCTGTCCTAATCCTCCCATCCCTGGAGTTTCTGCTTCGTGACAGAAGTGCCATGAGGCAAAGTGTGCCCACATTTCAGCTCTCTCAAGCTCACTTTAGGACAGTGCCTTTGCTGGGTGCCA
>NW_021940210.1:0-1117 GCF_001715985.3 Manacus vitellinus | reverse complement strand
CTGTGAGGCCCCGGAACAATGGCAATAAAGAGCGTCCTGGACTTTTCGCGGTGTTGCCCGGACTGTGAACGGCTTGGAGAAAGCTCTTCGTTTGGAGGGTTTCCTGGGAGGGTTGGGAGGATTGGGAGCATTTCCTGGTCCTAAAGCGCTTGTGGTCTAATAGATAAGGCTCTGAATGTGCTGAGGAACCCAAGAGGGCAGGCACTCCATGTTCGTGTGATTGGTGTTCAGCTTTAAAGGATCTGCCTGTGAACGTCCTGTGGAGGAATTGTGCTGCCTTATCTGGGAGAAGGCAGGATTCCCGTGCACTCAAATGCCTGTAGTGATCGGGTGTTTCTCCAGTTCTGGTTCCGTTCCTTTTCTGTTGAGGTTTTTACTGTGTGTTTCCCACCGTAGCTCTCTGCCAGCCAGTCTTTGAGTCCAAAAAGCTTTACTTAAATAAGTGATGAAACAGCCTTTCCTGCAGTAGAGGGAAGCTCTTTAAAAGCTCATTTCCCCAAAGGGTCCATGGTCTCAGGTCATCAAGGAAGTGCAATCAGTTGTCAGCTTTGCCTCAAAGAGCTTGTGCTAGGGTGGGATCTGGGAAGTTATGTATTCTGTATTCATATCTTCCATTTTGTCCATTAGCAAGTGGTGATTATACCTGGCAACAGTTGAGACTGCATCAGGTTTTATACTGAGTTCCTTCCATCTCCAAAAGAAGCTCACATAAAATATAGAATCAAATTAAAGAATTACATTTTAATGTTCTGTCATTTGTATGCTTTTGTATCAAAGGAACCTCACATACATCTCCATGCCTTTGGTAGGTTACATGAACACAGTCAAAGATGTTGCACTAGAACGTCCCCTAGGAAGGGAAGATTTGAAGTCTGTCTCTAATGGATGAGTAGATTGGATGATACTTGTCTTACCTCCTTTTTTTTTTTTTATTGATACTGAAAAAATACACAATAAGCAAAGGTTTTACAACTGTACTCAGAGTAAAGTGCAGGTACAGCAGTAATGATTGGGGAATGAGTATCAAAATATTGTAGAAGTCTTACAAAAAGGATCAAGTCATCATTTTTAAGGCAGCACTATAAATGTCAACAAATGCTTTTTTTTTTTTTTTTTT
>NW_021940209.1:0-1115 GCF_001715985.3 Manacus vitellinus | reverse complement strand
CTTGTTTTCCATGTTGTTCTCTCCTTTTTATAATTCCCATGTGGGTTGAGGTGCTCAGTGCTTGAAGGATTAGTAGGGAGGCAAAAAGATTCTTTCACTTCAAAGCATTTGCCACTGGTGTGTTACAACCCAAATCCTACAGGAGTAAAGGATATTCCTTGATTTCAGTGGGCTTTGGATCAGTCTCCTTGTGTCTCAAGCAGAGACACAAATGAACAAACAACCCTGGTTTTAAAAGAGGTACAAACAAATAATGTAATCTGAAAATCGTAGAATCATCACACAGTGGTTTGGGTAGGAAGGGATATTGAAGAACATCCAATTCCACCCCCTGCCATGGACAGGGACACCTTCCACTATCCCAGGTTGCTCAGAGCTCCATCCAACCTGGCCTTGGACACTTCCAGGGATGGGGCAGCCACAGCTTCTCTGGGCAACCTGTGCCAGGGCCTCACCTCCCTCACAGGGAAGGATTTCTGCCAAATATCCCATCTAACCCTTCTCTCTGTCAGTTTGAGGCTATTCCTCCTTTTCCTGTCACTTCTGCCCTTGGAAATAGTCTCTCTCCATCCTTACTGCGGGCTCTCTTCAGGTACTGCAACGCCACAAACAGATCACCCCAAAACCTTCTCTTCTCCAGGCTGAACAATCCCAATTCTAAAGCAATAACTATATGGCTAAAGAATATTTCTGTTCCAAGAAATATTTTCATGTTTATTTCGTGATCATACCTATTTTTAACCACTGTTTAGGAGCAACTGGGAGTTAGTCCAGACTGTCTCTGTGTTGGGAAATTCTGGAAGACCAACCACCTCTTGATTCTTATTTTTGTTTTGTTTTCTGATGGTTACTTGCACCCAGATAATTTGAAGATAGCTTTCTCTTTTAGTCCATAAGTAAGGTCAATTTGTTGTCCTGTTTAAGTTTATTCACTGCACATTGCATCAAGGGAAACAGCCATTCACAGCCTAAACTTGTGATCTTCAGTGCTGACAGCCCAGTGTGTACAGTTGTCCTATCTACTGCCCCTGTAAACCCAGCGAATTCAAAGGTTTTAGTGGGGCCCTGGTACTGGAAAAGAAATGTATTTGTCTGACATCCTGATCAGTACAGCT
>NW_021940208.1:52463863-52694792 GCF_001715985.3 Manacus vitellinus | reverse complement strand
CCAGGGCCTTACCACCCTCACAGGGAAGAATTTCAGTGGTAAAACAAACTTCAAGTATTGCACACCTGCAGTATTCCTCAGTAATCCAGGAGTTTTTTACCACTGAGAGGGCCAGATGAAGAGGGTGAGCAGAAGAGTTCAGCCCTCTGTCTTCAGGTGGCTGTGCAATGATAAACAAAAATCCCATCTCTACCATAATTTCTGCACAGAACTTGCTTAATAGAACCAGAACCACTTTCAGCCATGAAAGGAAACTGGCAGCATACAGAGCTGCTGATACTTCATCCCATCACAGGCCAAAAAGGTTCATCAGACATCTCTCAACTTCCAGGTAAAGCAAAAGCTGTTGTAAATTTCCCTTAGCTGATACTATGACATTGCATTTAGATTAAGTTTGCTGCTTGAAAAAAACTACAAATAGATTGTTTCATGCATATACATACACACACATATATATGTGTATATACACGTATGCATATTCACAGATAGAGATCGTACACCTGAAAGACTTCTTTTTCTCTCTACATAACTGTAAGTGGGAATTTAGTTTAATATTTATTTTTTCATATCTCTTTGTTAAATTTAGTGTCATTTTCTTTAAATAATGAAGTCTGTAAAGAGTTATGTTGTCCAACATGTTTTAATCCAAAGTTTACCAAGTAGAATTTGCCTCAATATAATCCACTATTAAAGTTAAAATTCAAGTTAGACATTTCTCACAGGATATTGAAATCTTGGGCATCTCTTACAGGATCATTCACCTTTGACCCAAGACCTTCTTTCTTAGGAGAGCTGCTGCTGTGACTTTGCAATCCATCTGAAGCCATGGTAAATCACATTGATGCAGCATGTCCTGAGAGCAACATATACTGTGAAAAGGGCAGTTTCTTCCAGCCAAATTTCAAGCCAGAAACACTTTTCCTCACAAAATGCTAACATTTTGTGGGGTTTTAGTGAGCTTTAGAATATATCCGGTGTATATGTAGCCCTAAAAGAGCTGTTCTTTCTCTCTGAGGCTCTCTCATGAATTTTAAGACTTTTGCACTCAGAGCCCAAACAGTGCTTCCATCCAGGGTTTTAAGGTGTGGTCTTGGTGTGCAAATCTTCTGCTGACCACCACTGCAGCATGAATGTTGTGATTCTATTGCAGAAGGGAGACACATCCAAGGATTCTGTTTGAAGAAGTAACAGCTACAATGGAAGCCAGGGCAGACACCTCAACTTTTCAGAAGTGTACCATGGGGAAACCCTCATGTTTAAAGGACAGTTGAACAAGACCATGGAACACCCTTATTCCTTTCTTAGTAATAGAAGATGGTGGATCATATAGAGTACCCAAACACTTTCTGTCTCTGCTGTCTCGTGATTAATGACTTGATGAATGTCATTCGTTGTCCCCTCACTGCCCAGGTCCCCAGCCAGCCCAATTCCACCCATCTGAGCTCCAAAGGGTTACTTGTCTGCTCCAGGGTGCCTTTATTTATTTGTGACAGTTGCACGGTCATACCAACCAGTCTGCTTTCCACACACTCTTCTTCTCCCCTGTGGCTCTATTCACCTCTTACCCTAAGTGTTGTTCTTCATTAAAATATAGACATTATAATTTGCTAGCAGATGTCAACTACAGACCACACCATCTACCAAAGAATCATGAGCAAGAAGAATGGGAAGAGACATCAATAGCAAGACAAATAAAAACAGACAAATAGGTACATGTCAGAAAAATTACTGAGTATGTCAAACTGTCATGGTTGGAGAGCCCCAAAAATCCAATTCCCTAGTCCAAACCCCCTCCTACATCTCAACCACTGGATCTCTCAAACCATGACACAAACATCCCTTTCTTCAAGAAGGATGCTATTTGATTCATGAAGGTTGTGTTTGCAGTCCAGACCCCATTCCGATTAACAATGAATTCCAATTCACCAAAGCAAAAGTTGATTTAATTTTTGAAGATGGTTATTTTGTTTATGCTTCAGCAGAAGTTCAGGAAATCTTTGTTCTAGATAACTGTTCTCAAGAATATTTTTACAGAGTGAAAAATTATTTTTTTTTGAAACTGCTTGCAATGTTTGCAGAAGTCAACAGCTTTCTCCTCAAATGCCTCTAATCTGAAAAATTACTCTAAAAGTAATATTATAATATCCCTTCCTCTTCTTCTCTACTTGGTTTCTGATATCAGTACAGTTAATGATTAAAATAAAAAGTACTGAATCTCTCACATCTTCAGAAATGAGTCTACTGCAGCCAATTAAAATGTGTCTTTCTGAAGTATGATCAGTAAAAGAAAAATACACTTTGCAACTCAAAGAGAAACTTTAAGTTCTATTTATTTTTTCAGATTAGTGTTTTCTTTAACCTGGGCACAAATTATTTAGCTATTGCTTCTTCTCCAGAAAGTTTTGCTTATAAGAGTATTAAAAAAAAAAAATCACCAATGAAGACACAGAACTAGTCTCTAAAAAAACCATTCACTTTCAGAGTATCTGTTGCTTCCTGCGTATTTATTGCCTTCTGTAGAAATGGGCATAATTTTTCCAAGGAAAACAAACCTAAAAAGTTCATCAATAGATGTAATTGGTTTAGTTCCCTTTTCTACATTAGATTTCAGTTTTCTTAAATGGAAGAAAACCAATTCACATCATATCAAGGGCACAGTGTTTGGTGCATATGAATCCTCAGTGACACAAAGCAAATAAAAACAAATGGGACAGCTGGATGTTTCTCTTTTGTTTTATTACTCATTTTTCAACAACGTTTTCACATCAAAATGGAGACTCAAATGTTCCTGAATAATAGTGGAACAATAGGAACCAGAAAAATCATCCCATTCTATTTAATGTACTGCTCAGTGCTAATTACGGACAACTATACTCTACTTCTTTCTTTCAAATTCAATGGACAGTTGTTGTCCTAAAAGTTACTGATTGTATAAAGATCATGTTGTGGCCAGGTATAGATTATTTCAGTTTGGATATACAGTAACTTGAACCGTTTCAGATGCCATTAACCTGCCCATTCTTATTACAGAAAGCAAGAAAATTTATAAAAATCAATCCAAAACTTATGCAGCCACAGGCAATGTAGCTACATAGTTTGAAGTGCAACTTAAAGTATATTCAGGTGTTTTGAAAGGCTCAGAGGCCTGAATCAATGCCATAAATCAGAAGAATACATTCTGATACAGAAAAGAGATTTCTGCTTCAGTTCAAGTAACACTCAGACATTTAAAATGTATGCCATTATTCTTGAAATGACAAACAGGAGATGGAGTTTGCTTGTCATTACAGGACTGAGGTGTGGGCTGCAAAGCCTTTGTCATTATAACACATTAATAACCTGATGACAGTGGGCACATTTGCATTTTTGACAACACATATTATTTTTCTGTAAACAGGGAGACCAAAGTCATCTGATGACATAGTATTATGCATGGTGACTTTACAGAACAAGTATTTCTTGGTATGTATCACAGTGCATTCCATATATTATGGACGATTTTGCTGTTAATCAACAGATTCTCAGTTTGCCAGAGAAGTCAAAATTGACATATAATAGAAAACTATGGGAGCCCTTTTATCAGACAAAGCTTAATATGTCAGAAATCGTTTCTGTTCCCAAAGAGACCATTGAATTGTCAAAGGCAATAGTGGATGTCCCAGAGAACCAGTTATCTAGGGAAAATTATGTACAGCACTTACTGACTGCAAAAGAGTTGTATATTTTTGTTGCCCCCAAGATGATTGAAACCATGAAATATCGGTTTCAGAAAGAGCTACAGTGGGCTGTAATTTAAACAACAACAACAAAAGAATCTCCTAGTGCATATTCCCTGTATTTTAAACTATGAGTTTCCCTTTTACATTTTTCCAGTTCCATTTCTAATATATTCAACACTAGGCCAAGAAAATTCTAACTGGCCCTGTGTTCTCCAGCAGTACCCAGGAGGGCTGGTAATATTAGCAATATGAAAAAAATATCAATAATAATTATATAACAATAATTATATACTCAGAAATACTTCCTCAGAATGTTTTTGTAGTCTTCTGAAACTTGTGGCTCAGAGACCTCCGGGGCAGGGAAGTAGTCTTTGCCTTTGGGAGTCACTAGTACAGTTTTTATCCCCTTGATTTGTCCAGTTGACTTCATGCAAACCTTTAGCTCCACCATATCCAGTTGAAAGATTCATTGTTTACACATGCAACATGTGAACAACAGTCTCCTTTTTTTGTTTTAAATCCACTACTTGCTAGTTTCACTGGATTCCATTTGTTTCTTGCTCTGAAAGGGACGGGGAAAACCCATTTCCTGTTGACATTCATGTTAGCCATGTAACAGACAGATAACATACAAATGCCAAAAATTATGTTTCGCCATTGTTTCTGCCTGTCAAAAACTTCCTACCAAAAATTCTGTGTCAGTTTTTCACCAGAAGTTCTCAGCAGGATTTTCCCACTGGAGTTTTCCTGCCAAAAGATCCTGGTAATGTTCATGGTTATCATATGTCTGCGAACATCTGAATAGGGCTACATGCCAAGAAACTACACACAACCTCCTTTAAATGCTATAAAAGATGAACAGAAATTTGGGAAGAGCAGGGAAAGAGGAGTGAGAAAGAGAGTTGGTTATAGCAGTTAAAAATCTCCGCCTCGCCCTCACGTTTTCTTCTGCTGCCGTAAGCTGCCTGCCCAAGACTGGACCTCTGCCGTCTTGAAGTGGACCGAGACCCACCGTGCCACTTGTGTGAGTTTTTCCACCCTGACCATATTTCTGAGGGCTGAGAGGTGCAGACCTAGACCTCCGCACGGCCTGGGGCCGCCCGGTGTGAGTGGGCTCACGGGCTCATGGAGTGTGAGCGTGAAGCCACATCCTGGCTGCATTCCAGAGAACTAAGACCCCCTGCAGCTAAAGAGATAACATAATATTGAAGGTGGCAGAGACCTGAGAAAAAAAAAGGCAAAAAACTGCTTCTCTCTCTCCCCCCCCACCCTACAGACCAGCTCGGATACAAAGGTAGTTTTTGGTGGTATCTTTTCTTCACTTCTAAAAGTAATCTTCGGATTTTCCAACCTTTTCTTATTTTTTCCTCTTTCTCTTTGCATGTCTTAGCAATTAATAAAAACAGTTTTGGTATCAACAGATAACTTGTATGAGTTTCAATTTTGCTCAAGGGAATATTTGAATCTAAAAATTCTTTCTGCAATATTTAAGCAGATCGTAACAAGCCAGCATATTACCTGTGCTGTGTTTCTGTCCATTTCCCACCTGGTAAACTCTCACTCTATTTAGTCATTCTTCATGTAACACCATTTCCTCCTTTGGCACTTGTCAATGCCTTCATTGGATCTTTCCTACTTTTACTTTGTTAGACGGAGACCCAAGATCTCTATTAAGCGTTCAAGATGCAAACACCCTATAGAGTTATACTGTGCCATACTACTGCTGCTGTTTTGCTGCTTCTCCTTTCTTAATACTTCCCAATACTTGGTGTACCTTCTGAAAACTGCTACCTGCTCACATGGTGTTGTGAGACTGTCCCAGAAGCCCCAGCCTTCTGGCCCAGAGGACAGTTGCTGCCTTAGAGGAGACAGAGGCTGTGGCCATGTTGGTATTCAGGCAAGGATCTAATGAGTGGCATCATGAAAACCTCAGAATTTAGGACTTGGTTGAAGATGGAAATCGCTGGCAGTTTTTGAATGCGGGGATCTACCTTTCCATCATATGATTTTCTTTGGAGGAAAGCATGGACTATATTTTTGTGCAGGCTTTGGCCAGGTCAATAATCCTTCCCCATCTTGACTAGCACATTTAGACTGACAGCAGTCTAACCCACACCGTAATGCTTTCCCAGACTTGCTGTTGTGGTTTTAAATTTAGATGTTTTGCATTGGAAACATGTCTAATGTTCTATACCTTAGTTGTACTAGTTCAAGAGTTGTTGAGCACAGTGTGATGCTTATTATTTTAATCATCTTAGGCTCCATTTGGGAACTAAATTGTGTGCAATTAATGTGGGCTTTTTATCTCTTAGATTCGGTTTCCTCATTCACTTTAGGAGGGCAAAAGGTTTCAATGAAGAAGCCTGTGCAGAGAGCACTGGCAGCTTCCCTTTCAGGACAGGAGATATGGGGCAATCTGTTTTTTGAGTTTTTTTTTCTTTTTCATCTGAGTAAACACATTGATAGAGCTTACATTCTGCTTGCAGGACTCCTGGACATGCACAAATAGCTGTTTTGCATAGTGAGGATCTAACGAAATTCCCTTTAGAAAGTATTCAAAATTCTGAAGCACAGACCTTCAGGACCAATTGAGAGCTGAAATTAAGAAATAAGGTGTACAAATGAAACATACTGGAGCCATGTAGTTTCTTTTAAGCATGGCATTATAGTTTACTATGCATTTTAAGAGACCACATCATCATTGGTGTGTTCTCTGATAAATAAATAAAATAAAGAAATGGCAGATTTTGGTCCATTTTGCTTTTGCTGTTGGGCTTTGACTTGATCAAGAGTGATATAAAAGTATGGGTTAGGTAGAAAGGAACTGAATTTTGCTTTATTACCTTGATATAAGTGGAGACATTGAAAGCACACCAATTTAAATTTAAAAGAGCTGACTTGAGGGATTCAGTGAGGAATCCACAAAACTAATAATTATTATCCTTGACTGGCAGGGAAGGGGTTAAACAAATACAAAGACAAAGAGAAGAAAGAGGTTTGCTATTGTGTATCATTTCAAAGATAGTTGAATTTTTAAATGCCAGATGTTACCCGGTTTGATCAGCTCAGGTGCTTTGCTTCATAGCTCTGATGAAGACATCTAAACAGAAGCATGGAAGTCATCTAAAAAGGGTTATAACTCTAGCCATGACAAAGTAGATTTTGCTGCTGTTTCCAAAAAAGATAGCTTTTTCCAGGCTTTTATATTCTTAACTCTTTTTTTACTCTTGACATGCCTTTAGTTTTAATTTTCATGAATTCGACCGTGGGTGAGAAGGTAATGAAAGCCCACACCTGGAGGTGGGACTTTCAACAGTCAAGCCCAGAACTAGATATGGAAAATGAGGCTAACACCATCAAGCACTTGGGACCATTCACTCTCTACTTCAGATTCAATCACCTTTTAGATGAAGCCAGGGAAGAACAAGCTAGAGTTTGACTCAACCTGTAAGTGTGATGTAAATTAACTATTAATTTGAAAAAAAAGAGAGCAAAGTATTTTCATTGCAAATCAAAAGATGCATTGGATCAGTGCTCTGGTTTCAGTTTCTACCATAGCAGTAGGGAAAAACTTGAGTGGAATTAGATCTGATAGTTTTCTTGACAGCTGTAACTACGTTTCTTGAGAGTGAACAAAATTATTGTTCATTAAAATCTGAATTTTGGTTTAAATATGAATGCATATGAGCAACGTGGTATGGCAGGAAAACATAACAGTAAATGATCAGGGAGCATTTGATGTACATTCAACAGGAAACCAAAATTACTGTTTTACTTTGCTATCACCTTAAAATGTCTCTCTTTCCTGTGACAATCCTCTTCTTCTCTTTCACAAAGGCTTAATAATTATCCACCCAAGGCAGCAGAAGACTTTTCAACAGTTTTAAAAAGTAGAGCACTTTACTTTCTCTATGACTGACATTATGAAAAGGGGACACTCCTGAAACTGGGGCACTTGGTGACCTTACCAAAGATTTATACTGAAAACAATAACATTAAAAGCAGATAGGCAATCTAAATGAATCACATTTTTAGAAAGCTAAAACTATTCCTGTGTAAGTGATGGTAGAAATGGAATTTGGAATTTTAGTGCATATATATTTGCATGCCGCCTCTGTCTGCATACACACAAGTTAAGTGTTCTATAAGCCCATGGGCAGAAAACTAATAGCCATTTGCAAGTGGCCACTTCTGAGTGAGAAGAGCTGAAGTTGTGACACCCAGGACATCTGACAGCATGGCAGCCTCTTCACCTTTGGGACCTTATTTTCTGGACGTGCCTCAGCAGCAGGGCTGAATCAAGAAGCTCTTCCCCTGGCCCCTGTCACCTCTCACTCTTCGGTGGTTCTCTGGACAGCCCCCTGAACTGCACTCATGTCACCTCTTAGTGGGGACCTTCTCCGGGTCATCTCAGTGACATCTGAAACACACATGCATGCAGACCTGTTCACCAGTGAGGTTTCACATCCCTGGTCCCCCAGCAGCAGTGTTGGTGCAACAAGAGGAGCCATGGAGCAGCCCCATCAGACAGGCTCACTGCTGCAGTCACCAGGCTGAAGGACTCCAGCTTGAAAGGATACGCTGGCCCTGTGCTAGAGCTGGTCCTGAGTGAAGGCATCCTACTCGACCTGGGACATGGACAAGGCAGAGCTATGACAGGGCATCTGTGGAAATAGGGGGCTGGGGATTCAGGGGAGAAGGAAACATAGGACCTGAGGACCTGATTCAAAACAGCCTTTACTAGCCTTTTCTCCAGTGTGTCAAAAAGACAGAGAGTAGGCAAAGGCATCTGGAGGAATCCACATAAGTAAAGCGTATGCATACCTAACTAATTAGAAAACTGCACCACTATGGGAGTCCTCGGTAAATACACAATTTGAACTCTGCCTGCAGTGCTGTGCTGTTCATCAGCCAGGCAGAGGATATCACTATTCATTCAACTGCCTGAGTGTAGAGGGTCACTCTGGGGACAGAAAAATTTCTCACCTTAGAAATGCAAAGGAAGAGTATGGGAAATTTTTCAGTAATGGAGAAAATCATCCAAAGCACTCCTCATAGCTTTGAGGGAGAGGAGATTAATATATTATCTATTTATCAGTTGATGCCACTATACATTTCTGTTGTAGGCTTACTATTTTTATAACCTCACATGCGGATTGTCTGCGTTGTGTTACATCTCCATGTGCCCCTGAAAAAGCTACTTTGTAAATGGTACTGACACCAGTCACCTTCCCAAAAAATAATGTACTCAGTTATTAAAGCAGCTTGAGGCTCCCAGCTCATGCCAGAGGACTGAGGAGACTGGTTAGGTTTGGATTTGAGGACTGTTGTGGCCACACTTCAGGTTTCCCCCAACAGGTTTTGGTCCTGACTCCAGGGCAGGACAAACCTGTGGAGATGCATGTGGAAGAGAAGAAGAGCAAGCCTGCCTTGTCTGGATGTGTAGGGCAGCTGTTGAGTTCAACACTCTTTTTATTGCACATTTAGAACATACTTGCGTAGTAGTGTGAAAGCTGAGCATTGCAGCTGGTAGTCTGGGGTAAAATTCAAGCTCCTTTCAACTACACACCTGTTTTCACACAGGCACTTGAAATATCATGTGATTTCCACTTTCCCAAAAGCTTCTGTGAATTTTTTTGTCTGGTACTGTATCACTTAATATTCTGTCTTTATTTATTAGTACAATGAATTTTCTGTAAGAATTTCACTGTGATCCCCAAATTATTCCTGAGATAGTTATTCCTAGCTTATGTGGCATTTCTAAAAACATTCTGTCTTTGCTCGCTACCCAATTTGAAGAACTTCATCTTTCAGCATTTATATCTTCTTCCAGGTAAACCCAAAACTTAAATGGGAGAAAAAAAGCAATTACTGCTTTCTTGGATACGTCACAGTTTGGGGATTTTAGCAAGGAACTGTAGTGCTCTTGATGTATGAGCTCAAATCCCGCCTTTGCTCTGTTACAAGATTTGGCACCAACAAGGAAACTGGGATCTAGTGTTCACAGTGTCAAGAAAAACTACTTTTTCAAAGCCAAGTAAAGAAATATGACAGTCCTTCTGCCTATTAATGGAAGGGGTTTGTTATTCATTTAGTTAAAGGACAAAGTGTGGAACAAAACAGAGTGGCTTAAACCTGTATATTTTTAATACCACTGTAGCATGACATTTTTACAAGAACCACAGTGGCTGTGGTGGGACAATGCAACAGAGCATTAATCATACACCCTGTGAAAGCAAAGCTCTGTTTCACAATTGCTTATTAACTTTTGTTCAGTATTTATTACTAAGAGAAGTATGTTGCAAGAGTAGTAGTTCTCTGATATTTACCAGAGACAAAATCTGGAGCACTGTAACTATTACAACTCTGATTTTGAGAGTGTCTGTAACTATTAATAAGCTCCATTTTCTGTTAGCGTTTATGAGCGTCTACTGGCAGAGCTCAGCATTTGGAGTTAGGAGCAGTGAATACTGACTCAGGAGCTACTTACAGCTTTTTGCACCTTGACTTTGACAGGATTCATTTTAGAGGGCAGAAACAACCTTTCTCCCTCCCTCTTTTTGCAGTTGGCTACCACATTTGCAATATCTATATTAATTTAGATCTCCAAAGGAGAATCAATTTTGCATGTTTTGACATGAGAAAATTTATCTCATTGCCTTTTGTCTGACCCCTCTCTTTTTTTAGTTCTTATTAAAATTCTCACAGTCTTTATCACAAAGGTTATCCCAACATTCATCTTTTGTATTTGTCACTAGAACAACTTGTTCTTGACTATTGTATGAATATAGCACTCAGATCTCCTTGAAGATCTCCTTCTAAAACATAGTCCTTAACAAGAGAAAATAATGATTTCAGCAGTGTGTTCTTTTTTAAAAAAATAATTACACAAAATGAAAAAAAGAAAACCAGAACAAATCCTTATCATTCAATAAGATGATGTCACAGCCAAGAAAAGCTTAAGAAAGAAACTGAACCAGACTTGCTAAATCTGCAGAGGGTTAGGACGAATATATCTCACAGAAGCCTGGTGTGTTTTCCATATGATGGCTCGTGCAGTGGAGAAGATAGCACCATAAAGGATGTAGGCTGTCCTATGTTAATGGCAATTGATAATAACAAACTCTCAAATGAGAGGTCTCCTGAAGTTGTGGATGAGGAGGAACTTAATGACTTTAAATGAAATAATTCAAAAGCTATATATGAGTTTTTATTAAACCTTAGAATCAATGTATAAGAAGAAATATTTCCTATATAAAAATCACACATTGCTGAAACTGGCCAAAGGTCTCTTTTTGTAAAAAAGATAGAAGACACCTCCAAAGATGCATAAAAATAAAGAAGTATCTTTTTTTTTATTCAATAAACATAGATAATAGTTAAGTGATGAATGAAGAAGTATAAGCAGAGATGGCCATTTCCATTCTTCAACCTTTATTGTTAATGTGCTCAAGTTTTCAGACAATTCACTTCGTTCTGTGCCAAGTCACCTTGAAGTCTGCAAAATACATGTCCAAAGAAAGCAGGGGAACCTGCCCTCCAGATGTAACTATGTTTCTCCATTGACTGTAGATGGAGCCTAGAAACTAACTTTGATTTGATGCCTAACAGGTTTAGTAAGGTGGAGATGTAATCCCTCCGGCTGTGTGTACAGCCACCCACCACTGCAGTCAGAGCTGGATGCAGTCTCAAATGGAAGAGAACACCTATGACTTTCTGTGAGTTTTTTTCCTTCCAAACATCCATCTTCATATTTATTTTTACTGCCTTTTCATGACCATTTTCTTCCAGCTAAACTCCTAAATGATCCTGCTTAGTAAAGATTTTCTTAACCAGAAAAAATAAAAGCTACATGAAGCTCATAGAGGGGTACATGCCTGCTGTTAGGAGTAGGTAAAGAAGTTTTTAATATAAACATAATATTTCTTTCCTCATTTCACTTAAAAAAAATAAAATAAGAAAAAAATGTTTTAATGTGTACTTAATTTTTATCTATTATTTTGTACTATGATTTTCTATTCAAAAATATTCCTGTGACCTGGCTGCAAAATATCATGCAAGTACAAAAATGTAATAGCAGATGTTAGTCTTCCAGACATGGTCATCAAAACACACAGAAAATGGGAAGATTTATCTTGCTCGCTGTGCACTTGACATCTGTTTTAAAAAAAAAAAAGCATTCATGTGTTTCAGAACAATTTAGCAGACTACACAGTTTGATTTATTTTACTGCTTAAAATTGATTCTTACCCTTCTGACAATTCACTGTTTGGATCTAACATGGCACAATAATGGAACTGGGCCACAGTGAGTAACAGATTGTATCTTTTCTAGTCTGTAACCCTCCTAAAGGCCATTATTATGAGCCACTGTTTCAGAAAGTGAAAGATGATCATCCAAGGTGTCTATGCAGAACAAAACTTTCAGTGATCATGGATGGGATGGAGTTGTTTCAAAAATTATTTAAAATTTCTTCCACTCTAGAATGTAAAAAAAGCTTCCAGAAACTCCTTGTAACTTTTACAATTATTTGTGAGCTGATAAGCAACATGTCATTTTGAGAAGTGAAACCCAAATGTTTCAATTTCTCACTAATTTCAGTTTCTCCACCCTGACTCCTCTCCTAAACAACGTTCCCACTCTGGGTTCCTTTACATCTCACAGCAGCTCTTCCAGCAGCTTCGGTACAGCCTAATGTCTTGTGCAAGCAGGATACTAGTCAAGTCTGCAATAACCTTTAAAAATAAGGTATTTGTGGTTAAGAGTCCTTTCAGACAAAATATACACACACGTCCGTGCTGGCAGCATTTCTCACTTCTCTGTGTCACCACCCCCAGTATTCATGCAGTCCCTACATCAGCCATCCCCTTCCTAGTAAAGCATCCAGGGACCTCTGTCCTTGGTTTGAAACTCCAGTCACAGTGTTTGCACGTGCTCTGTCCCCTTTGGTTGGCAGTTATTAAGAAATTACTGTCCAGCTGTTGACCGTCAACGTTGCCTCTGAGAAAGCACCACGTCCTGTCAGCTTCCAGGCAGGCATTTCTAGACGGGTCCGAGGGCACTGCAGTCAGCACACCAACTTTCACTCTCCTGGCCCAGGGAAGACATGAATTACATCTAATGCCGAGCAGATATTAACAAAGGGAAACAAGCTGCCTGCACTGCTCCATTCTTTACAGCCAGCATATGTTTAACAATAGTGTTATTTTAGTACAAAAAAAAAAGAAAAATGTCTTCAAAAGGTGATTCTTTAAAATCTAATCTTTTACCTGAGTTGACTTTTCACAAACTTTTATAATCTGGCCTCTTGAAAAAACAAAACAAAACAAAACTGAAACCAACAACCACAAGAGAGCCAAAACAACGAGTAAACCATAGTCTCTGAAAATCTCAGAACAGATCCCTCCCTTGTTCCCTCATGCTGGCAGATTGGAAGAGCCACATTCTGCTCCTGAAACCTTTGCAGGGAGAACTGTGCTTATGACCGTGGAACATCTGGATGCATAAGGGGCGAGGGGGGCCAGGGAAGGACCACATGGTTCCACAGTGTTGGGAAGGGGTCACTGGATCACAGCTTCCCTAAAAGCTGGTAAGCACTTGTCCACTGACTGTTCTAACAAATGCAGGGAGACTGAACTAGAAACAGAACTCTACTGCTCATATTATGAGGAAGGCAAATCCAAAGTATTTTTGAGTCCAAACATCTAGACTTGGCCTTTTCCAAAACATTACCTGCCAAACATCTGGTTGAAGAAAATTTAATATGAGCAGGCACCCAGTTGTATGCACCCCCTACACCCCAGTGATAATTTTAAGCAGTTCAGAGGATCATGCCCATAGGATCATATCCAGAACCTGCCCTGGTCTTGTCCTTCTCCATCCTAATCTCAACCCTAGAAAAAGTCACTTATCCATCCCAATCTTCATAATTCCAGGTAAGAAGAATCCATTTGGTTTCAGCCATAGTTATAGCAACTCTTTGTAAGGTACTTGTTCTGAGATCTTGTCTCTGATACTACTGTTTATCACGAGAGTTTGCACATCTGGTTCTCAGTGCATTCAGGAAGGATAATATAGTACAGACCAAGGTAAAAGAAGTCAGACAACCTTCATTATACAGAGGTACATCCTGGAAAGAGAAAAACAGAAGTTCAGAGATAAGCAAATCTGTACAGTGCCTAGAAATCAGCCATGCTATGATTAAATCATAGCTTTCATATTACATATATTTATTTTCAAAGTAATTCAAATGGGTACCACAGGGGTTTTTGCATGTACAGTTGAAAACCTTGAAAGAATTTTGTTTTTCAATCCTCAACACTTTAAATTGCTGCCTTTTCAGGGCAGTACATAAATTTACCAGTCACCTTTTAAAGGTTCAACAGGTGTGTCTTATCACATCAGTTAAATCAATGCAAGAAAATCCTTGGCTAAGAAACCTACAACCAAGCCCAGTAGCAGGACAACAGTTAACTTCTTCCCTGTCTCTCTGGCCTCATGTTGACCTCTAACAATAAGCCCAGTAATAAAAAACCAATTAACTGTAAAATATTTATAAGGGCAGAAACAAAACAGAGAAAGCACTGAAAACCAACCATCAGAAAATCGTGCTGGCATTTTATTCTTCACAGCTGACTTTCGTCTAGAAGATTGCTCAGTCACCCTTACAGCACAAGCTCTGCAACATTGCATAATGAAAAGCTGGCTGTAGGGTGACTTTTAGTGTTCCCTGTCTGTGCTCTGCTTTGCTCTTTCTGTCATCATAGAAAACAGGACTATATATGCTTTATAAGGAATGCTGTTCAGCTGTTTAAAGGAGAATTAACAACCTCATCCCTTATTGTTTCCCCTTGACTCTCTGCTGCAGACAGCACCATGGCTCATCTTGGGGCAGCCTTTCTAGAATCAGGGAGAGCGTGCACAGAGTATTTTGCCAGGAGACTTCAGCATCTCCTACCAAAACTGATGCAACATTAGGAAGCCCAGCAGCTGGAGATGAATAACCAGGATAGTGCAGTCCTGATGATGCTGCACAGGGACCAGTCACAAGGAGGGGAGCACCAGCTTGTGCCCACTGGAGTAGTTTTTGTAATATATATGTCTGTAGTCTAGGATGATGACTACAAAATCTAAATGTTCAGGGAAAACACCAGGTCCATACAACATAGCAACTAGTGAGGGGTGGATAAGCCATTTGGGTACCATGGTACATAGAACTTAACTAATTTACAAGAATGTTATCTACACTGTAGCTGTAAAGTTATGTAAAGCAGTCCTGCCCTCTGCACTGGTGTCATTCAAACCAGTTATTAAGATGCTCTGAATTTTGGCCAGAATTTGTTTAGAGGCCAGCCTCAGGACCAGGGCATGTGAAAGGAGGCTTGGATCCAGAAGCCAGGAGCTTGAAAAAAGAATTATTTTAAGCATCATGATAGCAGTTCTATATCACAGAGACATCTGTGAGAGAGTTAATTTATACAGGATAACTTTCTAGTTGTTTTTGGAAATGGAGGCATCATATGTCAGAGCTGGTTTTCTGGTAAGTTTCTGCTTTGGCTGACTTTTTTGAAGTTTATGCTTCTCATTTGGGTTTTTTTTTTTGGTGTGATGAACTGAAACTTAGCTAAACTACATTCAGAAACTGAGCCCTATGTTGGTCCTTAATGAAGATCAGCTTTGCTTTTTCTTGGTCTTCCATTTTGTGATTCTCAGCCATAAATGTTTCTTTTCTCTCATATAAGTCAAGGCAAGAGAACTCTACAGAGATATCTGCTTTCAGTGATGCAGTCTGGCTTTAGATACAGAAAACACTGCATGACTATTCTTCACCCCCCCATGCCACAGATGATTCTGCAGTTTGTGCTTTAGATTGTGAGCAGCTGCGCTGTTATTGCCTCACCTGATCCCTTTTCACCTCTTGCTACTACTGATGGTACAGGAGGTTTTACCTGACAGAGAATTAGGTGAGTACTTGCAATTAAGTTCCTCAGAAGTACCAGTAACACCAGTAGTCCTTAAGAATGTGCATAAGTACTTAGCTGATATTGTTAGAAATTGGTGAAATAGGTACTACAAACTAATTTTTTTTCAATTTCTTAGTTTTACAAAGGAATTTTGTCTCCTCTTCATTCTGTCAAACAAAATATGGTGTATGACCAGAGGTGAAAACTGCCTGCAAGCTAAAATAGCAATGAAAGCTATTGTGCTGCCCCAGAGCATCAAGGGAAAGGTTCTGTCCAAAGCATCTGGGCTTAGTGTTGCAAAAATTAGAAGAAAAATAAGACAAGACCTTCTTAAATGTAAGGAATAATACAGTTCAGACTGTGCTTTACAGCATTGCCTCAGTTGTTGTGGTATTATGTAATGTTACAGCACCTTTCTTAACTTAATTCAGTACAAATTTTTGCATATTTCACATTTTAATCAAAAGGTTAGAGCAACATTTTAGCTCCCATTTTCTCCTAGAAAAGAATTAATTCCAACATGATCTGGAAGAAAATGAGTAGGCAAAATATTCTAGCTAATCCTAAATAATTTTTATTTTCAATTTGTTGTTTCAGGTAGATGTTTCTCATCTCCATAAGGGTGAAATAAGTGGAATGTAAGGATAAGAGATAAAAGAGTAAGGGATTAAACATGGTATGTAGTGCTAATAGCTGGCAGCTGGATGTGCCAGCTCAGATCTGGTATGATTTGAAGGATACAGCAAGGAGGTCTTTTCAGACTTTTTTCTATGCTAATTCTTGCTTCTTAAGTTTTGAGGCAATTTTTTTCTCAGTGTGCTGGGAAAGTAGGTTCCATTTTCAATACCAAATATTAAAGCCCAACCTCTTCATTATTCTCCATTCACACAGAAAAATCATCTTCAACATGTTCAGAGTACAATGACTATAATTCCCTCATCCAGCAGAAGACTTATACCTTTCTGAAACTTGGGGAAGTTTAACTTTAGACAGATGAGGTGCTGGATTTTATTTCTATGCTGAGAATCTTTTGACCGTACCAGTCCTCTACAGTAAATATACTGAACTTTAAAGATGACTAAATTAGGTACAAAGCCACAGGGGATTTCCTACTATTACCTGTATAATATGTAAGTACCTCCTGCTCATTAAATGTCCTGTAAGCATTCCTAGACAGTTACTCATGCATGTTGATTGTATAGCAGGGCTAAAAAAAATACCTATGTAGCTGAAAAAGATATTCTGGAAACATTTTTAAAGTAACAAACTGGCTAGAAAAACTATCACAATGTTAACAGTGAAAGAACAGCTGGATGCTGTTGAAGGGGTTGTGCAACTATCTTCATGGTTCCCACATTCCACAGTACCGTAACTTAACTTATCTGCATCTTGTTCCCACTCCCAACAGATATTTGTACCCAGATAGTAAGGTAAAATAACACTATTGTTTCATTACTACACAAGTAAAATAAATGGGAAAAATGTAGTAAAATGTTCCATCCTAGGTATATAGAAATAGATTCATTTGAATGGATATGTGTAAAAAATGAGCATATATTTGTATGTGAAGTTACCTTCACATTTTCTTTTATCAAATTTTAAGTATAAAACCTAAAATAGAATTAATTGCCACATAAATGTGCTTATAGCTCTAATGGAAATATTTCTGTTTCTCTTCAGTTTAAAGTACTTGTTCTGGGGCATCTAGATGCATTTTTTAGTTACGCAAAGATAACCGAACATGACAACACTTTTGAAAATTAGGCCTATGGTAAATATTATGCGTAGAACACGTTGTTTCTGCTTGTATTGGTTTTGGAGTTAGGTTTTGAGGGGTTTTTTTTGGTGTGTTGTTTTTGTTGGGGGGGGTTGGGGGGGGGGTTGGTTGGTTGGTTTTGGTTTTTCTTACAGTTCATGAATTTCATGAACAAGGAAATAATGCCTTTGAGGAGTATCGGTGATGATGCAACAATATTAAAATGAATTTAAGAGTTTAACATTTAACTTTTGGTAGAACAGAAATAGTGAGGAGATGGGTGAATCAAACAGTAATTAGTCATCTCCCATGAGTGGAGCACAAAGTCCCACTTGACAGTATTCCCAGCTTCCCTTCCCTGACATGTTCCCACCAAAATGCAAAGAGCATACAAGGGACAGATGGACAGATATTTTCTCAGCTCAGAAGTATTCTGCACCTTCTGCTGAGCCCACAAAAGCCAAAAGTCAGCCCCACTAAGCAGAAAGAGATAATTCTCCACTGCCTCCTCCTAGCAGGAATCTTTGGTATTGATCTCAAACACAGATATGTTTTCAAGAGGTTCATATTATTTCAGAATCTTTTTCAAGTTCCTACCCTGGGGCAATAAACAGTGGGACAGTGCAGCTTGAATTCCATTCTGCTGTTCTTCTTCAATTCCTATTTTCTCCTTGTCCTTAAGGTACCCTCAGGGTGCCATCCTTTGAGACTTTAGCTAAATGTTTTTATAGACGAGGGCACTTTGTCCTTTTATGATTCATGAAGATGTACTGGCCCATTAGCATCAGCAAGAATAAAATCCACTTTTCCTTTCATTTAAATAAATCTCTTGCATCTGTATGACTACATCAGTCTGACAGTCTTAACACTGATGTACCTTTCTTTAAGTACGTACCAAATCAAAGACAAAGGACAAAACGTTCAATAAACAGAGAGCCCTATAATTCTTTCAACTGTAGAAAAGAAAATTAAGCAGACTGAGATTACACAAGATGCTGACATATTTAGATTTCTGTAAGGCATCTGAAATGTTATACTGCACTAAATATTTTGGGAGACTGAATGATATAAAAGAAGTGTGTGTCTTTCATTAGAAGGCTGATTGGTATGTCTCTACCTATAATCATAAGGAATACATCAATTTAAAGGGACATTTTAAAAAATTAGCTCCTTCTAGCCTTTGGAATACAACTTAAAAACAATTTTCTTATATTATTATAAACCCTTCTGATATTCAAAGACTGAGAAAATTGGAACCATAATCAGAGCATTGCTTGGGGATATTCTAATTTGCTCAGTAAAGTGGAAATTTCAGCACCAACTGAAGTGTGCAGCCAAAGCCAAGAAAAAGAATAAGACGGTAGGACAAGGAGAATAACAGCTGCTAGCCTAGGAAGAAATTTCTCTGAAAAAAACCCAGAGATAAATATTTAGCTGAACATAATTTCTCATGCAATGTTACAATCAAAACATTAAAATGATAAAGCGAATGTATGCATTAACTGATGAACTGTGTGTAGGGATGCTGTCAGTAGAACTCAGCTGCCTGAACAGGTGTCTAGGGCTGTATGACAAACTGTTCATACCCAACACAAGATCATGTTGCAAATATATGACAAAGGACCTACCAGAGAATAGCTATTTGGGGTGGGAAATGGAAGTTAGGCAAAATACCATGTAAATTTTCACTAGACACCTACAGTTAGGCAAATAAGCTCTACCTCTATTACTACTGAATTTTAGTACCACTGTAACTACTACCAGGACATGATACTGTGTTCTACTTTCAACAACTAGGGAGAATGTAAAAACAACTCAGAGATATGAGAGAATGATACAGTGAATGTGGAGATGCATCTCGTCGTGATAGCTACAGGAAAGTCACCAAATTTTTTCGAAGACTTAAAGAAAAATACAATTGGCCATAGACTAGAGTTTCCACATGGGAAAATTAGGCCTGAGAATAGAAAGGTTTTCAGTATAAAAGATGAAATTCTGCTAACTGTAAGTCAAAGACAGATGAATTCTTAGCAAAAAATGAAACAGGAGTTTTCATACAGATGTCAAAGGGATGAAGAGTTTTGTTTGTTTCCACTTATCACTGGAAAATGGCAATTGCATTTGAATACTTCTCTAAAAGAGCAGCTGTAATTCAAACAAAAATTACATTTTCGTCCTCGTAATGAATATGGGTTGGGGTTTTAATCTGAGTTCATGAACTGGCATATATACTTGCAGGTATACATTACCTGCAAAGCAAATTATAGACCTAGGTTCAAGCTGATTGTAACCTTGAGAGGAGGGAGAAATGGGTCAACCAGCATCTCATGATGTTCAACAAAAGGAACAGCAAAACCCTTCAAGTGGAGAGAAATAACCTCATGTACCAGCACAGGCTGGGGACCCACCAGCTGGAAAGAAGCTTTGCAGAAAAGGCCCTGAGGATTCTGGTGGACAACAAGTCAACCAGTGCTGGGAGTGCCCCCTCAGGGCAAACAAGGCCAGCAGTTTTCTGGCCTACATTATGAAGAGTGTTGGCAACAGGTTGAAGGAGATGATCCTTCCTGTCTGATCATTACTAGAGAGACACATCTGAAAAGATGGGTTCAGTCCTGGGCTGCCTAACACTGGAGCGAGTAGAATGAAGAACCACAGAGGTGTTAAAGGGATTCCCACATGTGTAGTGGCCCTCAGATATGCCACTTGCTCTTTCACAGAAGAATGCACTGCTTGATTTCAAGTGCTTAACTGTACTCAAAATTTATTTAAATTAACCCTAAGGTTAGACTTTGAAAACATAGGAATGGGGTCAGAGAGGAACCAAATGCCTAAGAATCTTCCTATAATTCCTTTCAGAGAAATACACTGTTTTGGAGAACTGTTTGAAAAAGAGAATATATGCAATGAAGAGGTGAGGGGAGACATAACAAGGTTTTTTTATTAATTGCTCTACTGTTAGCACTTTTGTCCTTTCTCTCATAATTCAACTTTCAAAAGATGAAAGGAAAGAACCAGTCCTTGGAAAACTCCAACCAACGTGAAGAATTTTAGAGGACAGAAGCTATTTGTGGACAATCCTTTTTATAGACAGATTGAATTATTCTTAGCACAGAGCTTTATTTTCTGGTTTACATAAACAGTGATTCATTGTCTTTGTAATTTGCATGGCTGAATTAAGTACTGCTTAGTGGCCAGTCACTGTGAAATTACTTTATGCTACAGACAGGTGAATTAAAGGTAAACATAAGTCACACATGGTAAGAAGAAATGTAGATGAGATACTTGATCCACTGACTTCTTGAGCAATTTACAGAAAATATTGCAGGAATAAATACAGCAGGCTAGGAGGAAGGAAAAATGGGCTAGGACAGCCTGTCCATCTCAAGTGTCTAGCTTGCACCTAGCATTTTTCCAGTCTCTTCCAATCCTTTCTTACCTGCATGTGAGGGGGTGACAGGAGGCCTTCAGAAGGATAACTGGGCTTACTTACTTAGTGCATCTACTGAGATGGTGAGACCTTTAAAGATGCTTATTTCTCCCTTGCAGCAAGGGAACTGAAACATTTCAGGAGGTTGCTTTCCTCTGAGCTCAAGATTTCTGTCCCTGTTGTGTGCCTAAGCAACATAATGTTTTATTGATGTTTTATCACCATGGAATGGATCCATATTTAAAGTCCTGTCCTGCCTTACCAAATATATTTTTAACTCTTGTTTTTTGAAAGTTTGTCTGCAATTACTCATCCAGGAAAGTAACGACTCTTGCCTCCCCAAATGCTTTTTATCCAGTGTGAAAGTAAAGCACACAACTACTCTATACTTCCCAAGTTCTCTCTGCTGTAACTTCCAATAGGTTCTCAGCTCCTTTACACAGCCACCAGTATTGCCATCCTTGCACACTGAGAACTGAACTCAAACTGCCAAACCTTTATGCATTACCACTAACAGTATCAGTCTCATACTACTCCCTTAAGACAAATGTTAACTGTTTGGAGGTCAAAAACCCAAATGTTGGCAATTCCAGTTGCAAGTCATTTGATATGCAACAGAGATATATGCTCATTGTGCCTGGACGCAGATGTTTAATTTAAAATTAACTACGTGCTCAATCAGAGGGAAGATATTTTCATTGGTACTTTTTGAGAAAGGGAGGAGAATGTAAAATCACTCAGATGTTTCACATGTCAGGAGGAGAAAAAAACTGCATTATGAAAGAAGCAAAGTTATCATCCTAGCTGTCCTTTCCCCATGAGCTTCATTCTAGCTGTATAAATTAGGGAGGCCCAATTGTTTGGATAAAATAAAAATATGCACAACATTTTCATTATATTTCAGATCAACTAATTCAAAAATTTAATAAGAATCTTTGATTTAGATTGATTTTTTTTTAGTTCTGTGAATTTTATTCAGGTTGTATAATTCTGTTGAAATCGTATTTTTAGACTTTCATGCTGCGAGGAGTCCTCACTTAGATGTGAATGAATCTACAAATACGTAAGTACTTAGCAGATTATTCTGAGGTTTGCCCTTTTTTATTGTGAAAACTGTGGGAAGAGAAGAAGCCGAAGTTAAGAGAGGGAAATCTAAAAACAGAAGGAATTTAGAACACAAGTTCATATATTTGAAGGTTATTTTTCACTCCCTTGATAATCTTGCCCATCTCTGAAATAATGGGAAGAAATGTACTCTGAAATAGAGTTTGTTGCTGCTGTTGCTCCCTGCCTTTGGCAAAAAGTCTTGGTTTCATTGACATGGGATTGTCAACTTTGTGCAATTTAAGGGAAGGGCTCTCTATAAAAAGATTTCCAATTTGAAAAATACCAAGGAAGTAGAAGGTGTCAAAGGTGTTAAATTGAGTGTGTGGGGTTCATTATTTTGGTAATATACTATATAGAATATAAACTGAAACAGTGAATAAATTTTATGCATACACATGGTCTTCACATACTTTATCCTCTCATAAAATGCCCTTTTTAATATAAGGTAATACTGGTTGCCACTATAGTTATACAGTTCTACCATTTTGGTTTAGGAGAAGATTGAAAATGCTTTTAAAATATATTTGACATTTAGACTTAGCAATTAAGGTGACGTGATTCCACAACAACCATGCGAAAAGAATGGATTTATAGTTAGGTTGTTGTCTCTTATGTTATACTTCTCTAAAAAAAGAAACTGACAGATTGTAAGGGGTTGATGTTAAGTCTGGCCAACAACTAAGCACTGACCGGCAACTCACTCTCCCCTAGAGGGACTGGGGACACAATTACAAAAGCAAAAGCAAAAACCCTCGAGGCTTGAGATAACGACAACTGAAGTAAAGAAAACTGGAAAAAACACAAACAAATGGTGTAAAAACCATCACTTGCTGCCTCCCAATAACAGACCAATGCCCAGCCAGTCTCTAATCAGCAGCTACCTTGGAAAATCTAGTTTCCCTCCCCAGTTTTTACTTAGTTTTACACAGTTTTTACATATCCCATACAGTATGGGATGTCCTTTGGTCAAGGGTCCTGGCCATGCCCCGTCCCAGATTCTTGCCAAACCCCAGACTGCTCACTGGAAGGACAGAGTGAGAAACAGAGAAAGCCTTGACAATGAGCAAGCGCTTAACAGAAACAGCTAAAACATCCCTGTGTTATCAACACTGTTTGGTCCCAAATGCACAACACTACTATATAGGCTGCCAAGAAGAAAGTGAACTCCACCACAGCCAGACCCGGTACAGTTATCTAAATCAATACCTGAGTCATATGCAGATTTCTTTAGGTTTTCAGCTGCTGGTTCCCTTTCACATGTTAAAGCATTCAAACCAAGTATAAAGTCAGATTGCAGTGTAGAGTGAAAATAGGTTTACAGTGTTTGATCACCTCCACTTGTATTGACTAGTTAAGCTCCTATGTTGCTTGCTGTTTACCTAGACATGGCTTTCCTGGTCACTGTATGGTGTTATGTATGTTTGTCAAATAACAGATTATCTTTCACGCTCTCTCTTCCATTCCATTTGTCACATAGGTCACAACTGCAGCAGCTGGAAACTGAGACTCCTCTGTAAAGAGGCACAGGCGACCCTTTTATTTTTAAGGTTGTGCATGTTCCAGAACTTCAAAGACAGATTACAGCTCACAGAGACTCTTGAGCTTGCCAGTTTGGGTCTTGACAATAGTGAAGCCAAGATAACAAGAGGCTAAGGATGGACTACAGAACCCCTCAGGATCCCAAACTAAATATTTATGCAGTCTGTATCAAACTAACTCAGGGATCTCTACAACACAAGAAGTTTAACTGTAGTAGTTTCTTTTACAGTATAGAGTAAAAACCTGTCATAGTTGATGCCCTGTCATAGCTGTTCTGCCTAGGAGGCTGAAACTGTGGGTAGACATAACACAGACATCACTTCTATATAATTGAAAGACATCTTATCTGAGGTATATAGATAATCAAGGTGTTGGGAGTTGTATCTAGGAAAATGATGGAAAATCCAGGGGCATAGAGAATCTAAGAAGACACTTTCAAGATGTTGGACTCGATGTTTCCAAAGTCTTGAAACAAAGCAGAACAGGAATGTGCTTACAATTGAGCCTGTTGTGAAATCCAATATCAAAGGTCCAGAGAACCCAATTAACTTTCCAGTCCTTTAAGTAATTATTTCTGAGAATTTCTACAAACAGAACAGACACTGCGTTAGCTTGTTACATTGAGAATAATTTCATTTTATAGAGTTCACTTAAAGGCTTTTAATTCATGTATACTGGAGCAGCCATTAGTGGCACAGGAAACACACATGCTCATTGCACATTTTATTCTAAGGGTGCGTGTCTGGCACCCATTAAATTCCACTGCCGATTAATAAATTTGGCTACTAAGGACAACTTTTCTGTAAAGGCATGTTTTAGGGCAAGACATACTAATAATGTAAAATGTGCTATATTTCACTTGATTACATTTCTCACAGTTCTATATCAGAACAGAGCAGCTGAGCTTTGGAGAAAGGGTACCTCAAACTTCGCAGCCACCAAAATATCAAACTGGTCTTCTAGGCCTCCAGTAACTGTTGAAACATGTGGTACCTGATGGAAATATAGACCTGATAGGCACGAGGAAGATGCTGAGACAAAAGACCAGAACTAGGGCTCAGGTACTGTCTTCAGAAATGGTCTAACACCAAAGATAAATGACTACAAGCAGATCCTTTTGTTGATCCTTCCTCTCATTATCTTGAAGTTTCTTTCAGGAGATGGAGGAAGATGGAAGTATAACTCCCCTTGGTTCAGTGGTAGAAACAGATGCTAGAAACTTCCAGTATCATGAGCGTACCATGTCTAGAGTCACTTATTACATACTGATGTGTGTGGATTTGTCCTGCCTTCCAAATCACCAGGGAGTGACTGACATAACACTTGTACAGATCCACATCCACCTTAACTCCATGTATCATTTTACAGTTGAAGAAAAGTTATTCATGCAAATGAGTGCATATTTCTTTCTCCTATGCAAAAAGAGCCATCTCTTGTAAAAAGAAATTGAATGGTAGCTTATTGGTTAGACACGAGCAACACACCAAAATTTGTGACCTGTCTTTCTATTCACAACTCAGTTCACTGACTTCATGCTTCCATGTCAGTTGTCCTAGGGCCATTTTAATTTCCACCAGCCTATGTTGCTCAAAAAGTTGGCCATCTCTTCCAGAAGAGTCAATCAGGCTTCTTCTGTTATCAGTGGACATGGTAGGCATCTCCAGAGCTGGTACATACCTCTAGATACATCCAGTAGAATTAATGGGGAGTCCATGTGTTAATTTGGACTACATGCTAAAGGCTAGATGCCTTCACTGTGTGTCATGTTCGTGTTAATGTTAGTCTGCAACATAACAAATCATGTCAAAGACTTTGTGCTTCCCAGGCTCACCACACTACATCAGTGACACACACAAAAATTTGTTTCACTGACCTGAGTCTTGGCTAGCAGGGGTCTAGAGGCAGGCAGTATACACGATGCTTCTTAGATGTTTCTGAGAGAGAACTTGGCTTTGGACACCTGAAAAAAACCCACAGATACTTCATTGTTAAATGTAAAACAAAATGTGTTCTTTTTTCCTTCTGCAGCTAGGGAGATATTTTTTTTTTTCCTAATTCTCATTACAAAAAATGTTCTAACGGAGGTATCTTTCAAATTTGTTTTGTTTCTTGTCGGCTCCCTTCGGAACTAACAGCAATGTCTCTAATTGTGGCATGCCTCCCATCTGCATTTTAAAACATACTTTGATTTCTAGAGAATGATGGAAATTTTTCTATATACTGCAATTTTCACAGCACTTTATTTTTCTTAAGATGACATATTTATTTGAAAGAAAGATCAGCTCTAATTCTCTCAGTATTCAAAGAATACTGTTTGCACAAACAGTGACAAAAAACTCAGCTCCATTATGATCACGCTCTACAGATCAGGCTCTTTTTCTCCATGCTCTACAAGGAAGAATCTGAACCTTCATATAAATATTGACACACAGTTTCTTTGGACATCTAAGTAGCAACTTGTATATACACTTGTTGTCTGTAGATCATTTAATGAGGGCCATCTAAGATTTGTAAAGCCAGAAGGCCGATGAAAACATACCTTCGAGAGAAGTTTGTGTAGCTTGCTGTATCAGTGTTGCTGAAATTGTTATGAAACTCAAGGGAGTAAACTAGCGCAGGCAAGAACCTGCAGCCTACCCTGGCACTCTTTGCTTTTCCTGTGCTTGTCTCCAGGGCCATCCAACACAGCACAGGGAGAGCAACTGCCAGAGCCTGTTGTTTACTGATTGTGCAGGCAGAGCCCATGGAAAAAATCCTCTGTTTTCCACTGCAGCAAGGAAAGGTATGTGTATTTCTGTGGTTGGCAGGGTGACTTCTTTGAGCTGCCTGTTTTATCATTCAACAGCGAACTGACTAAGGACACAAAAAGCACAGGTTGCCAGGCTTCATTGGTAAAACTCCCATTTGGAGCAGCAGCAGAGCAGGACTCTGAGGACAAGGTTTTGCAGTACACACCCTAGGAAAGTGGATGTTGGGCCACTTTCTCCTCTCCTGAATTTCTCTTTAGTCTTGATAGTATGCAATATCAACAATATGAAAGCGTACCCCTTAGATACAGTCCTTGCGACTTTGCATGCAGAATCACAAAAATCTGCACTGATTTAATGAAGTATACAATATCAATAACTTACACATCATACCGCAAACAGTGTTAGGATAGGTTTCCCTCTACAGACAGTCAGAAAAACAGGCTTCCTCAAAACCTTCCCTTAGCCATTGTACTTGGAGGGCCTGAATTTCCATACAACTTCTCTATGTAGCTAAGAAAGGAGAGTGGCTTAGTTGCCTAAAATGGGGAGCTAAGTATGCTTTCTAGCTACAAAAATATCAAGCAGAAAGATCTACGTTGTTTCCATCCCTATTCAGTGAAGATCCACCCAGGTTTTTGCAGCCATTTTTCAGCTGTGAACCTGGCTCTCAGGATTCAAGACATTTTTTATAAGTGCTTAACACTAAAGCAAAATTGCAAAGAAAACTCATATTTCATGTTTGAGTAACATGCAACACAAGGCATGTTTTCCTGATACTCTGCAGCTTATGAACAATTTAAAAACAACCCACTTTTTTATTGGTGATATTATATAGAGCAGAGAAAATGAAGACATATTATAAAAGTTCTACAATAGGGTATCTGTCTCAGAGCTTATCTACTTCTTTAATATATCATTAAAATCCACTATTCACTAGTTTTTCCTTAGATCATTTCATGTGAACAGCTTCAAACGTTTCTTTAATCCCATCTGTCTACAATCCTGTATTGCTTGGTCCATTGTTCTAGTGAAATCCTTTTCGCACATAAAAAATAAGGGGGGTTTCCCTGTAGAATTCTTTTGACTTTTACTCAAATTTTAATTTCATTTTTTGTCATTTGAGTTAAGGAAACATTCCCTGTCTCTGAAACCAGACACATTATGTCTTTAGGAATTTGCAGAAGGCTACACATGGACAGTTTCAGTGGGGACAATCAGCAAGGCTTCAGGATGCAATGAAATGGGGGATTAACCTTTTTGAGAGTGGGATGCTGTTGCTAGGGCTCCCAGCACTATAGAACTTTTCTCATTATTGTGTTCCCTTGCCGTTATCAGGGTACAAATTTCAAAGAAAGACTGATAATTCTACAGTATGTTGTTGTGGGATTCCAAATATCTTAGAAAGATTTCAAACCAACATGAATAAGACTACTCTAAGAGGTAACAAGGACTCTGTACTGAAGAATGTTATTGTTTTCAGCATGATGAACACTTTTATAAGTTATCCTAAGCGATCAAAAAAAAAAAAAATAGAGAGGCAGATGTGATTTTAAATCAAAGTACTGTAAAATTGTAATGTCTTTATTTTTTAGTTTTATATTTTAATGTCACTCCCTCCTACTTGTATTCATAGTCCTCGTTCCATTTTTTATATCCAATGTGTATGTGTACAAGCCCACTTATATGTGTGTATGTGTTCAAGCATATAAGTATCTTTCTACATTCTAAAATCGTTCTATTTGCCAGAACAAAATGAGCTCTATGCAGTATATCAGGCAGTTGTGTAAACAGCTCGTGGATGTCAGACTAGGTGTGAAATCCTCTGTGGAGCGTGGCCTTCTTTGTATGAAGGTGAAGCCTCAAAGTGCCAAGATGAAAGAAGCTCCAAATGAGTTACGGAGTGTTTCCAGTGTTATCATTAAGGAGTGATCAGTTAAACATTTACACATTATTATCATAAAATATTTGCAAGTTCAAGTGACAAACTGCAATTAGAGGCTGAAGGGCAGGAGCCAGGTGGCACACGGTGTCTGTGATAAGCCCTGCACCGAGCCTAGCTATCAGCTACCAGTCTGTGCTTACTCAAAAGGCTGGGGGAGATTGGGGCAGAAAAAGCAAAAGGTCGTTGAGTGATCAGAATCTTGCAAAGTGGTTGGCTGGTGCAGTGTAGGTCTGAATTGCCAATAATACTCGGCAACTTTATATTCACTCACAGGAGAAATTGGAGTGAAGGCACAGGAAAACATATGCGACTAAAGTATTCTGTTCAGGTACTGCTTTCTCTTTGTATTCTACACCTTAGGAGGAACTGGAGTTGACATGTGAACTACTACCACAAAATGAACATCCCTGAGTTCTGTGGTGTCAATAGAAGCATCTAGACCCTACTTTTCTTGAGATTCTAAAAACAGGGGAAATTCCCAAATTTTGTAAGTATTTGTTTCCTGTAAGGAGCCTTAGATGATTCTAGTAGCAAAAGACCTACAGGCAACTGTTAGGCTGTTGGTGGTATAAAAGGAGAAATTTTCTCTAAGTGATAAAAAGGTTCTTCATCTTTTTTGCTGCCTCTGTCAGTTAACCCATCCTCCCTGGTACACAGCCCCTGCCACTTGCCCTGCCTGGCAGTTTAGCGGTCATAAGATAATGAGCACTAATGAGTTTCTGTAGTGACTTGGCTGAGGTTAAATATTACAAGCAGCCACTTGAATAATGAATGATAAAGAACATGAAGGCAACCTGTTCTTAGAACTTTGTCCTCTGAATATCTTAAGCTTTTTGCTATCGATTCTGACATTTAGCACAGGTATAGGCGAATCAGCAGACAGTAAATGTATGAAAGTTATTTCCAAGTACAATGCAATACATACTTCAAAAACCATCAGTTCTCACTGGTTTTGCAGAACTTTTTCCTGACAGTGTTATTTAGCTAAATTGTCTGTTTTGACTATTTAAGTATATCGACTTGTGGGAGGAGCACTTCAAAATGAACTTGTCAGGGTTATTTTTGTTCTGTTCCCCTTCAGTAACAACTGTGATATTTTTGGATGCAGTATGGAAAATAACATAACTAACAAAAGTGAGTTGTCACAAGCAGAACTGTGTGATTTTAAAATTTGCCATAAAAGTACTGTTTAGGCTTATTCAAAGTTATTTTAAAATTCTAGTCAGATTTTCTGAAGAATTTTGAACAAATAAAGTGATATATCAGAAACTTTGAAAGAAACCAAAATGACACTTTTTCAGAAAGTATCTCCAAAAAAATCTTCAATGCTATTTTGATAAACTTGGAAGAAAAATAGAGGAATAAATAATAACTATTTATTGGCTAAAGAAGGAACTAAAAGTCTTCTAAAATGTTAGAAGGCTTGCATGAGAAGTGAGAGTTTGCCGTTCAGTTCATACTTCTTTTCCTATTAAATGTTTAATGAGAAATTTTAAAGCTTCAGAGGAAGAGAATGAGAAAGCTTTAACACAGAATTTAATATAGTCCAATAATCAGGGTGTTCAATCATGGACCTATAGTAAACCTAGTTCTTTATTTTTTAAAAGTGTTCTTAAATAAATATTTTTCTTATCCATAATGTTTTGATTTGATAACTCTATTGACAAAATTATTTGAAGTCCACTTGGGAAAAAAATTTAAAAGCTCTTTTTATTTGAGTACCAACCAAAAGTCAATCATGGTCATAGCCATAACTGTAAGTATAAAATATTCTTAACATGGGAGGAATTCTTTAAACTGCCACAAAGAAAGAAGCAGGGCTAACTGTTGGAAGAATCAGGGCTTTATAAATCCAAGTGTCTGCTATCTAAATATATTGCTCTTTACAGAAAGTCATGAAAAGTTGATTTCTTTGGTTTACTATGAGTTCTTTGTCATGGAAACTATAACCAAAGGACAGTTGCTTGCATGGACAGCACTAGAATGGATTCAATCCTTTAATATGCCACTTTTTGGTATAGGATTGGGGTGTTTGTGTGTGTTTAGTTGGCTTTATTCAAACTGGACTTTGTCATGCTGGTTTTAATTTTTTCCTCATAACATTTCAAAATGATTAATGGACTCTTATTCAGCAGAATCATATGAATTTGAAGTAATTTTGTTTAGAAAATTTTAGACAAAAATATTTCTGGTCAGCTTTGGTTTTATTGTGTGATGTGTTTTGGGGGAGGAGTGGTTATTTAATGAATCAAGTGGTCACTTCTTCAGATGAAAATAATGTTTCTATTAGATTGGAGGGTTAGTAGGGGGCTTTCAATTTACTTTTGTGTCTATTTATGTTCTTCATCAAAGTCTGACTCATGTCCACACCCTCCTGCTGTTTTTTCTGTCTGCCTTCTCAATATTTGTCTACGACACATTGGACATTTTTAATTCTCTGCATCTCATTCACTTGCCAATACAGAAAGCATTTCTGTATGGCTTGGTCTCTATTTTATTAAAAAGCTCGATTTCATAGTATCCATAAATTAAATGTTTCACACCCATATCTTGAATGTGGGGTGATATTCATACTATCTCCTCTTCTGATTTACCTATACGTAAACTACCTCCACATCTTACTTCTGTTATCTCTTTGTTTTGCACTCTAGGGTTAAAGAGCTAGTTCAAAGTGTTTCCATAATATCATTATTTAAGTTTCCTTGATTATTACTTATCTACTACCATCATTATATAATCTTAATGATAGTGATACTTCTTTCTGGGCAGAGAATTATTGTTATTACTGCAACACCTTTTAGCACCTCTTGTGCTGTGGCTTATAGTGGAAAGCAGTAATAACAATGCTGGAAGGGGCTAAAATGCTTGGTTCTTGGATGTGTGCAAAAAAAAAATAAATTCATGGTTACCTTTCTTTGCCAGGTAATCTTGCTGGTGCTGAGTGGGACATAAATTATTGCAGTCAAGTTCCTTTCAGTTCTGATGTTTGTGCTGGCAGAGAAACAAACTCAAATACATACTTATCTCAAGAACTAGAATCCTGAAATTTTGCTTTTCTGCTTATTGTTTGTGTGCTTTCCATGCGAGAGATGCAGAAGAAATAGATCTTGACACCTTACACAGCCTTGGCCATTCAAATACAGACTTAAGTGCTTGTTTTCAAATTGGCTTTTTGCATGTCTGCCCAAGCTGCTTCTCATAGGGAGATAACACCTCTCTTGCAACGCGGTTTAGCTTAACACTGAAAGTTGTATTGCTAAGTAAGTTTGTCATGAATTTATTCTTTTTACAGCTAACGAAGATCTGGGGGAAACATCAAAGAAATCAGGTATCATGCATACTCCCTAGAAAAGACCAGGAAAGACATTTAAGAGTTTACTTGTTTTCTTTAAATATTCTTATCCAGTCTGATAGGTCGAAAAAAATGATGCTAATTTCCTTCATCTTCCTTGCTTCTTATGGATATAGAACTTATTGTCTTGTGTGAATATCTTTCAGCTGTGTAATTCAGCTTGCCTTTTGGCAATTCTCACAGTTCTCGATCTCAGGTGATAACTGTCTAGGAATTAAAATCCCTGAGGGAAAAACTTTCAGTATTTAGGCATCTCTACAGTCATATTATAGAGACCTTGATCCATACGTACATTTAACCCTCAGGGTTAATAATTGATTCATCAAATTTTCTCAGGACAATTTTTTTAAACATCCTTTCCTACATACACTCCAACATATAATCTTTTGAATCCTCATACACCTGAGCCCTCTTCAGCTAGGTTTTAACAGCATGGCGATTCAGAAGTGTCACTTCACTTCTCCACTCTTCCATTTCTCATTTTTAAGTCACCCATGTCGCACTCCAGTAACCCAGATACCTGCCTGGTGTCAATCCTTCAAGAGAAACTGCTTTTACCTGATTGCATATCTGTGACTGAAAGTCAAACCTTTCTTATCATAACCAATCCCTGTGGTTTGTTTTTAATTTTTATTGCGATGCATTCAAATTCCTCTCTTGAGAATGGATGAATTCCAGGGAGATAACTTAAATCTTCACTTCTTTGAACACTCTACCCTAGTGTAGGCAGTCTTCAGCCACTCCAATGTAAGTTCTTGTCCTGATGTCAAGAACACTTGGTAGGGTCCACCCTGATATTTTCAATATTCTCCCGGTTCCAAATCTGATTCTCAGGTCTTGTTTTATTTACATCAGCTCCTGTTGTAGAATTTTAATTTTATTTTTCCTAATACGGGCCTTTTCCTGGTACATGTTCTTGTTTTCTCTACACCAGCTACTAAGGACTCCTTGGCTGTCCATTCCTCTTTCTTTGCTGCACTAAATGTGCTGTCTTCTCACTTGCCAATTTGTCTTGTGCTTCCCTGAGTTATTTTTCTCCTTCTCTGAAGCAAACCTATTCTTCAGCTCTGAGTTCTCTCTTTTCCTTTGCAGACTGCACAGACACATTTCCAGATTCACGTTCTTGTTCTGGAGTTTGCCCTGTAGTTCTGCCATGCAGCACATTTGCTGAACATCACTATGGCTAAAATTCAAGAGATCTGTATCGCAAGCATATTGCCAAGTGTTACATCTTCCCTCTCGTGCACATCCTCAGATCCTGAAGGAAAGTCTGTCACCACTTTTGGTTACTCCACTTGTTTATTTGTTTCCTTTTTAATGAGTTCCAGCTAATGGCTCTACAGCCAAAACCAATATGTGTACTTGTGTACTGCTGGCAGGGAAAGGGGAGGAAATTATATAATTGAAGGTTTTAATAAGGTAAGAGTAATTCAGCAGACTTGGGCTTTTCATGATGAAGGCTCTATTAAGCTCATGAATTCTCAATATGTTGAATCTTGAAACAAATCATTATAGCACAAAGACTTAAAGCTTTAGTTTTAATTTTCAGTATATGTATGCTAATTTGTTTCATTGTGGGAGAGGGTTAAAAAGGACCCTGGTATATATAAATTTTTTCCCTGCTTCATTTTCTTTCCTTTTTTTTTTTGTACTGCAGAAAAACTAGTATCAGGTTAAGATCTTTGCAGCAATAAACCTTTGCCACTGGCAGGAATCTAGCAGTCACAAACAATTAGTTCTTTCCGTGAATGGTTCAAGGTTAATTTTAGCCTCCTAAACTGTCTCCTGCCAGATCTGATAAGTTTTCTCCTTTAGCTCCAGCTGTCTGGTCCCTGATGGGATTTGGCTACAAGGAGGATGGCATTATCAACCCATTAACTATCACTAGCAGGAGAACTGTGATGCTGATGAATATTGATCACCTGTTCCATGGGGTTATCAGATGATTCTGAGTGAACCTGACGCTTGGTTGTTTCTGTGGGCAGCTTTTATTTTTTCCTGGCTGATGGCACTTCTCTCCCTGACTCTGCCCATGGAGGAGAGAGCAACGCAGCAGGTCGTCTCTGCTTTTGACATCAACAGGTTCTGTTTGACTGCAGGAAGGGATTGGAGTGAATGCTTTGCCCTGACTGGGTCAGAGTCCAGATAAAACCTATGCAGCTGTCTGTCCCCACTTATCACACAGCTCTGCAAAATGCTTTTATTTGTGAAGCAAGGAAAGTCCCAGAAGGTTAGAAGGGATTGGAAATGGACTTGCAGGCACTGGAGGGATCTGTGTGGTGCTCTCCAAACTGCAGATGGCTTATACCAGTGTGGTGGCTTAGCTGTGTCTAGGGCAGGTAGGTATATTTCTACTGAAGCAGGGTAGGTTTAGCTTGGATATTAGGGTTTAGGTTGGATATTAAGAAAAGGTTTTTCATGCAGCAAGTGATTGGGCACTGGAACAGGTTCACAGGGAAGTGGTCACCTGGCCTGCCAGAGTTCAAGAAGAGTTTGGACAACACTCTCAGCAACATAGGACTGATCTATGCAAGGCCAGGAGCTAGATTCAGTGATTTTTGTTGGTCTCTTCCAACTCATATATTCTATAATTGTAAAAGATGTGGAAGGTCTGCCCCAATGGGAGAGCAGTGTGCAGCCCAACTTTCGGCAAACACTTGAAATCAGAGGGTGCACTTGGTAGTTTTGTTTTGCATAGCAGACAATTATGAAAAAAATGTATATAGAGCCAATATTTTCTTCCTAATAATAACAATATTACTTAGGGCTCTGGTGGCTAAATAACACTTGGGTTTTTTTTCTAAAACAGTCTGCAAAAAGAAAATTTTATTACTTTTTAAGACATAGCAGCACAGATTCTGGGACTAGAATCAGCAACAACACATTATTTATTAATACAAAAAATATTCACTAAAGTAATCAAGTTATAATTTGATACATCCCTTATTTTGGATATTACTTACCCATTTATTTCATTACTCTGGAAGTCACAATTTGTTCAAGAGACATTTGGGGAGAGAAAAAAACGGAACAGGCTCATTGTATTCAGACAAAAAGTAATGAACAGATATTTCCAGGAGTGATGTCTTGGAATAAAGATAAAAGAAAAAAAGTGTGATTTAGTATTACCTTATCAAAAAGAAGAAAGAAAAAAACCCAAAAGAGATTGTCTGAAATTTTCTCACTGTTTTGTTTATTTGTTTAATCTTGCTCCAGTGCATGGTAGTACAGGAGTAGATTTTCTATTCAAGATAACTGATTCCCTTCTAAATTCTAAATTAAATGCCCAATAGATTTTTTAAAATCTTAGTAATGAAATTGTAATTTCATTTCATAGTTTTAGGGGACATTAGAATAAAGTTCTATTTTTTTTCCTTATGCTTCTTTATACAAGCATCTAAGAGATATCGTCTTAATGTATAGTTTCTATTAATGCAAAATCATAGCAGCAATCAGTATTCCCTCAACCCTTTTTTTTCCAGCTTGATCAGTGATTTGGGTATCAGTTCCACCATAGGAATGCACAGATATGAATGGTGAAGGAAAAGGAGATTGCAATGTCTGAAATAGAGGTGATTTAAGTGTTGAGCTCTGACTTCAGAAAAAAGAGATCCGAAAAAAAAAATCCTAATTTAGAAAGAAAAATTAAGGTTTAATGGCCCTCAGCAGAAGGAAGATTTGGAAAGCTTGTGAGCTCCAGCTGTAGCCAATTGGCTGTGACCTGTAGGCAAGGCTTCCCCAGGGTCATGGGAAAATCTTAGTCTCTCCAAAATGCCAAGCGTTGAGAAAGCAAGCCTGCCCATTGAACTTGTACCTCTGCTCTACTCAAAACACATCACAACCAACACTATTCTACAAGTACATTTGTTTTGACAGACCAGTCCCTTTTATAAACACTTGGTTTTCTGTGAGAAAATGTCCTGTCAAGAGAGTTGGGTACTTCAGTGTTTAAACTCAGCAGCATCAGAAGAATACAGAATGGTAAATGAGAAATGTGATAGGAACAGAAACAAACAAAAGGAAAGAAAATAGAAAAGTGACGTAAGCGTTGGTTGGTTTTTTATTAGTTTGGTTTTGTTTTGTTTTTTTTTATTTTAGAGATCAATAGCACTGTGATGATCTTGATAACTCAGTGGAAATAGTTTGAGGAAAGCACAGAAATGTACATGGAAATGTTCAACCACCAGTTACAAATGTGTTCCTCTTAACTACAGATTATTTTCATACCTACAAATTTGCAAACACTGTTTAGCTGGACTTTGCATCTTCAAGATTTTTGGCTTTTATTATGGGGGAAAAAAAAACAAACAACAAAAACCCAAAACTACAAAAAACCCCCAAACCAAACAAATACCCAGTACAGAATCAGAAAGCACAAAAATACCTGAAGAATGAAATAATTCAAAACCAATTTTTGTTGGTTCCATCCAAACCCCCATTCCCTCCTGTCTACAGTGTTTTTTGGTTTTTTCCCATTTTGTATATCTGCAATTTATTATAAGATGTAGTTATGACACCTGAAACTTGAAAATCACAAAATATCTCTTTTGATCAAGTATCACCTGTCATAACAGAAGAAATTAGGAAAATACCAAGAAATTATATTTTTGACAGAAATGGGATGGATTAAATCTAATCTTTCTTGTATTTCTTGATTTTTGACAGGTAATTTCTGAATGTATATTGCAGAAACTTCAGTAGGATCCCATTAAGCTCCATACCAGCTTTGTAGAGCTTACATATCTGTGCCCCTTTTTGAGTCTCAAAAGTCATATAATCCTTCCAAGATTGCCAAATGGTAGAAAAGCTTAATTCAATTAATACTTTCCTTTTTATGCTAGAAACTGTTCAGATCAAGAGAAGCCATTCCACCATGAACATGGAGTTTTACCTTCACATAGCATTTTAAAAGTCCCAGAGGAAAACCAAGCAAACACATTGGAGATCCTTGCTGAGTGGTTAAAGCTGGACACGGGCTGCTCTTCCACACCCAACACATTTGAGGGCATATATTTTTGACCATAAAGGATTGACTACTAGCAGTTCTTGGAGGAAGGACCACAGCACCTGATATGCCTATGTCACAGCAGTTCAGTTCAGTGTCATCTCTGGAGAAATGATGGGACACCCAGGGGCCGTTCAAGAAAAACTCCACAACCAAATGAGAAAAGAAACAAGCAAAACCAACACCCTTCCACACAAACACACACACTTGTCTTGCATTTTCCCCTCTGTCTCAGAACAGGGAAGGACAAATGTTGGGAATATGGATGCAATCAGTATTGCCTACTGATTCTCACAAAGTGTCTGGGGAAATCAGTGGTGCAATAAGCCAGATCACCCTCTGGAGGTGATTGAGCTCTCTGTGCAGTGGAGGAACACTAAATGACACAGACTGAAGGTGCCTCTGGAGAATGCAAAGGTGTCTTCCTCACCTCATTAGCTGTGTGACCGTGACTGATAAGGGAACTCAGTTGGGGACCTAAACAGTGGGGCAGAATTTTCTCCCACTCATTGATTTTCCATAGCTCAGCTTAAAGAGAAAGAAAAAGCTGTTGGTTTCTGTAACAGAAGAGAATATGACTTCCCTTTGCCTGACAGTACACATTCAAGCTCATCTCTATGCAAGAAATGGGATCTGTGCCTTTCATAAAAATATTAGTATCTTCCAGAGTGCTTTAATCTGGGCTTGGTCCAGCTTCCAACGGAGCAGGAGCAATTCAGTCATTCTGGAACTGCAGCATCCACCTATAGCATAATTCAGAATTTGTTTGAATGTCATTTAGCTTTCAAGTGCAAAGAAGCACTAATGTAAGCGAAGTCAGGGGGAAAAAAATCAAAACAAAACAAATTCCTGAGAAATATCATCGAGGTTATTGTGATGTTTTTACTCTCTTGTGGATGTTGCCCTACATCAGAAGATTCAGTAAAAGTGCTTGATCACAAGTTTGGTTTCAGGCAAAAGCTTTCTTGAGCCTGTTGAGTTTTATGTTTGGAAGCTTTGAAGTTGTTTCATGTTCTCGTGCTGAGCCTAGTAGGGGATGGAATGTGCATACTGGCTTTCTGGCCTGTGAATCTTCTTAAACCTTATATATATTTAATGTTTTTGAAAAGCCACCGAAAACCTACTAGATACAATAGCTCAAGGCATAGCTATAGAATACATACTTCAATGTGGCATTACACATCAAAGAGCTCTGATAGAGCAGGACTATGAAAACACAGATACTGGACCAATACTCTCAGGCTAGAAGCTGTGTGACTCTTGGAGATGGTCTTGTGCAGGGCTAAGCATTGGACTTTATGATCTTTGTGGGTCCCTTCCAAGTCATCTTATTCTGTGAAGTAAAATACAGTTGTAAAGTAGGACTGTGTTAGCCTGTGACTTGTTCAACAGGCAAAAGGAGTATGTGGTGAAGTGATGATTTTAAATGAAAGGCTTGGACATCCAGTAGCATCAATCCATTTATAACCTCTTAAAATGTTTTCTAGAGTTTGCAGAATTAACTCCAATTTTTGTTTCCAGTAAAATCGTCTGTTCTGGCTCTACCAGTGGTGGACATCTTGGAAATAAGGCACCACCTTTCAAACACGCCTGCTGATACTGATAGTGCAGAAAAAGGCAGCTGCACGCTTCTTGAGGCTGTCGCTGTGCTACCTGTTGTGCTCTGCTTCCCTTTGGTGGTGATTAAACTCAGCACAATCAATTTTGCACATACACTACAGTTCAAAGTCCCAGGTAAAATGGGTAAGGGGTCATGGGCATGTAATTCATTAATTTCTGTTAAATGTTCATGGTAAAGCGATGCTGATTTTGGAGTTGGATACTTTGCATATTTAATGACAGACAGTATTTCCTAGCCGCCTTTGTCTATTATTGTTTCCTTTCCCTTTGCTGTGAAAAATTGCAGTACCATGTTTAAATTTGGATGCAGTGGCTGGCCCTCCAGTGGGGAAGAAGCTCCTTAGGAGCTAGCTATTCCACATGACTCTCTGCCACTTGGTTTGATGGAGATTATGGGGCATAGGATTGAATATGCAAAATATAACATTTCCGAGTTGCTGAAATTAAAGCTACTCTGCACCATGTGTTAGAGAGGTGGAAACTTAAAGAGACACTTAGAACAGTCGCTTCTGAGAATTTAGGAGAGGTCAAACACAAAATAATTTTAACAGTATAAAAAATTTTGGCAAACTGACACAGCAAGATAGAGCTCTAGAAATCAGTTCATACATCAGAAAGAAATTGAGAGAAATCACCGACAAATTACTCCTACAAGTGATGGGAGTCTTGGGCAGAGACTGATACTGCTGCCCTACATATGGTGCCATCAACACGTTGGACCCATCGGTTTTCTTACCCCAAGTAAGTATCCTAATCATTTGTCAGTTACCAGAAGTCCATCCTGCCCTATGGAATCCTTCCTTAATTGCAAACATATGTTCCCATCAAAAGCTTGAACAAGTTGGCATTCCCATTGCTTGTCATCAAAGCTTTATCACCCAGCTGTAATTGCCAAATCTATCAGAAGTGTTTGCAGAGACAACTAAAGAAGTGTATTGCTCATCTGCAAATAAACCTCTGCCTCAACACTGATTGCAGGTACTGATAGTCTGGCCAAAGCTGCTGTGACTCCTTCCTACTCAAAGCAAGTTCGACAGCAGGCTGTGGTGTGGTCAGGGCTTGAGAGGAGGCAGGGGAGGGCACCTGTAAAAGCAGTGAAGCACAGGGCATGTGTCCAGGGACTGAGTGTCCTCTTTGCCCAGGGGTATGTCACCCACATTTGTTGTCTCTTTAGAACAGCTGAACTAAAGTAAAAAGGTAAAAAGAATTTTCTGACAAATTACTGAAATGGCAGAGTTTTTGCTGGCAGCTCAAGGAGAGCTGCCTGATAAGAGCTGTTGCGAGGACAGAGCCGGAAGACATCTCAGGGCCAGCCTTAGAGAAGGCTGAGGAGAGTGACAGCTGAAGGTTTGGGAACTTAAGATGTACATGAACCACAACTGCTATAAAGGAATTTCTGCTTCTGCTCAGAACACTAACTCCAAATTGTGGGGTCATTTTGCTCATCAGCTCCTACTGGTATTATTTCTTTACCTAATTTTTTTATTTCTATGGAAAAGCAGACGAACATGTTTTCTCTGGTTCATTAGATTTGTCCTGAATCATCTGATATTATGCTTATAATAACTGAAATAATAAATACTAATTGATTCTTTAGCCTCCTTTCTGACCACTATTGGTAGCTGCTTTTCATATCCCTGTATACTTGTGATAGCTACCCTTACGGAGGCCCCCGGCTATAACTGTGCTTTCAGGCTGTACTTCCATCTGCTTAATTCACTTCTCAGCCTTTAAAACTGTCACATCTTAATAACCTACTAAACTCCTTAAAAACTATGTGTTACCTATGTCTGTATCCATAGAATTGCAGCTTTTCCTTCTGGATAAATTATGGTCTGCTTGCAGCACTGATAAGGGACAATTTTGTCAAACGGTAGTCCACTAATGAAATGTGTGATGCTAACCAACAGAGCAGAATAAATAAGACCAAAAGGAAACTACAGTAACTGCAATAATGAAGATATTAGAATATGCATGTTTTAGTAGCATATAACATCTTTCAGATGAGGATGCTAGATTTATTAAAACCAGCATCTTATCATTTTAGAGAGGGAACAAAGCCTTGACAGAGCGTCTAATGTCACCTGTTTGAACAGAGGACTTCTAGGCACCATGGCAATCAGCTTATCAGATGTTGATAAAAGGGGATCATGGGTACATCACTTCATATACATTTTTATAAGAAACAATGTACCTGTTTTAAGGGCTCCATGCATTTTTATTATCTTGTTGCAGTTTGCTTAGAAGTCAGATATTTCTATGGGGATAAGATACTAGGCACTGACCTAGGAACCAGAGCTCTACTGTGAATTTTATGTGTAACTAGAGAGCATCTGTCCCATAATCACTAACAGTACCAAACACATAAGCACAAATACAGGCTAGGCAGAAAATGGATTGAGAGCAGGTCTGAGGAGAAGGACTTGGGGGTGTTTGTTGATAAGAAGCTCAACATGACCTAGCAATGTGCACTTGCAGCCCGGAAAACTGTGTCCTGGGCTGCATCAAAAGCAGTGTGTCCAGTGGGTCAAGGGAGGTGATTCTCCTCCTCTACTCTGCTCTCATAATACTCCACCTGGAGTACTGCATTCAGTTCTAGGGCCCCCAACACAAGAAGGATGTTGAATTGAGTCCAGAGGAGGGCCATGAAAATGATCAGAGGGCTGGAACATCTCTCATATGAAGACATGAAGGCGTTGGAAAGCCTCTCGTATGACGACTAAGAGCACTGGCATTGTTCAGGCTGAATAAGAGGAGGCTTTGGGGAGATCTCAGAATATCCATCGTTAGGTTTAGATGACATGTTGGGAAGAAATTCTTTACCATGAGAGTGGTGAGGCACAGGAATATGTTGCCCAGAGGAGTTACGGATGCTACGTCCCTGGAAGTGTTCAAGGCCGGGCTGGATGAGGCTTTGAGTAACCTGGGCTAGTGAAAGGTGTCCCTGTTCATGACAGGGGGGTTGGAACTAGGTAATCTTTAATGTCCCTTCCAAGCCAAGCCGTTTTATGATTATGTGATAAGATGCAGTCTTGTAGGTGATGAAAAGCAGTAGTTACAACACGTCAGCTGTCTGTCAGACTTTTGTCATTGCAACTGAGATAAGTTTTGAGAGGAAATTTGCATATAGACAATGAAGTTATTTTGCAGAGTTTTCTACCATGCAAAGGGACCAACATGGAAGAAAAACCATGTGACACATTTCTCAAGATGTAATTTTGAGTACTATGACCTCAGTTTTAGAAAATTCTTTGATATGATAAATAACAAAGATTTCAGACCCCTTTTGATTTGGACACCTAATATTGATATGATAAATGGGACAAGGGAATGATGAGAATTTTCAGGAGGTTTAACAAAGAAATAATGGCATGAAATGAAGATGATGAATGTGGGAAAGTAAATCCAGGTCATGGAAAGGATTTATTGGCAAGGCTGTGAAGATTGAAAAAGATAACTTCAGGGGAAATATGACATGATAAATCACAAATATCATGGAAGACCTACATTTGCCCTTTTTAAACTTGAACCTTGCCACTGCAGAAATGAAAGAATATATCTGTTGATTTCATATAAGTTGACTTAAATAACTGAACCATAGCACATTTTTCTTATGTTCATATCTTCCTTTCCAATGTGAATAACTACAAGCTGCTCAAATTTTTATCTACTTGGTAACAAGAAAATAGAAATTCTAAGGAAGGAAATGGACAAGAAGGTTAATTAATCCTTGCCTCCTTGTAGGGGAAACAGAATAAATAGAATTACCTGTCATTTGATTTGTAAGTCTAGAATAATACTAAGGTTTCATTTATATCTTATCTCACCATGAGTAGTAACTTGTCACAGAAAAAGGTCCCTGGGGGAATCAAAAGAACAGGACAAAAGCCTAAATAGAGATACTTTGCACCAGGGACTTAAAAAAATGGCCCTCAGTACACACAGGTATTTTAACGCTATACACAGGAGAGCAGAGACACCAAACCACCCAGTTATAAACTCTCTGAAGCTTTCTCAGATGCTGCTTATTTGTAGGTTTTTCATTGCCCAGGTATACAAGGGCATGTGTACACTTGGCTTGCTCTGCAACACCCCCCAAAACACAGGAACGTGGAGACCAGATGCACAGTGTCATCCAAACTTCTGATCTTGAAAAACACCAGGTAACCCTGGAGGCACCTTGAGTGTTTCAGAATTATGCCTTGTTACATGTTCAAAAATGCCCCAGTTTTGATGGGACTGGGCAGGTCAACACCATGTTCATGCCTAAGGTTAGTTGTTATACACCAAGGAGGCATTCCTCCACCCCACAGGCTTGGAAGAATTGGTCCCGTAAGTGTTCACAAAACACATCCCTGTACTGGGTCTGCATCTCGTCTGCAGGTACAGGTATGCCTTTTGATGCAAAGAAGATGACTCATGTCCCAACTCTGTTGTAACAGAGGTCTTACAAAATGTCTTGGAGCAGTTCCCACCCCATCCTTACTGGTTTCCAGACCCCCTTCCAGGACATCAGTCATATCAGAAGACTGTGTGCTCTTCTGGGCTTCTTCATCCTACAAGAAAGGACCCAAGACTCCTCCAATAACACAAGGAAGTTTTGGCTCCCACCTAGCAATTTAGACACTCACTCTCTACTTCAAACCCTCCAACAGATTTTTTTACCTATTTTACTGACTTCTTTTAACTTTTTATTGTATAACAGACGCAATGTTTGAAACAGGTGGTAGGATATTTGCATTTTCTATTCTATTACCCCATGGGTGGACTGTGCAAAACATTTCCAAGATCTCATCTGTTGTCTGCTTATCAATACCTGTCTCCTGCATCCTTCTCTCTGGTTTTTGTAGAATAAATATCTCTAGGCATTTTAAAAAAAGGCAAAATCCTTATGAATAGACATTGCAAGGGCAGCTCAGAGTCAGTGTGACTTCAGACTGGTTTTGTTGCTGTCAAGAGCATAATCAAGTACTTCAGTGATTGTCCTAATTTTGGTTGGGATAGAGTTAATTTTCTCCCAAGTAATTGGTACAGTGCTGTGGTTTTTATTTAGTATGAGAATGATGTTGATAACATGCTGATGTTTGGGCTGTTTTGAATTGGTGTTTACTGCGAGTCAAGGGCTTTTCAATCTCCCATGCTCTGCCAGTAAGAAGGTACACAAAAAGCTGGGAAGAAGCATGGCCAGGGCAGCTGACCTGACCTGGCCAAAGGGATATTCTACATCACAGAATGTCATGCTCAGTATATAAACTGGTGGGAGTTGTCTGGGAGCTGCCAATCACTGCTCAGGGACTGGCTGGGCATCAGTCAACAGGTAGTATTAACATTTTTATTTTACCTCAATTATTAAACCGTTCTTATCTTAACCCATGGGGTCTACCTTTTTCTCCAGTTTGCCTTCCCATCCCACCCTGCATGTGTGTGTGTGACTGAGGAGTTGCATGGTGCTTGGTTGCCACCAAGGGTTATATCATGACATTGATGACACTTCCAATGAATTGGTGATGATTTGATATGAATCAAGGTAATGGTCTGTGCTATTTGATTGCAAAATAAGAAAATTAAATATCAAAAGCATGTTGAAATGGCTTCCTTTTTTTTCCTTTTTTTTTTTTTTTAGCACTAGTGCAGCAGTGCAGTTCAAACTAAAGCAGGAGAATCACTATTTCGGATTTCTGAGAAGTACTTTTTGTGAGCTCTCCCATTATACCCTCTAGGATTCTTGCCTTACAGATCAACAGCAGTGAGAACACAGGATATGACTTGTTAGCTGCACAATTTCCATTTAAAATTAAAATAGTGTCAGTACTAAGTTGTTCCTGGAATTTATGTATATTTCCCAACCCAACTGACAACAAACTTCAGCTCAGTTATGCTTCTGTGATCTTTCCTTCATTAAAATGTGTAAATAAATGATGTGGTAAATTATCTCATGTCTAAGTCTTGTCTTGTTTTTAATCTAGAGGGAGATGAAGTTCTTAGAACAAGGCAGGAATGATAGAGAATACAAGATTATTAACTTATCTTCAATTCCACTAACAACAGGGTTTTTTAAAATATATGTTTTTTCTTTAAAATGTATTTTTCTAATTGCAGAGGAGTGATCCTTTTATGACAATAATGTTCTACCTTGAAGCGGTAAAGAAAAGCGCTCTCTATTAGAGGTTCCTACAAATTGAAATTAATCCTGAAGGAACACTCCAGAGACATTACAGGAAGCAAAGGTGGAGGTTTTTTACCAGACTGTTTGCATTCTGAAAAACAATAAAAATAAAAAGCCTTCATTGATCACTGTTAAATAAAAAAAGGTAATTATTAATTACTCATTTCTCATTCAGAAGATTGCTGTTGCCAACAGCAAATAAAATGGAGCATTTTTCATTCCAAAGAGTTTACAATTCATATTTGCATATGATGGGAGAGGGATAAAAAAAATGGAAGAATAATGGCTGCAAAAAGAAGGTCCCTGCACTTTATTTTGCAAGGTGATATGACAAATAAACATACATCTGTGTGTATGTTGTATTAAGTATACATGATATAGAATCTTAGTTATGGTCCAACTAAAGCTGTGTGTAGATACCACCTCTGTCAGACTTGTTTGTGAGCAAAGGACTCACAGTAAGTGGGGAGAAACTATGAAAGAGTGGCAATGAAAATCCAATGGAAAAGAAGCAGAAGTGGATTGGGAGGAGGAAGAGGAGTGGGTGGGAAAAGGACTACATCCAGGAGCTGGTCTCACAGGACAAGGAAGCCTCATTCCTGCTATGCCGTTTGACTGGAAGAAGACTGCACTAGCAGACATGTGACTTCTCCCATGATGGTCCCTTCCCACTGCTGTGGGGAAGGTTCTCATATTCCTCATGCTCCCCAAGAGCCCAGAGCCACCTGATGTTGCCAGTGCAGTGAGGCAACAAACTGGAGATGATGAGCTCAGATTGCCAAGGTGCTTTAGACAAAAGGATCTCTTGGAGCAATTGTTAAAGGTTCTCTCAGACAGAAAGAATAAATATGTGCTAAGACTACCAATCAAATGCCAATTAAATAATACAATGATGGTCAAGTCACACACAGAGCACTCATACAATCTTATTTGGTAATTGGAAAGATGAACAAAAATATTCCTGCTGGCAGACCAAATGAAAATGCAAACTGAAGTCTTTCTTCTATAGCTACACAGGCTTATGTCTTTAATGAGGAATCCCTTTGCTCTCTTATGAAAGAGAGCTCATGAGAGCCAGGAAGCTGAACTTCATTTCGGAAAAATACTCCTGTATCAGTGAAATAGGATCATTATGCACACAACCCCTTGGGGAAAAAACAAAACAAAGCAAAAAAAAAAAGGCAACAAAACCCAAAAAACCTTCCTGACCTTCCTGGACATGTTGCCTACAAAAGCAGACATCTGCTTTTGAATTTGAAAATGACCAAATAGCGCCAGTTGGCACTTTAAGTTGGCAAAGTATGCTCAAGTAGGGCACAGGCTCAGAGTGGTTATTGGCCCATTGAAAATGTAATGAAAAATCTGTGCACATGGGTGGCTTAAATATATTTAAACATGATGATTAAATGTAAAACGACTGCAGTTTAAGAGTCTGTCTCAGTGGACATATTTAGCCTTGTAAAAATTCCAGAACTACCAGGCTGCTTCGTAACTGCAAAACAGAGAACAGGCAGCTGGTTGAACAGGCAACTAAGGGAGGATTGAACAGGCAGTCTGGGATTGCACAGGCAGCCTGGGTTTGTACAGGCAACTGAATATCAGACTAATGATGGTGCAAATAGAAAAGGTGTTTTAGCCTTTCTGTGCCTAGCATGGAAATAAGCAACAAATGCCACTTGTACTGGGTCAAGAAGGAGGCCTTGAAGTTCTTGCCTGCCTATGATGAAGTAATAGCTTCCAACAGGGTCTGAAGAAGGGGATTTTTAACTGCTCACAGGGGACAGAGGGAAGGGACAGGCCTCTCTCCTGGACATTGGTTCTTCCCTGCCAATCTGAGGTGGGCATCTTTGAGAAACTGTGTGTTTGTGACCTCCCGTGCTCATTAGTCTCTTTGAATACTGGGGGTTTGGGAGAGGGGTCATGAGAGAAGAAAGGATGTGGATTTACATCCGGCAGACTCTGTGAAAGGCTGGATAAGGACAATAACCTCTCACTTAGGAGTCTAGAAATTATAGCATTTGACCAGGACTCACTGTTCTCAAGCTTCCCACACCCTTGAAGTAGAGGGTTTCCCAGAGCGCCGAGGCAGCTTCTTTTTTATACTTTTGGGCAACCATGTGTGTGCAAAGCCAAAAGAGACTGGACAAAGCTGCAGAAATAAAATATTCTGTTGCCTTCAGTTTCCATCACTCCCTTTGCTGCCTGTGTTCCCCCTGCTGTGCCTGTTAGACATTTCAGCTTGCTTTCTTGGTTCACAGGGAGTGTGATATGGTGTCATGGTGACGTCTTCCCCACCAGAAAGCAGCCACTGTGCCATGCCCTTCCCACTTTTTCCAGAGCGCTACACCAATCCCAAGTGGGATGTCCAGCAGCACGGTCCACAAGAGATGTCCTGCCTTGCACACCCGGGCAGAGGCGCGTTCCTTTCCTGGCTACATCGTGCAACATAGAGCAGAAACACATCCTTGTCCCACAGAGTAGATCCTAGAAGTCAATGGGCTTTGTACATCCACCCAGCACACTGTAGTCTCTCAGTGGTAAGCCAGAGACTTCTGAATCGCATGAGATACTGTAGCAACACCTCTATAAGTTATAGGAGAAATCTATTTAATTCTCCAGCTTATTCTCTTGAATGACGCTAAATCAATTTATTTTGTGATTTTGATGGCAACAAATGGAGAAACTGGTACAAGCAGAAAATAAGACTGTTATAGTTAGACTTTCATACCTTTATAATTAGACTGCAATGTTATGCTTTCCTCCAACTGCTGCAGCCTGTTTCTGCTGCGTATTTTCTGCTTGCAGAGCCCTGAAATTATTTTTCAAGACACAAATCAAAATAATTCTCTCTTTCAGCCTTTCTTGTGCCTAATGTTTTCCAGTTTCAAGCAACATTCTTCTAAACATTCATAATGCTTCTTAACTTTAACCAGCTCTGCAAAAGCATTTTGGATGTTGGTCAAAACATGTTAAAACGTAAAACACTATTGGAAGGGCCTGTCAAAGAGCTGCAATAGATGCTTAGCTGTCGTGAATAGTATTGTTTTCACTGAAAACTGTGAAGTTGCTGATTTACATAAAATCAGTAGACCAACTAAAATGGAAAACTGAAATTACATAGAGAAGTCATAGTTAAGGAATCAAGTGATTGCTGTAAACACCTGAAGAGTAGAAGAACATTCCCAGATCATTTCAGGTACAGCAAATGTTAAGGCAGAGGGCTTGCCTAAGGATGTTTCACTCATGTCAGAGCATGTGAAAAACTGAAGGTCTTTTAAAAATAAACATTTTTTTCTGTACATTTTTTTGTTTCTGTTTTTAGAAACTCTAATTTTAAAACATATTTGTCTTCAATTTTTTTCCCATTTTCTTCATTTACTCTTTATTGTCCTTGCAGAGAGTAGGAGCTGTACTTTGATGATCCTTGTGGGTCCATTCCAGCTAAGATTATTTTATGATTCTTCAAGAAAACAAAATTTGAAGACAGAGACATGAAAAAACTTGAAAAATCACAAGAACAGGAATTCAAAAAAACTACAAAAAAGACCCCTCCACACCAAATCCTTACCTTCTTTCTCTGAACTAAGCATTCAGTAAAAAAAAAAATCACTTTTTGAGTAGAAAAAATGAAATGGTTAAAAAAATAAGAGACTGAAAAATGTTCATTTCAGGGAATTTTTTTACAATTTTTAGGAAGACTTCCCTCCTCCTTCAAATAGTGTAAGAAGCAGATTTCTTAAACAATCTTCTTTACTTTGTGCTGTAATGGTAAGCCCTGACACAGCCAGCTAATCAGAGCCCTATTCAGCCAGGCACCACATTCACTGGGGCAAAGTTGCTTAATTTGTAAATTTGACAGTAAAATAAGGTGGTTTTTTTTCAGATTGAACAGAAAGGACATAATAAGGGCAAAACATGAGTCTTTTGACAGACTCCCAGTGGGCAATTCAAGGGCAACTGCTTTCACTGGCAAATCTAATCATTTAGCATCAATCCAATCTTCAATATTAAAGAGTGAGCAGTCACTTATATTATGTGGAGACAAAGAACTTCCTTCAAATTAAAAATATACACTTAAAAACAAGAATTAAATTATTGTCCATCTTGTCTGTTTCTAAAATTTCACTCGCATGATGTTGCACCAGTTTACTTGAAATGGAAGATTCTAGTTTTAAGTGATATTGTGACACTTGAAAATGGGTGGTGGTTCTGGCAATATTACTAACCTTATCAAAAAAAAAAAATTCTCTTTAATGAATTTGCAGTTTATTGTTCAAAAGTTTTAGGGAGTCTAATGGCCATGAAAATTTGTGGTTCTTAGCCAAGTCTGTCTGTCTGAATAGATTGTCAGCACTGGTATTTTCTGGAAAGTCTCTCTACCGGCTTGAATTGACTTTTAGTTCTAATCATTATTCAGTTAACAAAAGAGGGAGGTTGTTGTTTGGGTCTTTTTCCCCTTCTAAGGCTTCTGTAATCTGTTCCTCTGAAGAGAACAGCATAAGGTATATCCTTACTTCTACCCCTCTCCTGCCTTCCTCTGAGTATTAGCATGAAATTTGATTGATGCACTGGCTTTCTGCTAATCTTTCCCATAAGAACAACCTTCCTGAATAAAACTTTTGAAAATACAAGGAGGAATGGTCTCATTTTGGGGATAAATGACAATTCTAAAAAGACCATTAACAAATTCCTCTAGGTTGCTTAACTGCACTGGAGAGTATCTAAACCACTGACTCACTGCAGGCTACTACTTTTTGCTGAATAATTTTACATGCAAGTTATTTTAAATGTGACCTACAGTATCCCAAAGCACCCCAGGCTCATCTGCTTTTATATTACAACCATCCAGTTTTTTGCAGAAAAGATATTATGCAATTTTTGAACAATGATGAAAAAAGGTTGAGGTAAACAAACTGCAAGTACAGCTACGTTATCACTGCAGGAAACCTTACATGGAATAGGTAGACCTGATCATGTCAAATTCAAGGCAGTTGTTTAAGTGCAGGGTCTAAGAACCAAAATTTGGTGGTAGTAGATATTGGAAGTGCTGTCTTCTTTTTCCAAATGTGTCTTTAACATGCAGTGTGTGTTTTTCTATATAGAAGAAATTAGCATGTTTATAGCTTCAAGAAAATTATACAGGGGAACTTGGGTATTCACTGCAAATTATTTTCCGACACTGCAAAGGTCTAGGATTTTTTTGGCACCAAAGTACTGCTATGCTACCCTGTGATTTGGCTTTTCCCCTCAGTAATTCATAGTGACAGACTTTTAAACAGAATTACATCCCCCTAAGCAGTTTCCCATGCTCTGGTGATGGGCAGGACAGCACAAACAATAAGGAAACATGACTGGAATACAGACACAACTGTCCTTGTTTGGCATCCACACAGACGTAGGTGTTCAGCCTTTCTTCCAGCAGCGAATGAACCTCCTGTGCTCTCTGTGCACTTTATTCTAAGGCAAACCCAATGTGTTTCAGAACATGCATAAAGAGCGAAACAGGTTTAGAAAAGAAAACCTTGAATAGACCACTGTTTCTCAAAGGCTGAAGATTGGACCTTTAAGGCACCTCAGTTCTTTCATAAACCTATTGTTGCTACACCAGAATACTCTCATTGTGGACACATATTTTATCCAGTCTCATCCCTTATGTCTGTGCTATGAGTTCATCATGGAGAAGTAATATAGCAATACACCTTTTTAAAGAGCTTCAGAGTAGAATGTCTTACTGCCACACGTGACTGTAATAGAACAAAAAAGCCTTTTTTGAGCATCAAAGCTGCTGTAGGGGAAGAAAGAAACATGGTCTTTCAGGCAGAGGATGGTTAACACATAGCCTGGAACCTGTCATAGGTATCTTCCTCCAAAACTGGTATGTCTATAGGGAAGATAATTGCATATTTTTATGTCATTTACATATACAAACACTTTTCATGGCTTTGAGAAGGAAAAAAAAGGATAAGCCTGCAGATATCAAAAAGCTCCTGTGAGGTAATAATAGACATTTATTATTAAAGAACTGTTACATTTTTTGTGTCATTTGGTTTGTATATTTCCTGTCTTCTACATACCATAAAACAGAAAATAGTATCACAGTAACAGATTATGCACTGGTATAGCTTCATCCACTTTCATCCACTTCCATGACAGGACTTATTGTCATAAATTGATAAGACAGGTCTGACCCTAGCCTTAAATCTTTTCTTGCCTTGTTTCCCCATCTAGGATGTTACAGTCTTTACATGATGTTAGCCAGTTGTCTGAGAGAACGGTGAAAAGTGCAACAGGGAATTCATTATTAGCCCCTGTGGCTCTATTGCCAACAACCTTTTAATCATCAGAGATTCTTTCTGAAGAAATTGGATTTTGCCTCTGTTGCAGAAGAGGGATCTGATTCTGCTCAAAAAAGATTATAAGGCTCTATGTTATTAATTTATTTCCCTTTTTCTTGCAGTTTTTTTGTTCTGCAGCATAAGATTCAAATGTGAACTTGCTTGTGGTCAGACACACACAGGCTATAGATTACATTGCAAGAGTATAGAAAGATCACATATGGAAAAAAGGGGCAGGACTGGTACAATTAACACTGAAGCACCTTCCATGAGAAAACGATTAACAAAAATCTCTGAGGTAGATCTCTGGTTTTGAATGGAAAATGTGCAGTCAGACTATACCAGGCCCAGATCTGATCAAAGACCCTGGTGCCTCATGGTCAATTTTGAGGCCCTTGGTCCTCTAGAGTTGAATCCAGGACTCCCAGTAAGTCTCTGTCATGGTCAAGATTTGCTACCTAACAAAAGGAACTAAAAAGTACAGGAGTTTGAGTCAGGAGCTGTCTAAAAATGAAACTTTGAGCCTTACATTCGAGGTATCTTATTCAGCTTTGAATTGAGATGTCTCTGTTCCAGATACACAGCTCAGAGGACAGTCATGAAGGTTAAACGCTGTTACCCTTCACTTCAAAAGAATGAAAAAGGCATACTGCTAGATTTCTTTTACGTGGTCAATGAAGTTCAAGGCTAATCTTTTCTTTATAATGCTGGAGTCCTTAAATACTGGACACTAGTATCTCACCTAGACTGCAGATTAGGCAGGACAGATCTGTTGTATTATTAATATAAATTTTAAGAACTGTGGGCTACATTTTGACTCATTTTAGCAAACTTTTTACCTTCTTGCTCCTGACTTAATGACCAATTGAAGACAGAGTACAAAAAGAGTTGTGGCAAGCTAGAATCTAAGATTTCTCTTCTTGAATGTCTGGACCCCAAGCCACGCTTCTCCTGACCCACAGAAGTTTGATGTCAGTTCTGTGTCTTCAGATGCAAGCTGCTCATCTTCCCTCCTCTCCCCTTCCCTCCTTTTCCTTCAAAAAAGTACAAAGTTTGCCATAAGGGTACTCTGCAGAGATGTGGACTTCATAATTTCAACGAGCACTTTCAAATGAAAGGGATCTCTGCAGGCCACCTGACCCAACTCTCTGCTCAAAGCAGAGTGAACTTTGGCTCAAGATAAGGTTGTTCAAGTTTGTCCAGCCCGGGCTAAAGTATCTCCAAGTCTCTCTGGGCAGCCTGGTACCTCTCAGAAAGCCACATACTTCTTGGCCCTGGCGAGATACGTTAGTTCTGCTCTGAGACAGTATGCCTGTCTCCTCACAGGAACATCTAGAGTGAGATTCATGCAGCCTAAAAGCTGGATGTCTGATCTGGGCCTCAGAAGCTTTCAGTGTGTGACAAAGAAATAGATGCTCTTAAAAGTGAATTGTGCTCCGCTTCTCTCCTCTGATTATGGAAGTTGCAGACAGCAGAGTCCCTATTTAACTACTTGGAGGAAAGCTCCATTCCTGGGTTCAGGGGTTTCAACTTAGACCAAATGAGAAGAAAACACTGAGCACTTCAGCTTGCTTGAGACCAGAGTGTGGGAAAAGACAGAATTAAAGGTAGCTGAGGAATACTTCAGTGGAGTAATGTGGCAGCAAATTGGAGAAGAGGATCTCAGAATCACCATTTTGAACTAAAGCTGAAATTTGAAAAATGACCCAACTGACCCTTCTGTAGTTTGTTTCACCAGTTTTAGTTAAATGTCCATTAATCACTGAAGCTTCACTTTTTCTTCAGTCTCAGAGCGAGAATAAGTTTACTTCAGTTCCCTCTTTCAGAGTTTATGCTAAGATCAGGAGAGTAATTTAAAAATGCATCAGGCAAACAGAACATGTGAGGAATTTACTTCCAAAACAAACAGGAATAATTAAAACCTCTCACTCTTTTGCAATGAAATAGAAAAGCAAAAGGTGTAGTGCTCCAGGTAGCAATGTCTGAAGTAGCCTTTCAAGACAAACAGAAGGTTTCCGCTTGTTTACTTCACTTTCTTCAAACTGCTTAGCTGGGATTATATTCTGTTTTCTTCTGCAACTGCCTTCTCCACAATCAGTCTTAGCCCTGATGATTTCCTTTCTCCTTTACAGCTTGCATCGTTCATATTTCCTTATCTTACCCTCTGTTAGAAATTGCTGTCCTGTCTCCTTAGCCAGCTTACTTATTTTCTACTTTTGTTTTCTGATCTGCCTTTGCCCCACTTTCCTATTGCAATTTACCCTTGGTGAGCTCCGGTTACCTAATTAACACAGCCAGACAAGATCTCCCTCCGTGAAACTGCAAAGACTCCTCTCACTCTCCACTGACTCCATGGTGATTAATGGAGTTATTGAAGTTCAGAGGCTGGTTTCACTAGGACCTTAGAATTTAGATGCAAGCTGGGTAAGGGGGATTAATATTTCTTCTCATACAGATTTTTTAAAGTTTAATCCCTTCATTCTACTATTTTTCATTGGTATCTTCTGGATTTTCCCAGATTTTTTCTCTGACAGTTCCTCCATCCCTTTTAAGACTGTGCCTGCACAGACAGCAAAGCCCCTCTCAAACTTAGATTGGTTTGAACACCTCATGTCTGAACATAATACTTTGTTCCTTTGAAGCTTTTCTGCTTCAGAGCCTCATCTCTGGCCCTGCAGCAATACTGGGACACCATAGGTGAGCTGAGTCTCTGAACTCTGCTACACTTCCCCCTTTGGAAAAGTAGCTTGGATGCAGTAAAAGCATCTCCTGGTCTTCCTGCGTTCACATAAAATTCAGATACAGAAGTGAAGCTTTTATGTAAAAAAAGTTGCTCTATTTTTCTCTCTCCCAAATGCCGTCTATTTTGCTCAGTGTTAAGAATGACCTAAACTCCCATGTGTTAGTCCATTTTTTAGCTGCTAGTCTCTACCCTTTATGCCTACAGACATGTTCCCTTGTTCTACATCCACCCATAGCTAAAAAGGTAAAGGATATATCCAAAAAATTATAATCTCACCTGAACTCATATGACCTGTGCTGACAAAAAGCAGCTCATCACTTGCTACCTGCATCCTTGCACACAAACCTGCTGAAGGAGAGCAGGGACACCAAGAGTGCTCTGACAGCCTGAGCTTCCTGGAGTCACTGCTGGCAGCACAATGTGCTCAGCACTATCTGCACCTCATCAATCATTTCTGAGAACATAATACCAAGAAAATAATCTACTCAGGAAGTGTGAGAGGGGAAGAGGCATTTTCATATAAAATTATCAAAAAAAAAAATCCTCATAACTGTGTGACTGAAGTCAGTAGGAAAGCTGAAGGAGTTTAACCACAGGAGGTTTCCCCAGTTCTTGGAAGAGAGAAGTACCAGGCCTGCACAACATTAGGTTTCTGGGGACCTTCTAGTCCCGAAAGAATCACCCGTGATGAGGACAAATATATCAAAACCTGTGTTGTGTGGACACAGATTTAAAGCACTCAAAACCAGGAGGGGACTTCAAGAGCTGCTAAACTCAATTCTTCTTACCAGACGCTACTCCCTTGCCATTCCCCACCCTTTTTGTTTGTTTGTTTGTTTGTTTGTTTTTACTAAAAACATCTGTCTCTGCTGCTTGGGACTCTGCAAGAAAGGCAAATCCATATGCTTAAAACTTAACTTTATGGGCTGTGTACAGGTATGAGGAGGGAAAAGTCATTACAGACAGAGAAAGACTAGACAGTCTGGTTGAGATTAGCCTTTTAACATGCTAGAGACTAAGTTTCCTTGGAAAGAGAGGGATCTCCAAAGCAACAATAGGGGATTCCTCTCTTCCCTCATTATACTTGGATACTGAGCGACAGCACAAGCCTCTCTGGTGGTTTAAAGCTATGGTGTCTTGATTGTTTCCTGAATTACACTTTATTACTCCTATTATAGGTACCTTGATTAATTTCTTCTTCCTGTTGCAATGCTAGTCCATGTAAGAAGTCTTTGCAAGTGGCAAGTTTGCTCAGGGCTGTCTTTCCTAAAAATCCTTCAGTAGTTTTCATAAGTAACCAGCATTCACCACAGTGCAAACTCCACTCTCTAGAAAGTGGGATGTTAAATGTGTCAAGGAATTCAGGTTTGCAAGAAGCTACTCATGTCATCAAGCTTAGGTCCATTGCTGTGTATTTATCCAGTTCCGCTCTAATGGGACTCCAGTTTTAAAAATACTTCCATTTCTTTAATCCCACGAATCCTGTAAAAACTATTCCTGGGACAAAAACCCAGATAGTAAGAAAATGCCTATTGCTCTTCAGCCTAATTTATTTATCACTGAATTTTTGCTCTTTGTGCCAAGACCACTGTCTTCCAGCTTAAAAAGTCCTTTTTCCCATGGTGTTTATAGATGAGAGCTACAGTTTCTCTAGAGAGAAACAGGCATTGAGCTGTTTTAAAGAGAGACTCCTGTACCCATTGCATTTAGGATGTGTTTAGGCACCTAACATCTGGGTCTTACCTAACACAGATCCTGTTAGTAACCACCCATGTTCTGCTGGAGGAAAGAGGGAAGGAAAAGAAGCACAGAAAAGAGTGCAATGGCCACCCATTGCAACAGTTTGGCTTTTGTACCAATTTCATGTTTTTGCCAATGATGTTTCTGTCAGGTTTGATTGCTCCTGATGTCTCCTGTTGTTCCTTTTCATGTTCTGAGTGAGGAGGATTTTGGATGCCCAAAGCAGGCAGGTACCCTTCAGCCCTCTACCAGCCACTGCCCTGCACTGCTTTCCCATTGGAGAGCAAAATGTCTCAGATCTGGCTGCTCCAGCACTGTGCTCCAGTGAAAACACACCAACCAACCAATCAACCAACCAAAACCTCTAAAATAAGATAGGGGTGAACACCATAATATCTAAATGTCCCACCAAAAATACTCCTGCTCAGGACTTGCCTAACCTTAGGAGCCTCCTAAGCTCATCAGAAGCCTCCCTGTCTCACCTGGGATTTCCTTGGGCACACAGAAATCTGCTAATGTGCATGACAAGGACCTTCTCCTTTTGACAGTTGATGCTTTGCTCCTATATGAACTCTCCTGCCCAGGAACTAGGCAGATCCATGCTCGAATCTTCTGAACAGTCTGAACTATATTCTGTACTCTGAGCTCTTCTAAGATTCTCTTGTAAGGTTTGGACCCCCACAACAGGCATTGGGATTTATTTGTTAATAAAACACCAAGCTCACTGCCTCTTCGGTGCTAGGGGAGTGAGTTCCCCTCCCTATTCTGATTAATCTCCCTCTTTCCAGGAGCACAGCACAAGCAGTGAAGGATTAGCTGCTCTGGGCAGGCAGTCTCCCCTTTCACAGCCAGCACTGAAGCTCTGCCAGGTTGCAGTCTAACAAAAATACAGGAGAAGAACAAAGCAGTAAGCCCGAACCTCTGCAGCCTCCTGAACATGCACTCACCTGCAGCATGGAGGTGCCAGCCCTGCTGCCTCTCCCTGTCGGGAGTATCATCTCAGCCCATGTTTATTTTAAGCTTGTGCTTACTTCCATTGTTACTAAGAGAACTTATGCACTACATTACCCGTCAGCCTCATCAATTTTTTTAACACCTGTGGAGCAGCATTCCTTAATTTTTGCTTCGTCTTGAGCAACATTCAGGTCACCTAAATCCCATGAAAACATATACCACTCCTTGGCTTCCTCTGCACAACTATCTCCATTCCCCGGGATGGAAAGCTCATTTCCTTCTGCCAAGAAAATATATTCAGGCCCATAGCTTGGGTCGGTCAAGCTTTCTCTTGATCTACCTAATTGATTAACATAATTAAGTTAAATTGAGAACAATTAGTCTCAAGATCAGTACTTGTATTTGTTTAGACCCATTGAAGGTTTTACAAGCTGCAAGTCTACTTGTTTCTCCCCACAGCCGTACCAGCTGCTCTGGAGAATGGTACGTACTTCACCACACTCCTGTTTGTGAGCCCAACAGCTACAGTACAAGTTCATCTCAAACACACAAGTAATTTTAACTGTGTTTCATAGCTTGGTATGCATTTTAGAGAAGGTAGATGGAAGAGATGGCAAGAGGCAGCTACTATTTCCCCTGGCAGAGGGGAGGTGGAAGGCAAGCCAGCTGCAGGTAGTCAGGGTGGAAAGCTGCTTCTGTGCCATTTTAGAATTGGCAATTTGCAATGGGGAGAGACATTTTTTCTATCCTACCAGCTGGAGGCTCTTGGCAATGTTTAGAGAAACTAAGCAAATTAATCTTTCTTAGTTTTCCCCAGTTTTGTATTTTACCTCAAGAGGGTTGATCTAAAGCTTTTTATCACATCTGACTAACAAAAGACTTATTAAAAATGAAAGATGACACAAGAAAAATAGGAGGAAGTACAAGGGTTCATCTGTATTCAGCAAATCAACTGCTTTTGAACATATGAAATCCAAGTGGTTCTGAATTTCTCTATTTTCCATTCATGAAATAAACAATTTTACACTGACATATGGTTACCACTTCAGTTTATGTTCCTGCAAAGAAGTGTAGGGCTTTGAGTTGTTTGTAGCACTGTACATAAGCAAGTACTTGCAAATAACAGTTATTGTTTTTATAGTACTCTGACAATGGGATCACTTTCCCGTGTCTTCTCTCAAAACTCTGTGCCTCTTGTCCTTATGTGCTTTGATATATGGTTTGAACTTAAGGTATATACTTATTTGTTCAGCAATACAGGGTTAATTTTGGTTTTCTATTTTAAAAATGTATGTTAACGTCTGTATTATTTTTCTCTGAGGATTTTGTCTGTATTATTTTTCTCATGCAGAAAGTGATTTTCTGATTGAAATCAATTGAACTAAAAGGCTTAAATTTTAAACTCATTTTGATTTAGTGTTGATGTTTATGACAAACTTTCAAATATGAAGATCATTTGGCTTAGTCTTTATTATAGACAAATATTAGGCCTCCAACATTTACTCTGTGTTATACTTATTGGGTGTGGTTTCAAACCCTTTTTGTGACCTGTCCCCCATCGGTAGCACAACACACTGTAGCCCCAAGTCAGTAAAGAACATGCTGAAATTTGAGCATATGCTTAAAAGAAATTTTCTTATTAGAATATGCTCAAGCACATGCTAATGTGCTTTGCTGAATGGACATGATGGCTAGACTAACTACAGTGTCCCAAAAACATCTGCTCTCAGGAGATTTAGGGGTAGGAAAAGATTGCAAATTCAGTCTAACCTATTCTCCAGACCTTTTCATTGGCTTTAGAAGAATGCAGGAAAGAAAAATATCTGCAGGATCAAAACATTCATAAAACTACTTTGAAGATATTCAAGTTTGAGGGTTGTTGCTCAGATAACTCTGTGCTCCCTCTAGACCTGAAAGCCTTTGGAAAAAAAAAAAAAAGATTCCTCATGAATTTGTCAATTAATTAAGAGGTTGATACTGTAAAAAAGAGCAACACCCAGAATTTGACCTTTTCAGCTGTACTGAAAACAGCAGCCACTTTGTTTTCCCAGCTACAGTGATACAAAGGTTGAAAAAGCACAGAAGCTAAGAGTCTTCTGTTTTAAGACGAGGTAAGTCATAAGCCCTAACAGATGGGACCAAATCTCCCAAGTTCCATGACCTTAAGAGTAAATCTTCAAGAACATATTCAAAACTGAGATATGGAATCCTGGAATCCTGGAATTATTTAGGTTGGATAAGACCTCTAAGTTCATCAAGTCCAACTACAAACCTTACACTGCCAAGTCCACCACTAAACTATGTCCCTAAGTGCCACATCTACAAGCCTTTTAAATAAACCCAGGGATAGCCACAAACAGCCACTTTGCCAGGGCAGCCTGTTCCAATGCTTGACAACCTTTTCTATGAGGAAATTTTTTCTAATATCCAATCTAAAAAATCCTGATGAACATATGAGGTATATGAAGTACTTAGTCTGATTAAGATTTGGATAACTGCTTTTTCATTTTTGCCCTTTTCAAATGGGACCATATTGCTGCTAATTTCCCTCTCCTGTTTTTATGCAGCCTTCATAGATGAAACAAGTCGAGGGAAGAGGAGATAAAAAATCAGGCATAAGTATTTTATCCTCCTTTCAGGGATCTTCATGGGCCCCAGTGTGATGTGGAAGGAAAATGTTTGTTTAATGAATCCTCTCCTATAGTTCAATTTATCAAGTCATAGAGGTTAAAAAAAAATCTCTTCAAAGTACAATTGCTAAAGACATAGAATTTAATTTTCAGAGCAGAATAAAAGACATGTCTTTCACTAAAGTCCTCTTCTCTGAGCTTGTTTGAAGAAACAACTTCACTGCAAAATGTTGCAAAATTTAAATGAAATAATATGACAAACACAGTCATATTGATTCAGCTCACTTCCAATTTGTGTATAATTTGAAAGATTCAGTATTTTAAGATTTTAATATTAATATTACCATTGTTTTTTCAATGTTATCTAAATTAAACCTTTGGATTAGACAGTTTCGGTTTTCCAACAGAAATAATTCAGAACCTGTGTTATGCAGCAAATACCTGCATGTTGGGTTTTTGTTAAGACACAGGATGAGAGCTGTACTTTTCAGTATTTCCTGGAGAATGAGCTGGTGATAAAATGCTTTCTGCTCTACAAGGAGACGGGTGATAAATGCAGCAGCAGCAATTTTATATCAAGTAAATGTGGTATGAAATGTGGCTTAGAGTTCCATAAAGCAGATGGTAATGATTCTCCTTCTAATAAACAGAGAAGCTGTGAATTTTCAGCTTGAATTCAGTGTCCAGAAATAAGACCCACCAGAGCCAGAGGGAGTTACAATACTGGGATCACAACTACTGTGCCAAGTGAGTGTGTGAAACAAAACTTGTTTCCATCAGCTTTGGGAGAAGTCTCCCACCTGCACACAGGGTTATATAGAGAAGTCACATACGAGAGGAAAGGGGAGGTTAAAAATAAAGAATTAGTATTAGATGAAAAAAAAATCTCTGAGAGCCAAATCTGCTTTTCTAAATCACTGTTAGAGCCAAGGTTTGTAGCCAAGCTGCTGAAGCTCCAGCACTGTGCTGAAGTGTAATTGCTGGAGGAGCTCTTCACCTCAGAGGTGTAGAGCACTATGCATTTATCCTGCTAGTCCTGGCTGGGATGAGAAACAAACATCTTCTGGGAGATTCTGTCAGAGTGATAAATAATAGAAATAATTTATAAAACAAAGGAAATTACTGATTTGGTGAAATTTGTTATGTTCCAGATAAGGCAAGTCACTGTGTACTATTTTATCTATGCTGCTAAACTACGGCATGTTTTCATGATGTCAGTGCTCTGACTCTCTGTCCCTGTTGCATCTTCTGACTCAACAGCTCCAAAATTTTCTCAAGCACTCTTTAGTGCAGATTTAGGGCTCTAATGGTGGAAATAAATCACAATAAAAGAAGCATTAAGAGTTCTGTTAGATCATACATCTTGAAACAAATCAAGTGGGCTGTATATACGGGATAAAACTTTGTGTGTCTGAAAAAAGGTTTATAGAGTCTCCAAATCTGAGTTCCTCTATGATGCTTCAGGGAAGAAGACCCATACGGCCTTGGGGCATAGGAACACTAAAAATAAGCTGACTAGTGAGGCTATATTACCTGTGTATGTCAAAATGAGCTGTTACAATCTCAAAAGCAAGAGGGAAGTTGAAAAATCAGATGAGATTCACAGAGAGATAAGAAAATGGTTGCAAGATGTAAAACATGACTTCTAATGAAAGATTCAAAGAGCCTGATCAAGCTAGTTTATAAAAAATATGCCAAGAGATGACTTCTCCCCTGCCTGCCCATCTCCACTGGGATAAAAACACAGGTTCTTCAACCCAGCAGATGAAAGTATAACTGGATCAAATAGTGGGAGCTGAAAAGCTACACCAATTCAAAAGTGAAATAAAGCTTGTGTTTTTTAAACTGAGAGCAATTTGTGGCTAGAAAGAACACATCTAAGGTGCTCTGTTTCACTGGAAAATTTTAAACAAGGGCTGATAGCTATCTAGAAGAGATGATCCCGTTCAAATCAAGGTTAGCTGATCTTTGTCTTGTTCATGTCTCATTTCACACTCAAATAGGTCAGAGTAATTGTCCCATAGAGGTATTACACTCACTGAGCACAGGCTTAGACTAGCTAGCCTGTTTTTAGATTATTTATTTTAAGTGAGATGAATGCTACTCTCTTTTCTCAATATACCACATCAGTGGAATTTTTAGGTGCACATTTTTTTAGATTAATTTCTTTGAGAAAAAGAGAGGGCTTTAATATATCAGTAGAAGCATGAAGGCACTTTCACTCCAGAGATAATGTTCTGAGGCATTATCAAATTTAAATGATACAAGGTTTTTATAGCTTCTTCTGCTATTAAGTTATGTGTCTTTGTACAGTGATTCTGGGATGTCTCATTAACTTCAGCAGAGCTGTAAAATGTAGTTAAGGGAGAAGTTCTGTGAAAATATTTCACGCTAACTTTCTTGAGCATGGTCTTACTTTTCTTGTAAGGACCAACATTGTCTTCAATGGAATTTGGCCCTTACCTATCCTTAATTTCTTAAAAAGGAATTTGTTTTTCCTTCAGTATTTTTAAAAAAGCCTGAGATACATCAGACATCTTGAATATATGCAGATCAATATGGACTAAATAATGAATTCCATAAATGTCAGCAAGTTGAAATAAATTCTGTTTCTACTTTCAGAAAAGAGAAGAAAAATGATCGTTTAAATGGATCTGTTTGCAAACAGTGATATTACTTGAGCTCATTTTCAGAGTTCAGGCAATGCCAAGATAGAGGGGAAGGCCATGTTTGTTGATCTGTATTCTCTGGAAAGGACATAAGCCTGCTTACCATCTTAATGTGTCTTGCATTCTGCCTGTGAAGGCGTGACCAGATTAAATATCACTCAGAAAGTGCCATAGCCTGGTTTTTGGCCCTTTTCTTTCTTTTCTGAGGTTAGGAAGTCTTCCACTTTAAGGTGGTTGGTTTCAGTCTAGACAGTGTTTGTTTAAATAAATGATGGTTACTGCTACATTCTGCCTGTGTGAAAGGGATTATTGGCTAAGGTCCTTTTCCAAAGGGAGAGAGCCAACAAGGGTTGATCTGTACAGTATGGAAGCCAATAGCTACATGTATTTGAAAACAGCTCTCTTGGCCACTGGTCTGTTTCCTTCCTTCAGTATTACCACAGCAGGTTGCCAAAACACAGTGGATTTGTTTTAAAAAGGAAGAAAATTACCTTCAAGAAATTCTTTGTAGCTCACCCATCTTGCCTGGCCTGATGTTGTACAATACACATTTTGCACTGAGTTCTTCAGTTATTGCAGGTTAGTCAACATCCTCAGCCTTCATACTCTTAAAATCATGAGAGTTTTATCTTATCTGTGACAGATTTCATGTTAACTTCACTGGAATCCAATTTTGTCTTTCCATGGAGGCAGCTGGAGCAAAAACCATGTCATAGAATGAGCAAAGTCAGTCTAACACTGGAGCTGTACAAGAGCCAAAGCTTGCATGTAGAAAATTTATTTAGGATGAGCATTTCAATATCTGCCATGTATTGTTATATTTAGGGCTAAAACCACTGTGCATTTGGAAGAGGCAGTAGCAAGTCTGATGTTAAATAACAAAGTCCTTTGTTTCTATGCTATATCAATTCTGTGTACTAAAGTAATTGATAGTTGTGCAAAAAGTAAACTATGAAGTTTAAAAATTTATAAAATAACACAGCAGAAGTGCATCTAGTGGTTCCACATTTAGGGCTCTAAATCAGTTTTGAAATGGAAGCAAGAATGTAGCTACTATGTGTGAATAATAAGTATTCACAAACAGATTAAAGCACTTACTCTTTCAGTATACAGCTAATTTCCCCACAGTTCATAAATAAACTAGTTAATTACTGAGGAAGTTATCATTTTTTTCCAAGAAACTGACAGGGAAATATCCATTTTGGAAGCTGTGAGGAATGGGTCACTCTCATACTTATCAAAATAAGTGCTGTCATTGTGGACTTCACCGTGACTGACCTACTTTGCTTAAGAGCCTACCTGGCCTCCTTGCCAGGTATCATTTCAGAGGCATCTTTTCATTATCTTCAGGTATCAAATCTACATATTCTGAAAGGAAATTATCCTCACAGAGAGGGAACATGTTTTCATGTTGGAAGGTTAATTTGTCTACCTTCAATTTATGATTACTGGAGCTTGTTTTGCCTTTCTTTGCAAGGTTAAAAAGCTCCCAGGTATTTTTCCTACATGTATGCAGCTACAGCAAAGGCATAAGCCACCTCTCAGCCATGTATTCAGTGAAGTGAAACACAGAAATTCCATGACCTTGAAATGTGAAAATTAAATCAGCTCTAGCCATTTCTCTGTGCAGAAGTAAAATCATTGTCATCTTTTTACATGTTTTTACATGCTATTTTTTTCCTCAATAGATATGCTAAGAATTATTTTGGATTTTTGCAGCAGTATCACAAATGAGTGTCCCCAGTGACACACAGCACTTTATAACCCTTCTGGGTTTTGCTCCAGACAAGCTCATGTACTTATGTGACATGGCAAAGCTGACACAGTTTTCCGTTTTTAGTTCCTGAGGTAACTCTTTTGCAACTAGCTCAACTGTATCTCCATGGAATTGCACTGCTCTAGAAATCCCTGGTTTTAAGATACTTATTTTTTTTCCCCTCACACAGGTACAATCTGTGTTCTTGGTTCTCACAAACCATGTTCTCCATGTTGTTTAAAACAGATTTCGTTGGTCTGAGACTGTTAAAAAAGTGGTTCAGATTACACTGAAAGTGTGACTAGCTCTCTTTATTGTTTGCTCTTTTACCAATCCCTATGCCACTTGAAACTGCCTGTGCAAATATTGTGGAGCTTCAGGAGAGTTAAAACTGGTGGTAAGTTGGTCCCATCTAGTTTGAATAATCCTGAACACACTTCTAGCAGCAATGATGTTCTGTGGGAATGCTATGGCAACATCAAAATGTTGGCTGTCTAGCAGGCTTACTGCATCCTGTGCATGATCCGTGAATAAACAGAGGAATTTAGTTCCCAGAGTGTCAGTCTGGCGCATTTCACAAGCGCTACATTCACTTACCAAAAAAAAGTCAACCAGTCATAAAAAGAAAGTGCTATAGTGACTGAGTGATAAATTTCCTGGTGCTAAGCTTTGTATATACTGAGAAGCTAGGAATAGATCATGCATGGCTTAATGCTGAGGGGAATTTGTTTATCACTTTTGTTCCCAGATGCTTTTCTTTGTTCATGTTATTTTTTATTTTTTTTTCCCCTGTGCATCTCCTTGCTAGTCTCTGGATGTATTGGTATGCTTACTTTCAGTTAGATGTGATCTTCTGAACCAAAGGCTGGAGGTAAGGCCACTTGGAGCAAAGCACCAAGTTCGAGCTAAAATGCCCAAAAGGGATATTAGCCCAGGGTTCAGTGCATAGAAACACGTTCATATTGTTTCTAGCCTGCTGCAAATGAGAGCACAACACTGTGTTTGCATTTGGTTCTCCCATGCAGTGATTTCCAGTGCCTCAAAGTGAATACAAGCTTTAGATCCACCTATTACTCTATTTTGCTGTGTATTTCTTAAAAAAGGAAATGCAAGGACATTTATACGATTATGCTGCTTTTTCAGACGACACCTAAAATCAACAAGATGGGAGTAGAGTACAGCTCACTCCACTAACAGTAAGAGTTCAGGCTCCCTAGACACAGGGCAATTTTCCTGCTTCAAAAGACTCTTTCACTGAGGAGAGATCAGACTATCACAGAATGGTTTGGGTCAGAATGAACCTTAAAGACCATTTGTTTCTAACTCCTCTCCCATGGGCCAAGACAGCTTCCAATAGACAAGGATGCTCAAAGCACCATCCAGTCTTGAACACTTCCAGGGATGGGACATCCACAATTTCTCTGGGCAACATGTTCCAGTGCTTCAGCACCCTCACAGTGAAGTATTTCTTCCTAATGTCTAATCTAAATCTTCTCTCTTTCAGTTTAGAACCATTACCACTCATTCTATCACTACACTCCCCAAGTCCCTCTCCATCTTTCCTGTAGGCCCCCTATAAGTACCACGAGATTGCTGCCAGGTCTCCATGGAGACTTCTAGATGTTTTTGTGAGATTTATAATCTTGACTGAAACTTTCAGGGTAAGTTTCTCATGGTTTACCACCATTTCTATTAAAATGTTTCTATCTTCAATCCAGTTTTTTTATTCTAGATATTTGAGCTTGTATAAATTCAGGCTATCTTTATATTGCCCCATATCTGTTTTGTTTTTATTCCACGAACGTGAACATCATTCTTAAAGATTCACTTTGGTAGACATAAGTAGAGACCCCTGAACTGTAGACACTGAAGTGTTTTCAAAACTGATAGGATCTTAATTGACCACTATCCCACTGAGGGGAGAAATCTTAGGGTTTACCAGAAATAGCTTCACAAAAAAATATCAGATCCACACTCAGAGACAGTCAAATAAACTTAAAAATAAAATAGCTGTTAGGAAATTTTAGAAAAGAAATAAAGAACAAAAGGGAAAATACCCTCTAGCTACTGTGTAAGTTGGATGAATAGACAGGGCTACTCTTTAACATGGCAAAGACACAGTTTAGGAAGGACACATTGTACATTTCCAAAACTCTTAGCAAAATAGGAAAAAGTGGGCTGGCATTAATTGCTGTCTCTTCAAAACCATGAACTCTAGTTTTGAAACTCATATGAACTAGGTTCAAAATCAACAAAAGGAGGTGATTCTTCATGCAAGAGTACATGAGTGAATCTCATTGTCAAAGAAAGTGAAAGAAGCTGAGGATGCAAGTTTACATGGGTTCAAGAGAAAAGGGGAGAAGTAATCTTAGCCCACTAATAAGCCAATAGACCAAGTGAGTCCTCTGCCAAAGCCAGTGTTGCCATTATTATGTTTGATCCCTTCCTCATCTTTAAAGGAGAGATGAACTTGAACTGCAAACAAGGAAATTCAATATCCTATCCGAAGAAGACCTTATTTATTTACTTTTTTTTGTTCTGACCTTCAGTTAATACCTCTGGATAAAAGCTGACATATAAAACTAACCTTATGATAGAAACAACATCATGATCATGAATGCCAAATTTCTGCATTAGAACAAGCTGACATTCATTATAAAGTGTCTTAAAGATTAATGAAGCTTAAGGAAATCAAGCTTCAACTTTTAAAACTGATTTAAAAGAGTAACTTATATGTGCAAAATGTCCCAGATGCAATACGTTCACCAGAGAAAGTGTTATTTTTGTATAACAGAAAAAGGAAAACTCAACTCCGCACAAGGTTAAAGACTGTATTTTAATCACGGACTGAAACATCATGATTTACAAAACTGATGGTTAGATTTAAAACCAACCACTACATCTTTCTGTGGGAATACTCCCCCCACACCCTAGCAGACTTGGGGTTCAAGTGAAGAACAGAGCTGTTCACGTTTGCCTTTGGGACGGAACAGTGATTTCCAGGATGATGACTGATGCTTCAAGGATTCACCTAAGATGCTTTTCAATGCATTTCATTTACCCAGCTGAAAGTGGCTTCTTCTAGTGAAGTCTGCTGGTTTCATCAGAAATCCCAACCATCTTGCAGCTTTCTGTCCAGAGCCTTCTCTGCAGCTCCTCATCATATGCTATGTCAGCCGATTTTGTCCTTTCCTCATTGTAAATGTAGCAGCCACCAGCTCCTTCCATCTCAGGCGATACTGCTGCATAGATGGTTGTAGAGGCTCCTTCCTCTGGAGTCTGCAGAAACAAAAAAACCAAATTCAAGTGAGGCAGGTACAACAGAAGAATTATGTTACACCATAGGACCTTATCAACAAACATCCTCCGTAATTTTGCATCTCACTTGTAGTCCTTACGCAAATCTGAAGCTTGTAATGATAAAAAAGCCACCTATTCAACTGGCAAAGTAGAATCCATTTCTACAACAGTGCTATTTTGAGACAGCTTCAAGCCACAGAACAGATATGCAGAAAACTCTAGTCCATTTTTTCAAGGGCTAGTCAGATGGAGCTTACAAAATAATTAAGTTTTCACAGTTAGAGCTAATAAACCCAAAAGCAAGCACAAACATTAAAATCCTAGTTTAATTATTCACTTTGCAAGGATGAAAGGGTCTGTGCTCTGCTGTAAGAAGATGAAGGCTATGCTGTATGTGCAACGCATTCATTGTAACAACAATATGACATGAGCAAAGGACCATGGAAACCATGACAGCAAATTAAGATTCTGCAGTTCAATCCAAGCAAGCAGGTAAGCCAGGGAATTAAATTTTACACAGAGCATAGTTATCAGGGTTCTGCAGTGTCATCAAGCAAAATGATGAACGATCTACAATGTCTGATATAGCATGACTATTAAATGAAAATTAATAAGTGAATAGCTTTGAGTGATAACTCCTTTCATCCTGAGGATATGCAAAACATTTACATTTTGCATTCAGAAGGATCACACAGCTACTATTGAAATTATTTCCATTACATTTTTTATTCTAATTGAAGGGCATATTTAAAACACAACATTTGACATACTTTGCCTTTATCAGTGATGTAATTATGATCAATGCCTGCCAGATAACAATGTATCATTTTGCAACCCTTTCAGTCATTATTTGAGGCATTAACAGTATTGACGCTGCTCATAGCTTTGTCTGCAGCACCTGACAGGATGTCTTTTCCTGAAGAACTCACTTGATGAATGAGAAAGTAGTGAATAAGTTACTCAGTGCCTTATAAAAAAATAAATCTAACCAACTGGAAGCTTTTTGTAATGTTTACATTTTTTAAGAAGGTGACTGTACTATGAGATTCTATCTAGAAACACAAAGTACTTATTTAGTTTAGTTTACTACTCTACTACTCCTTCACTCTTCTTTTTCCTAAGAAAAATAGTGCTGTTCACATCCAGTATATTATGTAAATAACATAAAGGTATGGGCATGCACAATTCTTTGCAGGATCGGGATAGAGTCCAGGTGCTCACACTATAATGATCAACTATGATACAATATAAAATATCTTAACATTGTAATGTAGCAGAACAAAGATGAATAAGAGCATTCATATTCTATACAACTTATTCTGAAAGACAGAGAGAAACCAAAAGGTTTTTTACATACTGCTGGGCTCTAAAAAAAATCAGTGATGCAGATAAACCACTGCCTCATGTGATGGTTCACCAGACGTTATGTTCCTGAGTTCAACTGCTCTTCAGCATAAACAAGCATAAATGTCAATATCGATGAAACCAGATGGTCTTTAAAGTCTTTTCCAACCCAAGCTATTCTATAATTCTAGGATTCTAAATGTTATGGAAATATGTTAAGGAAAACAATTTTTCCACTGCAACAGGGAGTGAGTTGCATATGTATGATTAATCTTCTGAGTGCCTAATTAATGTTGAAAGTTTTAATGTTCCCTTACTTAAGAATCTCTTCATTGTTTTGGCATGTTTTCTGTTTTAATGAAAGTAAAAAGGAAACCCAGAACAAGGAGTGCCCTGGTTGACCTACTTGTTTTGAGAGGCTGGAAGTAAAGGTGTTGTGGATCCACCTCTGGATCTTGTCCATACCTACTATGAAATTAGTGTACATCCACTTGCCCACACACAGTCAGACTCTTTCTGGGAAAGTGTTGGGTCTACTACACACCCACAGATCAACTGCAATAAACAAAGACGCACAGACATATGCAGATGTCCTGTCTGTGTACCAGTGCCCGAGGACCTCTTGGGAAGACAGAAGCTGGCAGCAGGTTGCAACCACTGGAGCTATTAATGAGTATGTGGACAAGGAGCAGGACAAATTGTTCCAGCAGAAGCAGCCTCACTGCTGGTTGCCAACTTTCCTGGGGGTCCCATAGCTCTTCTTTTACCACATGATAGCCCATCAAAAGATGAGGAGGAACCATAAAGCCCGTGGAAAAGAAAATAACCACAAGCAGGAGACTGTGCTCAAAGCAACATATCTGACTCATTCTTCAATGCCAATGGCCTTCTAGGAGGAAGAGCACCTGATAAAGGGCCAGAGAAATCACCAGCCAATGGACATATATTTTGATCTACAAAACCCCAGGATTTTTGTCATGATGCTCTATACAAACAGGAATGTGTTCTCATCTTTGGGACCTTGACGTATTATACCGAAAGTCGCAGGTAGACAGGCAGTAATAATAAGTATAATTCAAATTATAAGGGATGATGTCTACACATTTCCAGAATAAAAAAAACCCAACAACAAAGAGTAACAGAAAAATATACATACATATAAGATCAGTAACATCTTTTCCACTAATTGACTGGACTTGTCCTAAAAGAAAAGGGATTCCTATAAATTGCACAATGTTTCTTTACTCTTCAGCTTCCAACTTATTGGTGCTGAACTTATTTTAAAGTGGATTTTTGTTTAAGAATTATTATATTATTAGTATCCAAGGAACTATAATTAACACCTTTGTCATATCCAAGTAAAATGGATTTCTGCTTAACTTCTTCCTAATGAAATTCTGAATCTGTAATTCCTTTTGCTTGTTGCAGTATTGGTCACATCTTTTACTGGTTTTTTGCAATTAACTATATGTTTGCCTTCAACAGTAAATAAAGGTCTGATTGAAATTACACATCTTTGCTTTGCTCATTACATGTGTAGGCTGTGGAAGGAGAGAAATGATAGCATGTGACAGCTTATTTAAGCAAAATGAAGTCTATTTACACAAAATAACATTATTTTGGCACTATCCATTCCCAAAGAAAAAACTTTTTTCTTTTTACAGAAGCTCTGATACTTCTTTTTTTTAATATTCATCAATTATAAGTCACTGACAAAAAATAATTTTCCTCAGTATGAAATGGAATATTCTGTTCCATGAAAACTGGGACAAATGCTAAGAGGTCTTGTATTTTACCTTTGCTTTTTTAGGTCTTGTTAGTTAATGCATTTTGATTAATGCAATTTTAAGTGACATATAATCTTGTCAATACTAGGCACTAATGCTTGCAAAATGTGTTAGTTGACAACAGTCAGTCCCTACAGCAATGTTGCCATGAAATGTCACATCCTTTCCATTTGACTAAAACAGGAGCAACAGCTTAACTCTTTGGAAAACATGCGTCTGGATCTGTTATACATGATGGCTTTGTGGTACTTTCCTTGATAATCCACGCACTCATCCACTTCCACCTTCACCTGAATTCATAGCTCAGAGTACTGAGTAGCCAGCATGGTTCATCAGAAACCACAGAAAGCTGAACAGTAGAAAAAAATTAATGAGCTTCTCTACTTCCTTTTCTGTAATCCATTCATTTTCTCAGCACCACTTTCAGCAACTACCAACAAACAGTGAGAACCTTGTTAAGTGTCCTAAACACAAATAGTTTGAATGGACAGCATGCATATATTTCAATTTGTACTGGTTGACAGAGTTGGCCACATGACTGGAAAAAAAAGCAGTGATACAAGCAATGGTATCAGGGGATCGATCACTTTGGAATAGCTTTCCCTCACCCCACTCAATCAGACAGTTGTACTTGATTTGCATTTCATGACTTCAGGATGATGCCATCTTGAGAGATTTTAGGAGAGAAGGTTGGGTAAAGAGGACAGGGAGCAGGAAGCAGCTGGCAAACTCAGTGACTGACATCACAGTTGAGTTTTGAGGGACATGAACAAGGGGCCAAACAGAGAGATGTGCAGTCAGGACTGTCTGGTATTCTGACAGGTCACTTAAGGTTGAGGAAAAACATGTTAAAACACCTTTATCCATATAATTTGTGCTGCAGTATTGATGGAATACCCCTCATCAGCAACATTAGGTAGACTGCTGAAGGAACCCTCATCAACACTGGTTCTATAACACTGGTTCTACTTTATGTACCATGCATTAGGTCATGCACTTTTCAGTTCATACAGAAAATCTACTCCTGAGCTGATGAGTTAAATGAGCTTGGAGATGTTGGGGGGTTTTGATACAGAGATTTGTAGTGTTTGCTCTGTGGCCTCGCTTTTTTAAATGACTAAGTTTCCATCAGGCCCTTCCTGGCCAGATAACATGTCTCTGGCTAGCCACATGTTTTCCCAGGTTACAGCTAGGAAGATGCAGAATGCACTGAACAGGTCGTCTTCTGGGCTTCGGTACTCAGGCACTTTTGGCTGTGTTCCTTCACTTTTCTTAACGTTAATAATTCTGGTAATATTTTAAAAATGCTGGTGTTTTATTAACTTGCTTTTGGACTAAAAAATTCTGTATGTATGCAGTTTTCTTCCTTTTCTCTCTTCCTTCAGGAAAGACAACAATCATCTGGGATCCCTGAACAGTACTATACATATACTGAGGAGGGATGAACAACAACAAAGAACATGAAATTACTGTTATTGGGTACAGCAAAGTCTTTCATCTACTTGGTGGTAGCTAGTGGAGGGTGACACCCAGTCACCCTCAATACACTGCTTGACTCTCAAGAACAAAGGCAAACACGAAATATGGAATAGTTTGAAAACTTTCAGAAACAGAGTAGCTGGGATTGTGTTGTCATGAATATTCAAGCAAACAAGCTTGAGAGAAACAAATTAACTGTTTCAAGGGTGCGCTGATTACTATGATCTGTGACCTACAAAATCATTTCAAAACCCACTTTCTGGTGTAAGACCCCAAGTTGAAATAACAACAGCTGCTGTCACAGCCTCCTGGTGAAGACAGGGGCCATGTGTGCTCAGTGTCTGTTGTGTAACTTGTGCACTGTCTAGACCTTCTAATGTGACTGCTGCTTTGAGAATTCCAGACAAAAAATAATCCATTGAAACACTGAGTATGAAAACAAAGGCTAAAAAGGAATCATGACGCAGGTGCACAGGCGTGTTCAGCCACCTTTGATCAATAAGGCTGTAGCAAGTGACTGGATGTCCTAGTGTGACCAATGGCAAGGGCCAACTGTCAGGTCCCCAGGAAGCCAAACCTGCCAGAGAGGTGTGGCAGCACAGCTTTTCAGCAATCTCTGCCTTCACTCAAAAGCCCTGGTTTCCATCTGTGTTCTTTCTCTCTCCTCCTATTCTTTCACATGTAGCTCGCTATTATTCTCTTTCTACCCAATTTCTGCCTTGATAATAGACTAGAAAGAGATAGAGATATTTTAGTGAATATACAGTTCTCCCTAGATACCCAGTCAGCACTGTCAAATTAATTTCTCTTCAATCCCTGGTTCACAGCAATGAGAATTCTTTAATAAATTCACTCCATAACAAAATTCTTTAGATTTTGTTGTTAAAAGAATACCAGCTACAAACAGAAATGACTCAGTTAAAATGTGAAGCCTTTTTCCTGACAATGTTGTGGCTACAGAGAAATAACTTCTGAATCAAAGATATGAGTATATAATAAAAGATGAAACTTCGATGAATTAAGAATGCAAAAGCAACTTTCACACTAAAAAAATACCAAAATTTGGAAGGAAATGAGCCTTTATAATACAAAAAATTCATGACTATTCTGATAAAAAGAGAAGGTTTCCCTGAGCACAAGATACTGAAAAGAACAGAAGCAGAGACAGCTGGCAAACAGACACAGAGAGTATCAAAACCTGAATCTCCCTTTCCTTCTGAAAGCAAATTTTCTGGAAAGACATTTCAAAAAACTACAGGTACACAGAGAGAATAGGAAGCCCCATCTTGTCTTCAAATCAGCCCCCAGACAGGTGGCTGGGATGCGTGTAGACAAGGTAGAAAAACCTGTTTTCATGAAAAATGGCCAAGTAGCTCTACTCTGAAGTACTGGGATGGCTCTTCTTTCAGATTCAAAACATAAGTGAAATTTTACTGAGGAAGGCAGTAGCCATGGCTCTGAATCCTCCTCTTCTGAAGCAGCTACTTCAGGCTAAGCAGGTGTGCTGGTTTTGGCTGGGGTAGAGTTAATTTTCTTCACAGTGGCTAGTATGGGGCTGTGTTTTGGATTTGTGCAGAACACAGGATTGATAATACAGAGATGTTTTTGTTATTGCTGAGCAGTGCTAACACAGAGCCAAGGCCTTTTCTGCTTTCTGTACAGACTCTGGCAAGGAGGCTGAAGGTGCATGGGAAGCTGGGAGGAGACACAGCCGTGACAGGTGATCCCAACTGACCAAAGGGATATTCCATACTATAGGACATCATGCTCAGTATATAAAGTAGGCGGAAGAATAAGGAAGGGGAAGATGTTTGGAGTGATGGTGTTTGTCTTCCCAAGTCACCGTTATGTGTGATGGGGCCCTGCTCTCCTGTAGATGGCTGAACACTTGCCTGCCTGTGGGAAGCACTGAATGAATTTCTTGTTTTGCTTTGCTTGTGTGCACAGATTTTGCTTTCCCTATTAACTGTCTATCTCAACCCACGAGTTTTCTAGCTTTTACCCCTCCGATTTTCTCTCCAATCCTGCTGGTGGGGAAGGGAGCGAGTGGCTGCTGACTGGGGACATCAACAACAGGACATCATGGATCACTTGAAATAACATGAGACACCTGTGTTCTCAGGCAACTGAATGAAGCCCCTGTTGGCTGGCCAGCTTTCTGGGCCACAGAAAAGAAAACTCTACTGACTTCAAAGAGCAGCTCCAACAGTGAAGTCACTTGCAGTTATTACAAAATTAAATTTGCATGTCTTAATTTCAAACTAAATCTCTCTCACTTAGAAGTGCAATATAACCTCAGTGATGTGAGCAGGAGTGTTTTGGATCCACACTTTGCATTTTCTAAGATGTTGAAATAGAGAACTAAAAGAATGATGTTCACTTTTAAGCAATTTTCAAATGGAAACAAGAACACAACTTCACATGACTTGAAACTTCAGGTCAAAGTCATTAATCAAAACTGAGTCCTTTATTCATTTTGTCAAGTGCATTGAGGAAGATTACTTTGCCTGAAGGTTGATCCCAAAGCTTGCTTTGCAGCAGACAGTGATGTCTTGAGAGTCAGAACTGAGATATCGCTGCAGCCACTGAAATTACATTACACTTGTTACCTCACTCAGCTCAGTAACAATATGCAAAATTTGACAGACAGGAGCCTGTTGCCCCAGACATTGCATAAACACCCAACCAGAGACACTCACTTGCTGGAACATCCAGTCTCTAGGAAACAAAGCAGGCAATAGCAGGTGATGAGAGCTAAGAGAGTACACCTACTTCACAAAATACTGAAGCCTCTTCTGGGAGCATGACACTCTGGTTAATCAGCTCTCTGGAAAACTGAAGCTTCCTATTGCTGAGGATGCCTCAGTTAAATCACTGAGAATTGTCCTGGGTACCTTCACATAATGTGGGATTTTCTGCAACACTTCTATTCACAGACAGGCAAGAGATTTACTGAAGCAAAGGTACAGGTCAGGAGAAGACATGAGGAAAGTATGAGCCTTCTAAATCCTAATCCTGAAGTGTCATGCTCTAGGCTGTAACTCCTTTTCTGCATTTGTTTACTACCAGCTCTATGGCTATAATTACAGTATCATGCTAGCAACTGAATATAATCTTCATCATTCCAAGATGTAGACTGATCTATTATTAAGTAAGAATACTGAATTACAGCTTAGTATTCATGTTACATATATGCTAAAGAACCATGCTTTAAGGAACACAAGGCTTTAATTCTACTGAGTTTTGAACTATTTCTATCTGAGAAAAACGAATAAGAGCATAAGATGACTCCTCCCTCCAACAAAGCTCTTAGAGAGGCAAACTCTTTGATAGGTAGTGGCTGGAACATCTGCATCATTTAATAATATATGCACAATTTTTCACTTGAAAGGACAATTTAAATATGAATTGAAATGTGAACGGATGAAAATTAAAGAGAACTTAAAACAACAAACAAACATGAAAGCTTTAGAGCTTTAATTTTCTATGCATTATATTACAACAGTACATGGGTCATCTTTAGTTTCCTGAATTCTTTCAAATAAAGATAGATTTTGGCAATCATAGAATCATAGAATCAGCTGGGTTGGAAGGGACCTCCGAGATCATCAAGTCCAACCCTTGATCCACTACTGCTGTGGTTGCTAGACCATGGTACTAAGTGCCACATCCAGTTTTATCTTAAAAACCTCCAGGGACAGAGAATCCACCACTTCCCTGGGCAGCCCATTCCAATGTCTGATTACCCTCTCTGTAAAGAAATTCTTTCTAATATCTAACCTAAACCTCCCCTGGCAGAGCTTAAGACCATGCCCTCTTGTCTTGGCTGATAGTTGCCTGGGAGAAGAGACCAACCCCCACCTGGCTCCAACCTCCTTTCAGGGAGTTGTAGAGAGTGATGAGGTCTCCCCTGAGCCTCCTCTTCTCCAGCCTGAACAACCCCAGCTCCCTCAGCCTCTCCTCATAGGACTTGTGTTCGAGTCTCTTCACCAGCCTTGTTGCTCTTCTCTGGACCTGCTCCAGGACCTCAATATCCTTCCTGAACTGAGGGGCCCAGAACTGGACACAGTACTCGAGGTGTGGCCTCACCAGTGCTGGGGAGAAGAATCACTTCCTTGGACCTGTTGGCCACACTGTTCCTGATACAGGCCAGGATGCCAAAATCAAAACAACACAGAAAAGCACACAGAAGTGTTTTTGTTTGAAGTGGTATTTTTGCCAGTCCTAGAGAGTAGGAGACACTAGTAAGGCTCTAGGTGCTGAAGAGGACGCTCCTGAGTGCATATACCTCCGAACAATTTATTACCTGCCTGCTCATAGTAAATAAAATGTCTTTGCTGGCTTTTGGTGAAAACACAAGACTTCAGGCATAAGATATATTGCAAGTTCTAACTTGTAGCCCCCTACCATCATCTTTACTTTTTTACTTACCATTTAATATTTGACAAGTCATGCATCTTGTTTTCCCTTCTTAGAAAACAGAAAACAGAAACTGACATATCTCTAACTTCACAACTTTCTTATAATGACTGTTATTTTTTTTTAATTATTATAAACACTCAGGATGGGCATGGACCTCCAAAATATTTGAAAGAAAACCACAATATAGAAAGCCTTTATGAACTATTATGAGATCAAAAACCATAAAGACTGTACAGAACAGAGACAAAATGAAATAACCCAAAATTACAGAGGCCAGCAGCTATTTCACAGCCTTTCTGTTTTAAATTGCTTCAACCCCCATTTTGCACCCCAAACAGCAGCAGGGCTATTTCCATCTGTGGGCTCAGGCAGGTGGTGGGGCTGGAAGAGGCTGGCTGCTAGCCTCGCTTTCTCACCTCCCCGCTGGAGGCACTTGCTGGAACCAGATGGCTCAGGTGAGAAGGTGCAAATCCCTCCCTGGATCACCAGGTAAGGTCAGTGGAGGACACTTCTCCCCCATGACTCAGGCAGGCCATATGCCTGCAGTAACAACAGTGAAGACCAGAAATAGTGAAGTACACAAACTAACTCAAAATTAGTACCGGGTGCTACATCTCTGCATTAATAGCATGCAAGATGAAAATACGCTTGGGAAGATGGGAGAGACGAAAGCAAAAATACTTTCTCCCAAATTTCTTGGGTCTACATTGAAGTGGCATGCTAGCTGGGCTACAACATGTCCTGCTGGTGGGTCTGCTCCACACAAAGTTCCTGCATGGAAAAAGAAACTTCACCTTGCAGTGCTTATCCTCGCCCTGAGTCTCAGCCTTTATAAAAAAGACATTAAGCTATTGCAGAGCATCCGAAGGAGGGCCAGGAGGATGGTGAAGGGTCTGAAGGGGAGGCCTTAGGAGGAGCAGCTGAGGCCACTTGGTTTGTTCAGCCTGGGAAAGAGGAGACTTAGAGGAGACCTCATTGCAGTCTACAACTTCCTTGTGAGGGGAAGCAGAGGGGCAGGTATCTATCTCTTCTCCCTGGTGATCAGTGACAGGACCCAAGGGAATGACATGAAGCTGTGTCAGCAGGGGTTTAGGTTAGATATCAAGAAAAGGTTTTTCACACAGAGGATGGTTGAGCACTGGAACAGGCTTCCTGGGGAAGTGGTCACAGCAGCAAGCCTGTCTGAGTTCAAGTATTTGGACAACACTTTCAGGCACATGGGGCACATTCTTGGAGTGTCCTGTGTAGGACCAGGAGTTGGACTCAATGATCCTGATGGGTCCCTTCCAATTCAGCATATTCTAAGAATCTATGATTCTATGCTTCCTTTTCCCTTTTGCTGACTCTGAGCCTTTCTGAAGGACTGAAAGATCACATTCCTGAAGACACCGAGTTGGCTGGAAGGAATAAGTTTCAAGCAGATCACCAAATACTATTGTTGTGGTTCAATCCCAGCTGTCAGTCAAGTACCAGGCAGCCACTTGCTCCCCTCCCATCCCCTTTTGGGATGGGGATGAGAATCAGAAAAAGATAAAACCCATGGGTGAAATAAGGACAGTTGAATAATAGAAATAAAGTAAACTATAATACTAATAGACTGTAATGAAAAGGAAAGAGAACCAAGAAAGACAAGTGATGCACAATACAATTGCTCAATCCACTCACTGAGGCCCAGTGAGTCCTCAAGCAGCAATCTGTCTCCTGGCCAACTCCTCCCAGTTTTTATATTGAGCATGGAATATCCCTTGGGCCAGTTTGAGTCAGCTGTCCTGGCCATGCTCCCTCACAGCTTCTTGTGCACCTCCTGGCAGAGCATGGGAAACTGAAAAATCCTTGGCTTAGCATAAGCACGACTCAGTGACAGCTAAAACATCAGTGTGCTATCAACGTTATTCTAATACTGAATCCAAAACTGTACCAGTTCCTAAGAAGAAATTTAACTCTATCTCAGCCCAAACCAGGACAACCATTTAGCACTGTCCATGAGTTTAGCAGTGCTCTGAGTTTCTGGTTTTTTATACAGTTATTGTGTTTAAATTATAGTTTCACAATATTCCCAAAACTGAGAGTAGAAAGCCCAAATTGGAAGACAGATGAAAGTGGTGGGGAGGGAAGGAATCTTATTCTGGAAATTTATGTTTCCCATAATTCCAGTTGCTGGCTATTTCATTATTTAATCTTGAAATGATAATCTTTGAATTATAAACAAAAAAGATAAAAACAGGGGTGTTAATCTAGATCTGTCCCTAGTAACATACTGCAAAGATGGAAAACAAAAAGACTAGACTAACTTTCTATAGTTATTTTAGCAAAAGAATAGAATTAGGTGAGAGTGGTTCAGATTTTCTAATCTTATTTTTCTGATAGATACAGTAAAGAGAATTAGTTAGTTCAGGTCAGTTATCACAGTTCATACACCCTTGGTTTTGCCCAGTAAATTTGGGGTATTTCTGTTTAAGTATTAAAACCTTTAAAAATGACTGTTCTCTTCATTTTAATTAATCTCTATTTCATCTGGAAGCAGCTTGTAAAAAAAAAGCAAAGAAAAAGATTAGTCATCCTGTAAACAAAACTACTGTTTCCCATTTTCTATCACAAGGCTATCAGAATGCTAAAGTCATAAAATAACAGATAGATTCTGAAACCATATGATTATGGAGCTGTCTATGTAGCTTATCCTCTCAGTTACCCAAGAGCAGTACTAAATTTAAAGGCAAACACTATATTCAGTTGCAAATTAACATATCTGAATGCTTACTAACCCACCAAAATCAACTTGTTTTTAACAAAATAACTAAAAATGCAAATGCAAAGGAGGACTGAATCTGATTATTCAAATCAATTTTTTTTTTGTCATGTAGACTGAAAATGAAATTAATCTCTCTAACTTAAATCCCTTTGCTTAAATCAATCAGCCTTGGGGCTCTGTACTATTTGCAAAGGAATCTATCAATGGCTTAAATTCAGAAGAGACCCAGAGAACGTGTATAACTTTAGACAGGCAAATAGTGCCATTGTTTCAACGAGATTAATCATGTCTCTAAAACTATGTCAGACAAGATCTGAGGCATCACATCTTTTCCTGAAGAGCTCATTACAGACAGAGCAAACACACAGATCCTCAGTCACACAAATGTTTCCCAAGGTCTGAAACACAAGCAAAAAACTTCCATCTTGAAAAGAATTACTCAAGTGTTTAAGCTCATCACATTTAATCAGCTAAATGGTCTGAAAGAAGGGTAGTCTGGTACTCTTTGTGCTGAGAGGGGTGTTAACCTGGGGAGCAGTGATAGCATTAATAATTTGCCAGGAGGATGAGACAAAAACAAGGAGGATGAGCTGTCAGTTCTTGCCAGTGGAACAGATAAGGGAAAGCATGAAAGTGGGATGTACCAAAAATTGTTAACTACCAGCAAGCAGAAAGACCCAGATTTAGTATCCACTGAAGCTGTGAAATTTAGATCCAGGCTTATTTCTAAGGGTTTTTTTTCAAACCTTCATTAAGGTAGCAGTTAGAGTGAAAAAAATTTGTATATCCATTCCAAAGGCCAAGACTGGATTTGGTGACAGATGTACCATGTTCCTGTTTCCTTTCTGGATGACAGAAGACACAGCAGAAGTGTCACATTGCTGTATAGGTGATATGGCATACCCCATTCCTGTGGAAATGACTGAACTGACTGTCCTGGCTTTTGTTGAAGGAAGAATAGGTTCAAGTTCTAAAAATGAGATCCATAGTAAACAGTCAAATCTCATTACCTGAAAGACAGTGAAAAGCTGGAAAGGAGAAAAACATTTAATCCCTTTCACATCCAAAATCTTTCCCTAATATGCTATTAAAGCAAAAAAAAAAAAAAAAAGTTGGGGGGCAAGAATGTTAAAAATCCCAACAGTCTTCCTGAAAATCTTCATACTCCTTTTATTTCATTCTCAAGTAGCTCCTGTGTCTGCAGAGAGCTTTTGATTGCAGTTTTGATACTGGACCAATTAAGGATTTAGGTAGCCATGGTGCAGAGACTTGCACTTGCAGAGCTATCAGTAGCCAAAATAAAACAGTGAGAATTAATCTTTTCTTTTCATTAAGGTCCCCAGAAGACTTCCTGTTGCACTGGAATTCATATGGGTTTTTGACATAAACATTAGACCAGTTGTTTAGAATGGAAAGCAAATACTGTGAGGCTTTATGGTTTGATAAATACACGTTACTGATTCATCTTGTGCCCAAATAATTCACTTTGTTTAGGGAGATAATATTGAATAATATCTTCTGTAATGTCATTTTTCTACACATGTCCTTTGTCCTCAAGAGTTCAATCAGTGAGCCCTCCTCTTTCACTCACTCGTTCAAGGTGATACACTGCAAGCAGTAATGCTCCAGATGACTAAACTTCTGCTTCACAAGAAAAATGCCAGTTGAATTAATGCAGAAGTGTGCTATGGTTTAAATAACTGCTTTTAACTTGTAAAGGCACTGTCTGAAGTCTGAGCAGAGGCTCGAACACTAGTGCAGACCACCTGTCCCTGCCCTCCCCTCTGCCTCTCCTGCCTGCTCAGCAGCTTTCTTAAAATTCTGCTCTTCACCCGCAAGTCTGCACAGCTCTGCAGCTGCCTATTGTTATTTAACATGTACTTCACAGTGGAATTGAATTGTTCCAATCAAGATTAGGGTTCTGTTTCTCTAGCTGGTATACAAAGCATGTCTGCAGAGAAAACTTTCATCCATTTCTCTGCCTGCCTTTTCATTCTGCCCCACTACAATCTTACAGATAGTCCCAGTGCTTTTTCATTCCCTTTTCCTCCTGAATTCCTAAATACCTTTTGCCAGGCCCTCACTGCAACCTCACAGCAGAGTGTGGCTGCTACATCAGTGTCCCACTTGCCCCACTGGCTCGGATCCCTTTTTGCATCCCAAATGCCTGTAAAGGAGGAAGGGGCTCTGGGTAGAAGGGTTTCCAGTGCAGCATCAACACTCACCCTCCTTTGATCACCCATCCATGTCCTGAGCCCCTTAAGAAACCAAAAAGGGGTAGAGAGCAGCCTTCAAAGCCTGAGCTGTTGAGGGAGATGGCATTTACCATCTGTGGTGCAAATAAAGGAGCGAGCTCAAGCCTTTCAATAGTAGAGAAAGGAGAGAGAAACATTAGGTGAAACTTCGTCAATACATTGACGCTGCCAAATCTGAGAAGACAGGAGAAATGGTGGGGCCACAACCAGTGCCAAGCCCTTAGGGTAAGGCAGAAAACAAGGCTCTTCTTTGCAGCAAAATTGCAAGCAGCGTCGAAAGGGTAGTGTGATAGCTACACTGCTGGACATGCAGGGCCGCAGGGAAGGATTGTGAGCAGGGTTAGTCTGAGGACACAAAGACCACCAGCAGCAGCCACATTCCCTACTTCTGTGTGGCCCTTGCCAGGCCATGAGCCACTTCTGTGGCTGGAGGGACAAGCTGCAAAGCCCACTTTGCTCTGCAAACACCTGTTGAGCCAATGTGGCTCATTTTTAGTTCCTGAGCTCTATAAGGGAGCCACAGTCAAAAAGCAAGAGTTTCCAAGCAGTGCACTTTTTATATAAAAATAATCTAAATGTTTGTTTTTTATTGATTAGATAAACTCCTTAGTGCCCAAAATATAACTGATCTTTACTTTTAAATCTCTGTTCAATAAAAGAGGATTCCGACTGTTTCAAACTTTGCAAAATCTGTACATGGCTGGAAAAAAACCCACTTAACTTCCTTAATAGCTGCTGACAGTCTGTGAAACAAATAGTTTTAATTATTTTCTCCTTGCTGAATCTCAGGTCTCATCATTTGATCAAGAAGTTGCACATTACCAACAATTGGGATTAAATGGAAAGTCATACAGTAGGAAAAACAGGAAATTACATTAGCACTAAACAATGAGAAATATGCCCTTCTTGTTGTAGTCCTGTCCTTAGACAGCAGAACATTTGCAACTCCACAATCAAAAAAAACCCTTAAAAGCCCAAAAGAGCCCTTTAGACTTTTCCCATTCATCCTGAGACTTAACAGTGACTTAAATGTCACTGTGGTCTCTGCAATAAAAAATATATTTTAAAGACTCCTTTCAGTTATTCATGAACAATGTACAGACCTTACACATTAGTTTAAAATAAGTGTTACTCATTTTTTTACTGTCACTACTGACGCATGAAAATGACTATAGAGCTAATCAATAGGTAATGACTGTATTTCAGGAGTAATGCTCTGTTCGGGGGAAAAAACGGCTGCAATTCACAAACAATTATTGACACTGTGAGGCACATGAATCAATGCCCACTAGAGATCTGCACATTATTTAAAATTTCTTCAGCAATATTTGCCTTTGTTCCTTAGTCCCAGTGTAATTTTTCCTGCCTGTTATGCTGTGAATATATTAAAGGTTAGAGTGAATATATTGATGACTAGAATGAAATGGAAAAGCTAGTTTTCTGATGGATAAGCCCAACTACCAGCAGTGGCATGACTATTACCCGAGTGCTGTAGCCATGGTAGCTCTTTCTTGCATAAGACATTGTCTGTCACAAAATGATCAGGACCTCACCTCTCAAGGGTCCAGTATAACTCTGCTGGACTTCAGATTTTTTAAGTCTTCCCAGTTTTTTTCCTGCATGTAATGGTTTATGTCTCAGAGTAACTGGAAGTACATGAGGTGGATAGAGCTGGAGGTGGTGTACCTCAATACTCACTAAAGTCTCCCAGGAAGACAAATATATCACTGGCTCCTACAGGGAACCAATGAATTCCCGTTGGCCTAGTTCTCTAAATATAGCCCTTTGCCTTGTTTTTATCGCTGCTCTGTGTACAGCAAGCGAAAGCATGAAATAGTCCAAGGTAAAAATCTGAATCCTCCTCTGTTAACACAGGGGAAAGAATAACCCACTCATTCTTCACTTGCATAAACAAATACCCAAGATGTACAGGGCAGTGAAGAAGATGATTACCTCTGGTTCTCACATTTTTCTTTTTGATTCACATGTAGCTTGAGACATGGTTGGTTTACATACTGAAATGATGCTGATTTACTTTAGGTTTTAACTGCAAACAGTTCTGCTTAGCCAGAACAAACATCTGGTCCTTGGGTAGAAAACAAATTGAAACAACAACATGCTTGCCGTCAGAGCACAGCTACTCAAACATCTGCCAACAGTTACCAGCAGCATCTGATAGGAGGGGCAGATTTCTAGAAGAAAAAATGCCCAGCTGTGACTAGAAACAGATTTGGGTGTCTTGCTACAGTTTGCAGAAGAAAACAGCAATATTTTTTAATTACTGACATAATAAAATGAGAAAAAGCGGTTTAGTTCTTGAAAGGAGATTCTTCTCTTAGTCTAAATTAATATTATGAAGAATTTACAAATAGTTGCAGATGACCACAGCATAAAAAAAACCCCAAACAAAAAACAAAACCACAAAAAGAAATCAGAAGAGAAAATAGCACTGAGGTACACGTTCTTACACAAAATGTTTCTCTAAGCAAAAATAGATACCTGAGCCAAGTATGCTCTTTAACTCCTCTGAAAACATAAAGTCATTTCAAAAAAGCTCACTCAGAGTTTTTATCCTTTTATTTGGGCAAGTATGAGAAATTATAAAATAAGATTGAAGATTTTCTCAGCATACATCTCATTTGCATGTAGTAGAGAGCTGCTCAAACTCGTAAAGCTTACTTTTGTGTTGAAAGGGAAAAAAAAATCTAGACAGTATTCTGACTGGTGCTAACTGCTGCTACTATAAACAAGTACAAATATTTCAAAACTATAGAGGGTGAAGTAGGCTCAATGGAATGGAGATGAGAATATAACCCAGAATATATTCCCATAATTTAAAAATAAATATTAGAAATGTATTTATGGGGTGATGAGCAGGAAAGGATCTGCTATTCCAAAGCTCTGAGAGTACAGCCCTGCTGGCTCCTGGTTTTGCGGTCTAATTTAGAGAAAAGGTTACTATCATCTATCACATTCCACGGATTGTCAGAAAAGCCATCCCTACGTACTTCATCATTAAGAAGTCCCACTGAAGCAGTGTTATAAAGGCTTGCATTGGAGGTTAGCTGACCAATCACCAGCTGCTGTGTAGCTCTGCCATTTCTTTCAATTCAAAAGTATATTAACTGAAGGACAATTGCAGGTGTTCTTATCCATAATTTACAGTGACAATAACAAACAAAAGATCAAATAAAAAGGATCTTGCAGTCTTCCAAAATATTCAGTGCTTTTCATTTTTTTAGGGCTATTTATCTATCTTTCCTAAAAATTCTTAGGTATTGCAAGTGACTAAGGTTAAGAGTGAAAGACTGTTATTGAAAAACTACTTAATAATATCTGTTTAACTTGCAAATATACAGTATGTTACATTTTTGTTTAGTATGTAATTAAAAAGGAAATTATGTTTTTTATCAATATAATTTTGTATATTAAAAAGTTCTATACTTGAAAGCAAGTAATATTTTAACATGAAAATTATCTAGTCAACACAGATTTAAGGAAAGTAACTCCAAAACATGAAAAGTACTCCAGGCTCCAGGATTTTAGATATTTTTCTATGATAAAGACACTGTGTAACTGCAATAATACTTGCAAAATTCTGTTAATAAATACCTGCTTTCAACAAAAGTTTTACAGAAATACATGTTGACAGTGAAAACATAGGAAAAAATGAAATGAAGTTATATACAGTTACTTAACAAAAATATCTTCCACCTACCACATATGAAAATAAGGAATTTTTTATGCAAGAAAGATGTTCACATGAAGAAATATCTGGTGGTGCAAATGACCCAGCAATGTGGTGTTTACCAGAGAAACTATGCTCTATTTACTAATTCCTTGAAGTGGCAAAACACATGCATCTCAGTGACATGATTCTTAGATATTTCCATCATAAATATAAAAGAAACTCTACAAGCTGCTGACAGCAATGAAAGGTGAATGAGAGATTACTGAAATACAGCTAAATTGAGGGCATCTAAAGAGATCTATGTTTCAGTTTGCCACACCATTTATTTCTTGACAGTTCAAATTTTCTGTATAATCCAAAGGATTTATTTTGAAATCTAGACAGTTATTCATATTAGAGAGCAAAGCTTTTACTCAGTCATTTAGAGCATTGACACCTCTTAGCTATCACAGTAGATCCATGATTAGTAGTTTGCAGGAGGTTTATTGCTCTCATTTGAAAGACCCACACAAGAAAGATTAAGAACCTAGTTTTGACCTCTCTAAAATACCACATCATGGTTTAAATAAAAAAGTCCACAAAAACAAAACAAAGCAAAGCAAAACAAGCAAAGAAAAACAAACAACTCACCCCAAGTATAAAATATTTTATTTTTTTTTTTTAATTTTAAAACATGCCATATAAATTCTCCAATTAAGAAATTGGAGAATTTCTTAAATACCAATTTAAGTAAAATTGGTGAAAATTTTACTTAATACCAATTAAATACCAATTGAAAATACCAATTCAGGGGAAGAGACCTGAAATCTCAAAAAGAAACTAATAACTTTTCATTCTCTAGACAAAGTCCTGAACCAAACTCTTGGCTCTGGACATTATAGGAATAGAAACCTTTGCTCTGCTAACCCCTACGAGTCTACTTTGGACACTGAGTTGGAGTCAGTTACTCAACCAACTCCCAGCAGGACTACAAGCCTCCTCAATATAGTCACCTTGAAGGTACTTTAGATGCAAATCAGACAGTCAGGAAGACCCCAAGACAATGGCCTTGAGCTGCTAGTGGAAACACAGGGGAAGGTGTGGTCTCTCGTACAAGGGTCACACTATTGCCTGTGGCTGGCTCGGCCTCTCTGCAGAAAGGGGTCTTTTGAGCACTCACCAAAACTTTGTGAAGAACACTGCTGTAACCCAGACTGCAGACTAACCAGAAAGCTGTGTTGTCTATCTCTGCAGCTTCATTTTCAGTTTATCTTGGCTATTTTATTTTTTAACAGCATGGACAGATTTCTTGACCAGGACAATAAAAGATCTCATTTTCCTTGAAGCCTCTGCAGTCTGACCCATAGCACCCATTTTCCCTTTTCTCCTGCAGCCAAGAGCCTGGACTGGACTGTTGGACAGTTCAACACAGCTCATCAGTAACAACTGGAAGAACTACTGTCTAAAAAGGCAAGCATGGAGGCAAGTGCAAGAAACGGTACATCTTCACCAATGGTTTTCCTAAAGAAGGATTTGCCAGGTATTCAACAAGTTCAAAATCAAAATGAATGTTTCTTGGCAAGTCTTCACTACTCGACCCTTATACTGGATTTCTTTTTTCTTTCCAGCATGGGAGCAAAACAGATAAACCTGAGGTAAAATAAAAAGGATTCTAAGAATAATAAGAATTCAGAAGGAAAAGGGGACTGCAGGGACATCTTGGGACATCTCTGAGCTAATTATGCAGATAACTTATCAGCTGATCTTCTTCTCCATAAACTTATTTAAACTCAATCATAAAAACAACAGTTTTCTTATAGCTACCACTCTGTAGAAGCCTTTTCCAGAGTCTGATTTCACTGATTAGAAACAACTTTCTTACTTCTTTCTTCTTCTTTCTTTCTCAGTTCCTCAAAGTAAACACATTTCCAGTCAGTTTGCTTCAATTCATTATTGTCTTGACTAAATTGTTTCCTTAAAAGCAACCTCACCCCTGTTTATTTTGATTAAAGACTACTGCTAGATATCATGATATAAACTGACAATAAAGAGAAGAAAAAAAGTTGCCCAGAGCTTCTACAGAGGCAAACTGAAATCAACACACAAAAACATGTGTTGCCTTTATGGTAACAGTGACAGCACTGGTACCATCCTTGAGCAGGATGGTACCCGCCCGCACCTACAAAGCCTAATGGCTCTAGTGCTGTAAATTCTTTCGTTCCAACCAGGAGAGCACGGGACAGATTGTCCATCACATGTACAAGTGTAGCTTCTGAGCACCGGAGGTACTTTACAGTCTCCTTGGCTCCTCTGAGTAAACCATTATGTAGTGACCTGGAGATGACAAATCCAGGTACCTGAGTACAAACACATTTTATATTTTATCACTTTTCCAAACAGCTGGAAATAGATGACACCAGCAATCTGCTTTTGACCTAGGGCTATAACAAGTAGGTTGAAGTTGTACAGCCAAGATATTGGGTGATGGATATATTTTGCAGTGAAAACAGTGCTTGAGGTTTGCCTCAATATGAGAGGAAAAAAACCCCATCACACCAATAAAAAAACCTGAGCACAAAGTGTATATAAAATAATATTAACAGGGCAAATATACTTAGAAAAAAATTACTATGTAAAATGCCCTTCTTCCTGTCTTCCAGATCTTCTTGAATGGATTTCAAGCATCAGCTGAACCTAGTATTATAAACATCTGAAGTACTTACTACCTCTGGAGATTTTCAGGCCCTCTAAAGCGATTAGGGTTCAATGTATCTGTGCCAGCCTTAATCCACTTCCCCAGATAACAGGCATATAAAACAGGACACATGTGCCACAAACCTAAACCAAGCAAGAAAAATAAAAGGCCCGCCCTAGATGAAGGAGAACCTCTAAGAAGCTACATCAGACACATTTTACATGCTTTACAAAAGGACAGTATTCCACATAGAGGATATGAAGTTGAATCAGATAATCCTTGCTGCAAGAATATGCAGTAAGATTCAGACCTGAATGCTTTTATGTGCAGGTCTTATCTACTTGTTTAGCAGGTTCTGATCAACTATTCCTGCACAAAGCCACTGATGAAGTACCGTAAACTTCATGATGACGGAAGTAATCATTTTATATGCAAAGGAAAATGGTGACCTAAGTTGTCATTACTGGTCATGAGGCATGAAAGTTATGATAATTGAACTCCTCTCTGAGGAGTGACCAAGATGCATTCACAGCTTGGACAATCATAAAAATAGCCTTTGTAACTAGACAATGTACAGCCCTGACAGAAAAAACAAGTATGCTTCCCCATAGTGTCTTTCCTACATCACTTTTAGAATCAAAGAATGGTTTGGGTTGGAAGGGACCTTAAGGGACCTCAAGGGACCTCTAGTTCCAACCCCTCTCCATGGGCAGGGATGCCTTCCATTGGACCGGGTTGCTCAGAACCCCATCCAGCCTGGCCTTGAACACTTCCAGGGATAAGACATCCACAGATTCTCTGGGCAACCTGTTCCAGTGTCTTACCAACCTCACAATAAAGAATTTCTTCTTCATATCTGGTCTAAACCTATGCTCTTTCAGTTTGAAGCCATTCCCCCTTGTCCTGTCACTACATACTCTTGTAAAAATAAATCCTATCTTTCTTGTAGGCTCCCTTTACGTACTGGAAGGCTGCAATCAGGTCACCTCAAAGTCTCCTCTTTTCTGAGGATGAACAATTGGCTGAACAATGCCAATTCTCTTTTCCTATAGAAGAGGTGCTCCATCATCTTGGTGGCCCTCCTCTGGACCACCTCCAACAGGCTGATGTCCTTCCTCTGCTGGGGAATCCAAAGCTGGATGCAGCACTCCAGGTGGGAGGCACCTATTAAAATATACTCATAATCTATAAATTTATTTCAACACACAGAGCTCCAAAAACAATGGGACAGCTTTTCTCTTTCACATTTTTAATCATCCAAGGATCGTATATGACAAGTGGCAGGCTGTGGAAGACTGAATTTTGTATCTCAAGCTTGTCAGGCAAAAATACTGAATAAGTAAATAAGTACTCCTCTTCCTGAGACACAGTCAGCCTCAGCAAACTGCTGCCAGCTACAGGGATGTGACATGCCTGGGGAGCCATTGCACAGTACCTCACAGTAAAGCCCTGGGAACACGGGGCTGCCAAGCACAGGGCACCAACTCTGGCAGCCTCCTATTCATTCAAAAAGTAACAGATACACTAAATTGGATAAAATATTGATAAGACAGTAAGTTAAACTTGTAAGTTGATGGTGGCTGGCTCCAAGACTTTGATGAGCAATTAATAAACGTTAGGAGCAACTCATTTTTTCAGACTGTGCCTGAGCCTAGGGCCTGCAGTAGCACCTCCTTCCTATTCCAGTGACAGAAAAGTAGGTCAGCATGATGGGGCCAAGTAAATACCACTATAAATCCCATCTCTGATAAGCTGTCCAAGTTCATTCTTGTTTTATTGTGCATGGCTCAGGTTTCATCCAAATCCTCTTCTGCATATGTTCTGTATTTCCCTGAGTGCCTTGTCTGTGGTAACGTAACCCCTGTGGTTACTTCCCTTTCTCCAGCACTGAGATGGCAATAGGCAGATGTACACATTTGCCCTGAAGAGACTCACAAACACAATTTAAAGTGAATGTTTAAGTATGTAATAATGTATACAAACCACTAACTCTGGACAGATTGTATTAATGTCTTGTGTTTGGGCCACATCTAGGATCAAGTTTCTTCTAGGAAAAAAGGGAGCTATTTTACTTGTTAAAATCCACCAAATCCCAAGTATTTAGCTGAGAACACAATGAGAACAAAAAGAACCATGTGAACTACATCTTCCAGTATCTCAGTACTCTTTCTAAAATGAAACACAAAAGTTTGTGGCTTGCAATCATAATCATTACAGTCATTGCTAAAGCCAGAGTTACTCAAGTGACTTCTGAATGGAAACTTTTCATAACTCACAAATTGGGTGGTGGATGATCCTGTTACATTAAAAACTCTTTTGAGTTTTCCCTCAAACAGTGGGTGGTGCTTGCTTTCTGTGTTTCTCTCTTGTTACATACATTACGTTATTATAAACACATATGGGAAATACACACAACTACCCACGTAAATGCATGGCGATACCTATGTGATAAATTGTGGAGGTACATCGTGAATTGTAAACACATATGAGAAACACATTTCATAAGTAACTGTGATTTCCTCACCTGTAGCTGCCCACGAGCACATTTCCCACTTACACAGGAAATGGTCTGATATTCCAAACACCTTAGAGCTGCCATTTGCAAAAACAGCTTGTGCCCCAGATATTAGAACACATCTTTAGAAGAGTTCCTATTCTATCCCATGCACATCTCAAATTCTACTATCTTCAGTTCATTTTTTTAAAATAACACAAATTTAATGTCCTGTACCTTGGGAAGGGATTCCTCTTAACTAACTTTAACCTTTACACAGCACAGACATCTACAGCTGAGCTCGTCACTAGAGGACCCCTTTGTTGTTCACAGGGATAAACTGGCACTTGAAAGACTGAATTCACCTGGTCAACTGTAGGTATTTATCTTAGGATAAGACAGGTCCAGCACTACCAGTGAGCATGAGAAGATCACTGGATGGACAGCTCTGATGCAGGCATTTACACTGCAGATATTTATGAGCTAGGAGACCTGTCAGAGCTGACTTCCAGGCACGGATACCTTAGAGCACTGGAAAAGGGAATGTTTTCAGCTTCTTAGTAGAGCTTGGCATTTTCTGTCAATCTTTGAAAGCTCAAGATAACCACTAAAATTGTGTCTACATTATTCACCTAAGAATTTCTTTACTTCATATTGAAAGGTTTTTCAGTCTCTTTTGATCACTGTAAGTTAAAGAGTGTCACATTCAGAGAGGGGAAAAGGAAAGCCTGTAGATCTCCAAAACCTCCTAAAACTATTTATTTTCTATAGTGAGTAAGATCATCAGGTGATGGGACTCTGCAATATAAATTTTATCAGCATTGTTTTGTTATGGACACATTACTCACAAGTAGCAAAACAATGAGGAATTTAGGTAGGCCATTCCTGGAAAAATAGCAATGGATCTATAAAGCACACCATACCTGGTGGCAAACTGTCCATGTATAAATGTATGTATATATATATATACGTATATGTGAATCTATCTATCTATCTATCTATATGCCTGAATATGCACTCCCACAACCTCCTCCTCTGCGTCTCCTTATTTCAGTGATTTAATTCCAAACTGCTGCTCACCCATAAGCTCAGTTGTAGGATTTTCCAAGGGAGGCCAGTGGTCTTTTTCCTTAACTTGATTTTACAACACTTTCATGTGGAAGACAGAAACTGCCTGCAACTCCTGTTCCTACTCTTGCTGAATGGGTCATTTTACTGGGGCTGGGGTTGTTTCCCCTCTCTTTGTTCTTTCTCTGACAGACAGGCTGATGAAAAAGGCTGCCCTGTATTCTGCTGTCAGTGGGCTCAAGTTTCCAACAGTGTTGTACTACCTGACCAAAATAAAATGGAATTTTAAGCACATGGTGATGGAGGTAGAATTTTCCTGATGCATGAGGGAAAATTACAGTAGTGTGATGTTATAACCTCTAATTTAAAAGATTATGCTAATGGTCTAGTTGAAATTTCAAGATTCTCTAATTCCCCAGTCTTTCAGCTTCTTTTAAACCAAGAGGAATCAGTACAGAGGCTTTGGCATGTGTTTGATTCACAGCAAATTATCCTCTTCTTTTGTGTTTCCTCCATTTTCAACAAGTCTGACTAGGAATAGATTACCACACAAAGATATTAACCAAATATGTAAGAAAGTACTGCCAAGAAATGTTAGCAAGGAATAAATTGATTGATTGATGGAAAATGTCTTTCCTAACTAACTGTGGGTTCTGAATATGAAAACAGTTACAGATTACAGGATGATAGGTGCTGATGTGCTAACACTGGCTAGGTTCATATATTTTCACAATTTCTTAACTGTTTACTTACTCTCTCCAGCAATGGAGAGACTATTTTTTTCACTCTTTTGAATACAAATTTAAATACTTTCAGATAAAATTAAATAGTCTGCCTGAGCTTTCAGGTTAAATCAGCAATCCTCTACCACATAGATGTTAGAGATAAATCCTTTGTTACACAGTACAAACACACCTGTTTTCAGTATGCTTCCAACATTTCACTTCCTTACCAGACTAAAACAATTTCACCCAGAGCAAGCATGGCTTGTCACATAGTGCATTGTGTAGCTTTAACTTGTGCTTCTTTAGACCATTTTCTATATAAAAAGGGTCACCACTGCAGGCAACATTAGCCGTGGAGGCAGTTTTCCTATTCTGTGAACAATTTTGAAAGACAATCTTCCCATTTCACACTGTCAGAAGGAAAAAAAAAGAAGGAATGCTTCTCTTCTTTTAATCAAACAACTAAAACTGTGGGACAGGACATGCGATAGATCTTTTTGACTGTACACACTGCTCCATTTTTTGCTTACTACATGACTGTGTTTTGGCCTGTTCCAACTAGCACCCTCCAAGAGGAAATCTGGGTGTGGTTTGGGGATAGATCACGCCACCAGCTGCTCTGAATAAGAGTTATAAACAAGAACTTCAACAGCCTTAACTCCCTCTGCTGCACTCCACCATAATCCCACCAATTTTGTGCTGCCCCATACAGCATCTGTACCCCTTTGCGAGCCACACACTGAGGCATGCAACACAAAGCCTTCATTTTCCTGCCATCAAAACATTCTCCAACAACTTCCAACGTGTCTTTTAAAACAAATATTTTAAGTACTTAGGCCTGAGAAAACATGCACAAAAATAGTGATATCTCAGGATGCAGGGGAACCACAGATTTAGTGGAGACCAGGATCCAATGCTATTTAGGTAGGCAGAGAGGGTCAGCCTACCTTAGAGGAGTCTGATCCTAATTAGAACAGACACAAAAGGCTCTATGCTCAGAAGCCACTCTATTTAGAATAAATAAAGTAGCCAAGCTCCATCCACATACCTCATAACAGGTAGGAGCTGGGTGCCTAAGAAAGTCCAGGGATTCACATGCAAGAAAAAAAACCAGTTCACCAGGATTTGTGAGCTTAATGGTTGATTATTCACTAGCCTTCTCAGGCAGGTCCCTCCATCTTTCCTCCTGGAATCATTCTATGGCTGTACAAATAATAAAATATTTCTTGGAAAAAAGACACCTATGGATTTGAAGCTTAGATCCCTGTACCAATGTATGCAAAACTGGGACCTTCTTAAAGACCAGAGTTACTGGAACAAAGTAGACTGTTTTCTTCTCTATGTTTTTGACCAGAAAAAGCTTTTGAAAAAATTAACTGCAAATTATATGTTTCTGCAAGGAGTTTTCATTTTGTGAGAAAGGCCCAGGCTAGCTTTATGTGAGGACCACACACTCCCATGGACAGAAGATGATGATGCTGATGAATTGCTGCTTTCAGCTGTGGGATTTAATTATTCTTATTCTCTACAGCTGGCGTTATTGTGTTGTGATGTGTTTATCTTCTGACATCTCGAGGGGAGGACGAAATAATTTACTACATTCACAATGCCAAAGGGACAGTTTGAATAAGAAATGCTGCAATAAGACCTGCATGACTATGTCCTCTGGCATGAATGATGAATCCAGGCCCTTTAGATCTTTTTTCTAGCTGCACTTACAGACTGGAAGCACTTTTTTTTTTTAATGTTACAGGAAAATTACACTAAAGTTAAGCCTATTTTGACAAGGTGAAGAAAATGTACTAGTTTATATTGGCTGATGTCTATCTAGCCTGTGTTCCTGAAGCCTTTCCCTTCATTTTTACAGGCTGGCAGGGTCACTAATCCTATTCATTTTCAGTTTGTCAGTCAATAATCACTTATGTGGCACTATGTCTTTGGAAATGACAGCTGAGACAAGATCTGATGCGCAGCCTTCCTTACACAATGCCTTCCTAAATACCAATCTGAGGCGGCTGAAAGGACCAAATACTCTAAATCTGATAATGACATGTTCACCAAGCTTATCATAAACAAGGTTTTGGGGAAGTTTATAACACTGCTGTGTGGGAAATGTCTCTACTCTGATGCCATAATGAAGTCATACGAAGCAGAACAGTCCCTGCCATTGACATTAATGAGAGTCAACTTTTTTGTTTTGTTCTAAGGCATTTTAATTGTATCACAGGCAGAGACCATCTGGCTTAGGAATGAATATTCAGTATCTGCAGCAGATGCTGAAATACTTGAGAGGGAAATGGTACTTCCTGGCTTCCAGCTTGCACAAAATCCAACACTAAATCTGGTGTGCTGCATAGTTAGCTAAATTGTAATTTGATGATTGATGAATGTCTTTTTAGGCTATTATCATCTCATGATTTAGTTATTATTTACTAGTTTGGACTTCATCTCTTAAAAAAGATCAATTTATGATAAAAATTACTAAGGGATATGGGTGCTAAAAGGGATAACATACTTCACTGCACTCTGCAGAGGTCAGCTCATCAGCCTTATTTACTGAGATGTCATAGGGATAGAAATAAATTTATTTTTTTGAGGAATAAACATAATTTCTCCCTTGTGTGTGACAGGTGAAATCCACATTTAGGAAAAATTTACAGAAAACATTCTCAAAGTGTAAATTTAAAGAACAGGTACCGCAGCAGACAATAACTTTCCTGAGAAAGAATCAAGACGAGAAAGAATGAAACCATTGCTTCCAAAGAGCAAGAACTAATTTCACAAATTTTATGAGTGTCACCAGATCCTTTAGTTTGGCCTATCTTATTTCTATAGGAGTGCCTCTCGCTCCAGCTTGTTGGGGGAAAAAACATCAAACTCATTTGGCGGAAAATTTTTCTGAGCTATGTTTAGAGAGTAGAAGACAATGTTTTGCAGTTTCGAGAAACTCAGGCTGTTATAACTTTGAGGTGATTATGTATCCTGGCCTCTTTACTAGACTCCAGGTTTATTTGTTTAAGTACATAAATATCTTGAAGCAGCTTTGAAGTGGATGTTGAGCTGTCAGCCTTGTCTGCCACACTGAGCTGCCTCAAATATGAGCAGCCCAGCAAGAGTGGGGGCCAGGCTGCAATCCCTAGGAGGTATTTGACTTGAATGTAACTGGTACCAGTGCGGGCAGAAATGCATTCAAAGGTAGTGGAGGCTCTGCCTCAATACTTAGGAATTAAATCAAACAACATGTTGACTTTCTCCTGAGAGAATGTGATGTGATGCATTTCCTCACTGGAGCTCTCTGGGGTGTGCTGGCTCTCATGAGTGCCGGGTTGCAGTGGGTGAAGCAATTTCCTGCACATGTTCAGAAACCACTCTGAAATACTTCAGGGTGATAACAGTTAAAGTCAATATGACCAGAGAGCCATCACCTCATTTTCACTGCATTACTGCAATAATCTTAGAAGAAAGATTCATAAAAACGCACTTGGGAACAAAATTCCAGGTGAGAAGAAATCCATACTACGAACTATCAGCTAACGTTACCAGACAACTGAATTTTCTTGTACTTTTCTCAGGAGAAATTTACCCTAGTGCACGAGACCAACACAAGACTCTCATAGGCTTGAATGCTGGATACTACGGCCCTCAGTAGAGCACTATTAAAATTGCCAGGCAGGCTTTCAACGTGGGCTTGCTGTGGAGCTAAACATCTTGCAACAACACAGTTCTTTCAGAGCCAAACAGGGCACACCTCTGGGATGAAGCACTTCTGAATACATAGGCTTATCCTAAGCAATAAGCAATAAGCAAAGAGTAGGAGCTGGAGCTGTAAATCAGAAGTCTAAGGGAGTATGGGAAGAGTGAAAGCAAGAGTTTCCCTCTCCTTTGGCTTATAGGAAAAACATATCAAGTGTTATACAAAAATGTGAAAATCTGATAACTGAAGCATTCAGATATCCAAACCTGAAGCTATTCTGACTCAAAAAGAAATTGATACATTTGATTTTCAAGCGGTACAGACATCACACTTCCATGAAGATCAGTATGTTTCTCCATTGCCTGTTGCAAGGCAGAATTTCTTTAGAGCAGTATCTCATCCAAAGAATAGGAAGTGATCAGGAACTATCAGTGGCACTACTATTAGGGCTGTAAGTATGAGATTCCCTCTTGTGATAAATCCAATGTAATTTTATGTGTTCAGTGACATCAGTGAACACATAAATTTCAGTGTCTAATCACTGTCAATATAATACAAAAATGTCTCCCTTGGCACACCAATAAAACTGGGTGGGATTGAGTGCTGCAAACAAGAGACTCAAAACTCACTCTCAGGCATGGGAATTTTGTCAGAATTTTGTCGCCTCGGAGGAACTGCTGAGCACAACCTAAACTTCTACATGAAACTGTTATGTCAGCAAGGTGAAGTAAGCCCAGTGAAAAAATGCCACCACCTGAAACTGATATTTTAAATGGCAATCACAAGAGGTAAAATAAGTTTAATGTATATAGTTTGGCAAAGCTGCACTCTGCTTCTTTAAGAATGCATTACATTATGAGCATTCTTATTACAATTTTATTGCAATATTCAAGGTGCACTCAGAAGATACTATTTTTTTAAAATATGTGTTTATTTGTTTACATCTTATTTTACAACACTGTACCAGCCTCCAGTTTCATTTCTAAAATGAAAGCTAGTGATATTTCCATATCAAAGTTTAAAATTAATTTGCTTTTTGAGACATAGCCCTTGATCTAAAATAGTTCATTTTAATTAGGACATTCAATTTTCTCTAATGAAATCAAGTTCCATTTACCTAATCCAAAACTACTTTCTGAAAGAGCTACAAGCAGTACCTTTGCTCAGCACAAGCCCTTGTAAGGCTTTTCCGCATCAGGAGATTGTACCTACACAGCTAAACTGATTTCAGATTGATCTACTAAAATCCCTTTAAAATGTTACCCATAACGAGGTCTACCCCACTTCTGGATCAGTTTTATCAAGCAGATTTAAGTTTCCTAATGCAGACCAGGAATTGATAATAAAAAATCAAGTACCATTACAAATATGTGTTAGGATGGAAAAACTAATAAAAAATTGTCCCACCTCCCAGAGCACAACTGTCTGGACCTGCACATCCTGGAGCACTGCCATCTCCCACCACCATTTTTGTACAACTTCCTTCTTCCCTTTGCCCTCCTCTCTGGAACATGTTATGTACATGTAGACCATGCCAGATCATGTCTGCTTCTCATTAAGAGAATGTACAAGACATTTCTGAGGAACGCTTTGCATATTCTGGCTCGATGTTAGGATGATGTTCTGCCCCCATGCACAGCTCAGAGGCACGTGGATGGATCAGGGCAGAGATAACCAGTGCATGGGCACAGGCAGTGAAAAGCACTCCCTTCCCCTGCTGTGACAGCTCTATTTAAAGTAAATGTTTGTCTGGGGGAAAGCCTGTCTTTATCAATTTTGTACGTGTCATCAACACAGAGAAATGCAATAAATACCACACATTATTACAAACTCTGAAACACCTTCAGTTCCTTGCTGACTGCAGTTTTCACAATGCAGCGGCACGGCAACAAAATTATTTAAAAAACTGCATACCTTGAAACACAGCCAGGCTGTCATCCATTTGACCACTTTCACAACCCAAAAAACATGCTTGTAGAGCTCAGTATTCACTACTCCAGGGTCTACTACATTAGCAGTCACATGGCTTCCATTTGCAGTCAGAAGATGCTGTAGTCGATAGGTAAATAACACAAGGGCAAGTTTGCTTTGGGCATAGGCTCCATGGGGTGAATACGAACATCTGCACACAGGAGAGAAAAAAGAAGATGCACATAAAAATAACCAGAAGGGAAATAAAATTGCACAAACATCAAATGTACTTCATTTTGCAATATCCAGCAAACAGCTATACATTGAATCATCAGAAGAAACAGATTATCACTGGCAAGCGTGTTGTTTGCTCAAGTTCTGGTGATTATTCTGTCAGACACCAAGCCTTATTTATGTCAGGGAGATTTATTAAAATAAAATTACACAATACTTGTTGGAATCTCTATGTCAAACTATTTAAACTAGAAATGCTGAGGCATCAATCTCCAAAGCCATCATTGCCTTGAGACCCTCAAACTTCTCTCTTTCACTCCTCTCTTCCCAAACATACATACCATGTTCCCACCTAATAAATCTGATCATACCACTCCTGATTATCATTATTATTTGTATTGCATCAGTATCTACTAGTTGAAGGTTCCTGTGTTGGGCATGGTAGAGATGAGTAAGGTACTCATTGCACCTGCCCCAGTGATGCCTCAGTGTGTGCACAGTTAAAGATATGGATAAAAATATGGGCAAGGAGAGTGGCTGCAAGTGTAACCACATTATGCCCTATACAGACTTTAAAGCATAGATGGCTGGCTGGGTCTATTCCAAAGAGGTATTACAAAGGAACACAAATTCTGGGAGTTACAGCAAAACCTGTTGAGACTCCTGTGCACCTTTCTCATCTGGATGTCAAATGTGCCTTTCTTTAAAGTCAAGCTTTCTAGGAACTGCTGATTAGTTGGGTTTCATTGCACGTAGGCAGCAGTACATTTCTTTCTTTTCTAATAAGCAGGCTAGTTTCAGGTAAATTAGCAGGTATGTCACTTAAAATGCTCCTCCAGACTGGGGCCTCAGCATCACTTCCACAAATTCCTATGCCATGACAATTCACTCCTGTAATTGCTACAGCCTCTCATCTAACCTTATTTGTCCTTAGCAGAACCAAAGGTAAGTGGTGGTACTTCAAACAGCTCATAGGCAAAGCAGGCTGGAGCCTAAAGCAACAGGTTCCTGGGGATAGTAAAACTGCTTTGGTCCCCATCCACTTTGCCTCTGCCACAGCCTGGGGAAGTGATGTTGCATGCTGCCGCTGCCCATGTGGAGTCAGGGGTTAGGACCTGTGGGGCAGCAGATGAAGAGTGGTGAAGAGTGATAGAGGGACACAGACCAAGAGCAGAACCCTTCTTCCCAGTTCTCTCCTTCCCCCAGATGTTGTCCTGCCTCTGTGGTGGCCACAGCTACAGCTCTATCCTCTACACTTTCACTATTGGTGCAGCAAATGCCTGGACCCGGGATGCTCCTACTCTGCTGGAAAGCCTGCTTATAGTTTTCTGTGGCTGCTACTACATGCAAGTTCTTTTATTTTGAATGAGCAGCAAATATATGAGTTCTTTTTGTTATCTCATTCTTATTGAATATCTTATTTATAATATGCTGTACACTTCACCACAGAAAGCACAGGATGTTAAGAAACAGGCAAACTCTCTGCAGAGGTATAAGGCTACTGAAGCAATTTAACTGCCCATGTTATTTGAAAGTACTCAGAAACTTGGAGACACAACAGTAAATCATACAGCTCAGCTACAGGAAGGAAAAGACAACAATGCTGAATGTCCGGTGCATCTCTTTTCTTTTTTTCTTCTTTTTTTTTTCCCTGTTCTATTCTTGCTGAAGCAAATCACGAACAAATGGTCTACAAAAGAGTTATATAAATTGAGAACAAAAAAGGGCAGCTGATTATAGGTGGCCCTTGCACCAACAAACGGTTTCAGCTGTAACATGCTGGATAATGTAGCTCCACTATCATAAAGATATCACCTGCACCTTCGGGCAAAATGGGCTATTTTAAGAATAAAGAACAATCACTGCATGAATACAAAAGTGAGTTGGCATTAGTCAGGAAATTGCAGTTACATTTTAAATTCAGTAACGTCTGTGCTCTGATCTGAGACACTCAAAATGTCACCTTATGCTTCATGCATATTTCAACCCTTTTAACTTGAAGGACCAGATCCTCAGCCGCTACAGGCTTCTCTTGTGCACAGCCATGTGGGGCAGAGCTCATGCCACCCCTGGGAAGAAGCACTCATCCCAAGCTGCCTGGGGCAGCCAGTTGGCAGCTAACCCTGGCACTCCTCCATCAGTGCCACCATCCCCCACTGAATGCAACCTGGGGCACAGGACAAGCTTCCTGAGTTGAATTAGAGTGATCTTGTCTGGCAAGTGGATCGCAGGTAAGCATGGCTGGGGACTACTCTAACTTGTTCTGCCTGGGTCTAGTCTGGCCTTCAGTAACCTTCAGATGCCAGGCAAGAGGATGGTAGACTCTCCCCACGATTTCCCATTCCCACATTTTGTGTGAGTGTTGTTTTGACTTACCTTGTGGCAATGAAGCATGAAATACAAGGGCTGGATCCTCAAAAGCCTTGTATTTGCATAGATATCTATGTCAGAGAAACACGAGTGCTGAGAAGATATAAAAAGCTACCCAATCAATGAGGAAGCCTTTTATATCACAGTGCAGAGATGCAAATGATTTGCAAGGCAGCAGAGAATCAGACTTCAATAACATGCTATAGATTTAAGGATATAAAATTGGATACACAGAGCAGACCCTTTTGGCAGAACCCCTGCAATGATTACCTGCTCTCTTCTCATTTTCTTTGTGTGTGCTTTTTGCTTTCCAGGAACCTAACATCAATGGACTACATAAGACAGAGGAATAACATGACACAGAACTGACAAGGATTTTTGTTGAACAACTGTTTTGTTTGTGAGACCCCATTTTACTAGAATCATGTTGTTTAAATGCCACGTTGAAAAAAAAAATCAGCATTGGTTACTTGACTTCATTACGTCAGTCTTAACTTTATGTATCAGTAAAACAGGCGCACTTAGGCTTCTGCACCTATACCATGATTGCATCTCCCATGCACATACATGTAGAATCACAGAAGGGTTTGGGTTGGAACAGACCTTTAAAGACCACCTAGTCCCACTTCCCTCCCATAAGCAGAGACGTCTTTCCACTTGACAAAGTTGCTCAAAATCCCATTCAACCTGGCTTTAAACATTTCCAGGGATGGGGCATCCACACTTTCTTTGGACAACCTGTTCCTGTGCCTAATCATCCTCATCATAAAATTTTTTTTTCTTTTGTCCAGTCTGAGTCTACCTTCTTTCAGTTTAAAACTGTAAAATGTATTCCTCTTACGCATGGAATTATCTGGCTTTAAAGCCTATGCATCTTAATCTAGCCTCTCTTGGCACTTCATGCTCTGTATGTACCTTTTCCACAATAAATGAAAGTATAATTGCATAGTAAAAAACACTGACATTATGCACTTCCACATTTTCTGAAGGCTCTAAAATCTTTCTGAAATGAAAGTGCATGCAAGAGGCAAACCATCCCAAAGCAGAACACCGCTTACCAGAAAACTGTGCTGGCACATATGAGGTGCCTGTGACTCTTGGACCCTTGAGGACACAGGGTATTGATGCTTCACAATAAGGCAGGCAGGCTCTCAAGCAGAGAAACTCTGTCTCCTAAGAAGGTGACCAGCCAGGCTCCCAACTCCCAGTGGTATCCATATAGGATGCTGGCCAGTTGGCTAGACCTGGAAGTACTGGGGTTCAATGCCCAGGGATTCATCCTAATAAATGTTTGAGGGACGCCAAACAGCACGTGCTGTGATATGGCAAACCTGTACACAGTCAGCAGCTAGGAAAAGTGTAGCAAGGACTTCGTAGGAAGAAGTTCAGGGGGAAAGCAAGGCACATCTGGCATCAGGAGCTTTGAAAAGTTCATGCTCACCCACTCATTGGAGTGGGGTTCTCCATGGACCACTCTTTCTACCATGGAAAACAGTGTCCCCTGGGGGATGCCCCTTCATAGTATTTTGTTGAGTCACTGCTGATAAAACAGGGCAATGCCCAACTCACTAAACGAAAACTACAGGAGGAGGTAAGGCAGATAGAGTTTATTTAGCTGCTTTGAAATCTGGCTAAAAGGGCAGTTATATACGTGACCTTCTCCTTCCTTTGAAAATAATGTTTTATTGATTCTATATTGATGAATAAAAGATCAGAATAAAGCAGGTTCTACATTTTCTGTCAAATTAATTTTTAGCAGGAATTCTTAATTTTGGCTTAAGATTTTTTTGCAACATAGCCTACATGTTTGAATTGTCATTACAAAAATTGTATTTCTGCCAGAGCAATTTTAATATTTAATATTTAATTCTGGAGTGAATGCCTTGTGGTTTGTTGATTTTTTTATTTTGATTGTTTTTCTTTTTTTCTTCTTTTCCACTAGAAGATGATTTTGCCACTTATCTCCATGGTGCTGTCTCCAGCGGCACTCTCCCTATACAATGTATTTGTAAAAAATAATGAGAAGCCAAATTTCAAACTGAAGCCTGCAGTAGCTAATTAGGTGTTAAAATATGAACTCAGCTGCTATCCCAGTTTGAAAACTGGATCCATGTTTAGCATGTCCCTTGGCAATCAGTCTTCTTCTTGTTTCTTTTCTGGCTGGCTTTAGTTGGTCTGTGTTCTGTAGTGGTGTCCCACTTACGTCCAGTGATCTCATGTTTAGTAAAGAGCATTAAGTAAGTTCAGGGTACCCACTGAGTAACAGCGGAAACAAAACTGCTGCTCAGCACAGATCACTTCCTTCACACCCCCTGTGCATGGGCCTTCTTGTTGCTCTCAGCTTTTTCACTCTCATTCACGGCTCCTTTAGCATGCGGAGGAAGCGGATAAGGACCAACTGACAGCACCCTTTCCCTTCCCCACCACATCTTGCTTCAGCATGAGGTTTGGGGGACCTGTGACTATCCAGACTGACACACAGGTCAGCCTGACACACTGACAGCCGGTGAAGGTTTCCTGATGTTGACCTCTTTCACACCACACGTGTCTTGCACATGTCTTTCACCCATCACCATGCTTCCCAATTTCCAGGGTGTTAAGTAGAGGGCAGAGTGCACCAAGATCAAACTGCAGAACAACTCAGCTGCTATGTGCTCCATTAAAAGACAAGTGATGCAAAACGTGGCTGACATGCTGGGTTTTTTAATGAAAGGACAGCCACACAAAATTTCAATATAGTCCTTAGAATGAATCAGAGAATTAGGCAAAACACAGGCTTGCTGTATTAAAACGAGTAAAGCTTCCTAATGATTTATGTATTAATCTTGGAATACATCATCATCACTGCTTAGTCAAGACTATAAAAGTCTATTATTAAACTCTCATGAAGCTTTCACAGTCCTAATTTTTCTTTCTCTGGGGAATGCAGCACAAGATGCAGTTTCTTTCTCTTTTCCTATGATAAACCAAAGCCTGAGTCCTAAACATTGCTTATTAGATTAAAGCAGGCTTCCTGACAGTACTACATATATTTTCTGAATCTCATCAATTGGGATAAAAAATGATACACAGAGAATGAGAAAAGACTGAGACGGAGAAATGAGAAATGAGGAATGTAGCATCAGGGACTCCTAAAGAGCTCTCATGACCCTGTGATGAACTTGTTCAAAAGGAAGGCTACAAGACCAATACATGAAATTGGTAGTTCTACACAAACTAAAAAGTAAATAATTTATGTACTAATTTGTGACATAGACGTTACTTAAGCACCCATAGGACAGTGACACTTTCAGAGCAACCCACTGCACCCTATCATTCTGAACTATGGACAAAGACTGACCTCATCTCAGAGGCCAAATCTCTCTTCCTGCACTGAGCTCCTCAGTTCCACATGCTGCTCACACGCAGCTCTGGCCAAATCCGGGCTTTCTCTAGCGTCTTTATCTTACTGTAGTAAAATAACATTTTTCTTCTTAAAATTAGACTATAAGGGTAGAAACTCAGAGCTAGGAGATGCTCTCTTTCTCTAACAGGCAAAATGTTGGTGATAGTCTCAGTAACTGAGATCTCTGCAAATAAGTGAATCCTGCCTTGTGCTTAACCCATAATTCAATAGAAGCCACAAATTGGAAGCTGAATTGTGTTTTGGTTTCTTTTTTAAAGTCATGTTTCCCAACTTCCAGCACTTCACTGTATAAATACAAAGCATTTAGTGACTAGCCCCTTGTTACAGTCTGTGGGAAATGCAGAGGGAACAAAAATTAATTTATTGTCTCTGGAGGACTACATTTAGTAAAGGAACCTGGAATGTCTTTATTATAAAATCATTTATGAAAGGTAAAATAAGCAGAGGCTTTTCATCTTGGGTGTTACCGTCATCAAGACAGAATCAGTGCCTCAATTTTCATTTGGCTGATCCCTACTTCTCATGACAGGAGATGAGATGGCAAGTGCCCTTCTGATCTACTGAGTTTTGCTGTGTGCAGTTCAGTTGCTGTGTGCTCAGCACAGTTCCCAAATGTATCAAACATGGACTCAAAGGCTGGACATCTCAAAGTCTCATGAGAATCAGTATCTTTAAAAAAGTCAATTTTTTCTGTTTGTGTACAGTTGGTTTCAACTGTTTGGGATTATTTTAAATATCAATGGTAAATTCAAGTTGTAATTACTGTAATTTCATTCTCCTGGGAAATATATTTCTTTATTTAGAATGATATAAATTGCCTCTTTTCTATAGTCGGGGCATGTGATGCAGTATTAAGTACTTGCTAAGAGTTGAAGTGGTATTTGAGCATAATAGGATCCCTTCATTTAATTAAAAATCTCCATTAAAGAAATGAATGAGTAAATATATAAAAGGAAGCAAGATTTTGCCTTGCTGCAACTAAGAAAAAGATAAAGGCTTCAAGACCTACATTCTGGGTTCTCATGACCCTTCTGAGTGATGGGGAAACATCATGGCCATATATCTTGTCATATTATCTCTTGGATAATCTGGATCTCAGGTTATTGAAGATTGTTACACATCTTGTAAGATTATCTCTTGGATTATAAATGGGAGGAGGTTCTCTCCACCCATTTGTGGAAAGCTTCCGAAGTCTCCTGCAATAGAGCTTCTAAGTTGAAAGAAGCAATGAGGTTTCTTATGGTTTCTTCTCTTCCACCAGAAGGCATATAGGACCAAAAAATGGCCCAGTAATAACTTGAATAATCCAAAATATTTTTAAAAACCATCTTAAAACTGGTGTAGACTTTTGCAGACCAGCTGCACATTCTGAGATTTTCATTCTGGGACTCAAAAGGAACCATAGAGTCTGAATATGTATAAAAAAGTGCTGCCATTTCAAATCTAGTGGAGTGCATGAAATGTGGTTAGCAGATTTACAGTAGACTATGTTAGTGTATATATGAAGATAATTTAAGGTTTCGTTTTGTGGTGGGCTGAACCCACTGCCTTGGATTTAAAGAGGTGCTGAATGTGTTCTGCAAGTGCAAATATTCCCCACACTGAAGGACTGGTCTGTCTTACCACACATGTGGCTTGAATGTACACACATACTGCAAAATCATTTTTCCTTTGAGATGCCTGTAACTACTGTGCAGAAAACCCTACGCCATTAATCTCTGTCTACAGAAACAGCAAAATATTATAAAGTCAGGCACAACATAATTTTGAAAATTAGTTTCTGTTTGTTCAAACAATTTAGCAACTTCTGCTTTTTAAAATTTTTCTTATGCAGTGAGAATATGAATATCACAGCTTCAAACTCAGTGATAAAAGTGACTGACTCCTAGAGTACGAGTTAAGACAAGGAACAAACTCACCAAGAAAGACAGCTATTTGTTAAAAACCATCACAAGAATTCTTCCTCTTAGGTGGAAGACCTTCCTAGATTAAAGAAGAAATACAGCTGAAATGCCAACAGGTACATGAGAAATTAAAATGTGGAAGTTTTTACATCCACGAAATTATTCAGTCCAGACATAGCAAGAAAGGCTTTTGTTTGCATACATCAACAGCAGCACTCATCCACTGTCAGAAACCACATGGGATGTAAATATGAAAAGGGCCTCTGAAGTGGGGGTGTCTTACTTAAGGAACATAAACAAGCCAACTTCAGCAAAACAAAAAAACCTACAGGAAAGGAGGAACATACAAAGTGGTCCACAGCCAGTATTGCAGACTGGCTATTTCTAAGTACCATAAAGCACAGTGTCAGCAATTGCTTTCTGTACTGTTTGGACTTAGAGCTGAGTTTTGGTTTTTGCTTTATAAATTTCTCAACACTGTGTCAGCCTGGAACACTATAAACAGGCTTCTGTAATGGAAACCCAAGCATTTCATAAGAAGGAGCACGGCATGGCCTGGGACCAGACCGCATGAGATCTCTTCCACTTGCAAACACACCAGAAGCAAGTGAAATTAGGCAGGTTTGGCTTTCTAGGAAATGACGAGAAGTTTCATGTCCAAACACTGAAAAACTAACACACAGTCACAGAGCTGCCCTGCTCCAGCCCAACTGAAAAAATAACTAAAAGAAATTGCCGAGCAATCAAACTGATTGATTGATTGATTGATGCTGGCAGTTCAGATACTAAACATGCCCACCACTCCTTTAACATCACTGTTAAAAGCTCTTGAGCTTCTCCTAAAGCTACTGTGAGCGACAGTGCTCCTTAGTCTGTCACTTTTGGGAGGCTGAGACAGTGCTGTGTACAGCCCTCCTCCACCTTCCATGGCAAGAAATGGAGGGCTACTTCAGCACCCAATATACGATGAGAACAGAAGAAATGGAGCAACAAAGCTACAACTACATAAGACATTCTGGCAGCTACATTCTGGGGGCTAAAATATTTTATATTTACAGTGATTAATTTTATTTAGAAAGCACAGTTTTCACAACATATTTTTAATAGAGAATTTAATCAAAAGACCAATTTTCATGTACAGGTTTAAGTTTTAACTGCTTGGTCTGCTGTTGAACAGATGAAGTTCTCCTTTGCTGAATGAAGAGGATTAGGACAGGGAGTAGATAAAAGGTTAAGAGTTACCAAATCACAGAGGCAGAAATCTGCCTTTGCCTCCCTACATAACACCTCATAATCTTTAATACATGTGGCAGGACATGGGATGTGTGGCTATGAAAAACCAGAGGCAAAAGCAGGGCTGAACCTGGAGGGGTTTTGTATAAAGTAAGCTGGTAATTTTGACTGTTTCTCTTAGCACATTATTCCAGGGCTTTACAGGCATGTGTGCCAGCCTTCCCCAGCTATGCTAGGCAGCCCGAAGGAGGAGATACTGTGATGATGGTAGTAGTTAAGGCAATTGAGAAGAATGCTAAAACTATTTGAATAATCAACCAGGACCTGAAGTTCAAAGCTTTTAAGGTTCACTCAGCCTTAATGAGTCTTTTTGCTGACAGGAAGATGTTAAACTAACTTTCCCTCTCAAGGGTGACAAGCTCTCTCCACTCCCAGTCCCTTTTGCCTTCTCTATCGCACAAATGCAATACATTACCTTTCAAATTACCATAGAACTGGTGCTAGAAAACAGCACATCTACAAGACTCACTGTCATGAGTGCCACAGAGACCTGGCTTCTCCCACCCAACCCAAGGTGCAGACAGGCTGGGCAGCAGGAACACCCCTATCTCACATACTTACCAGCATGTTGCAATTTTGAACGCTGTGTCCTATTGAATCATTAACCATTACTAATAATCTATTGTTAAGATCATTAAGTCCTTTTAGACAAGAAGGAATTTAACATTGTGACAACAAAGTAGCTACCTTTAATGGCCTTGAATACATAGAAGTCTGGCATTACCTTTGTACCCCTTATTGGTTGCAGAAATTGATAGGGATCACATAGATAAAATACTTGATGCGTATGAGCTAAAACCTCTTTTGGATTGATGAATTGGTTTGCTGATACAGTAGCCCATTTATTTTTTTTAAATTAATTTACAGAATTTGAGATCTGTACCTTCCCCAGCACAGTCATTTTCCAGGCCAGCAAGTCAATTTTTGCAATTAATGCTAATTGCTGCAAACACAAGGGATGATTTTGCAAAGCAGCAAATCCTTTTGCATTTATACAGAAAGTATTTGGCAAAGAAGGACTGAAATACCCTTTTGTGTGTGCAGTAAGCATTTGAATACTTATCATCTAACATAGACAGGGAAACTTGATAACCTGCTGCAGGAAGGACATATTTAACTGAATACAGCACTGTGCTGCAGTTGGTATTTGGTCCTGTCAACAGAACATGATTTATCTTGCAAATAGAACCAGAATATGCAATAAAAGTCATTGTGGGGAAGCTGCTTAAACAATAGAACTCAAACAAAACCATATATTCCTCAAGTAAAATAAAACCTATAATAATACATATCTATCTTATGATTTAGAAGAATCTTTTATGATTAAAATTTCTGCATTTTCACAGCATTTTATTTAACCACAGTCCAGTGACACAGCTCTTACACGTAATTGCGAAAAGTCTTCTGTACCGACTAACATGGATTTACAGAAAAGGGGTAATAATTAAAATCCCTTCTACTTCCTTTTACAAATTTTCCTTTATTATATAAAAATTCGGAAAAAAAGACCCAACAGTACTATGCTGCTACTATGCTATATCACCTTTATGTTTGTTTTCACTTCAATTGAAGATATTACACTTCCAGCTCTTTCAGTCAAAGAGAATAAAGAAACTTTAAGTGACAGATCAATTGTGAGAAGGCACTGGAGGAACAAACCAGGAATTCAAAAAATAAAAGCTTTTCCTTGGAAAAAATGTTGACTCATGAAACCATTCTCAGAGGAAAAAAAAATCTGCTTTAAAGAAATGTACAGCTTAAAAAAAAGGAAAATTAGTTTGAAACTGATGGAGATACTTCAATAGGATGGCTTAGAAATTAAAGGTTTGGAGTTTCAGTTTTATTGTCATACTTCAAAATCCAAATGCCAATGTACTCACAGGGATAATTACAAATAAATTAAAACCAAAATATTTTGAAATCACTGAAATCAAATATTTTGGTTTGAAAAATGGATTTACATTTTCCAAAAGTAATACAACATTTTAGCTTTTAGTTGCTGTTCATGGAAAATATTTTCAAAAATTTCAATAATGCTGATGGAAAAAAATCCTCAACTTTCTGCCCAAATTTAATACAACTTTTTTTACCAACAAACATCACACACACAGAAGAAGACATGAAGGACATGGCTTATCCAAGAACAGGAGGTTTCCAGCCACTTTACTTGACAGATTTTCCCACCAGTACATAATACTTCCTGTTACAGTTCCTTATGAACTGCTTAACAGAGGAGACTAACTGGACCTGTCTGGTCTCTTCTGAATCCTCCCAGGTGCTGGGCAGAGCTGTTTACCCTATTTTACTCATGTGGCAGCTGGGAATTTTGCAATTCTTTTCATTTAACCTCTATTGTCTCTGACATGATTCATGCACTAGGGCAACAGGGAAAAAGTATAAAAATTATATATTATATATTCAGCTTGGAGAGTTTCAAAAAATATCAGCTCTTTCTGCAGTTGGAAAGCAGAGAAAAGAGAAGTGTGACTAACTCTTCTTAAATATATAGAAGATGTGCACCAGAAAAGGAGCTGTGTTACTGTGGTGGGAGAGTTCATATATCTGTGATTCACAACATTACAGGGCCCATTTGGTATGCAAAAAGAGAGGATGATAAAAGGAATAGTTAGTCATGGAGAAAAAGCTAGACAGAACACACAAAGATGCTAACTTCTGGGAAAGGGTGCATATTTAAGTGTGATCCACAGTCTGGGAAAGGTAATAGAGTTTTTTTTCTTTATTTTCCTAAAATACCTTCTTACTTTGGTTGGTAGAGTACTCGAAGGAGTGTCCTTCATCCCACCCTTGAAAGAGCACCATGAACTCCAGTGCACTGCTCAAGCCTATCTCTACCTAGGTAGATGGTACATTATTCTTCAAGCTTTTGCTAAAAGCAGACAGCCAAATTCTCTCATGACCATGTTCTTTTCTCCTCTCACTTTAGAAAGTATTCTTTAAGGCAGGCAGAAGAGGAAAAAACGACATGCCAGCTGTGCTGCTGGAGCACATAATGTATAATGCTTTGCATGCAATTGCTGAAATCACCACTGTTGAAATGCTTGCAGATAGATGGTGTTTCTGTTAAACTTTCACCTCCCTGAAAATAGTCATATTTAAAGCAGGGATGAAGGAGAATGATTTGCCTTAGGGATCCCCCTTGTCGACTCATGTGATTGCTGTTGAAAATGGTCTGGATCTAAAAGACCACAAAGGTGTTTGATGTTCTTCATATATATCCTTCAGCAAAAGAACTGGGAGAACAGTCAGTGCTCCTGTGTGTTTGCATTTTCAATAACACACGTGAAACAAGCTGTGCCCTGCCAGTTTGGAACAAGCTCTATCCTGCCTTGATGTACCTATGCTGTGTCTCTTCTACTGGTATGTGTGAAGAGGGTGGGTAGGAAGGGGGAGAAATAACATTCATAGGGAAGAAAAAGGAGTGGGGCCAGGGGAAGAAGATAAGAGGAAGATAAATGGAGGGAAGGAAATTAATTGGTGGGCAGAAATAAGACACTGTCCAAAAAAAAAAGAAAGAATTTAGATAGGGAGGGAAAAGGCAATTGAGATAAAAATGCTCAAAAGACACAGGTGAAGAAGCAGGCAGGCATAAGGAAAGAGATAAAAAAGGAAAAAAAATAATGTAAAATGCATAGAATATAAAGACAAAATTAGATTAACCATCTCACCAAAAAGGAGCTGACAAGAGTAACATGGGGAAAATCAGATTGGTAAGATGGCAGAAATAAACCTAAAAGGAAACACAGAAGACAGTAACATAAGCTGCATTTAACAATGTTCATGGGACAGGCCTTCCAACAATTATTTGTTATGCTGTTGCCCTGTGGTCACTGATAGTGGTGACGTCTGGTTTCAGATCAGCTCTCTCAGCACCAAGGACAAGTTACAAGGAGAAAAGGACACAGCTGTGACTGCCAGTCCAGTCTCCTGAGTGGTAGAAGGATTCCATAGAAAAGTCTCTGGTAAAGCAGAGAACTGAACCTCAGTTTACTGTCTCCTTTAAGTCAAGACAGTCTTCTGCCTTTCCTTCTCTGCCGCGTTTGATGGATGAATCCCTGCTCTGCTACTGCCATTCACCTCCAGTCAGGACACTAACCCAACCAACATCTAGGAATAATGGACAAGAATATGGTAAACAATTCAGTATGCTGCCAGCAGAGAATACAGTCCCCCTTTCTCCAGTAATGACTCCAGATTGTTTTGCTGCCTTCCTGCAAGGTTAGGACTACCAACCAATCTGGGAACATACACCCAAGTCATAAAATGAATTATGGCTAACTAGTGCAACTCAAAATAAGGAAAAAAGGAGTAGATAATTTTTAGAATTATTTCCCATTCACACAAGAATCAAAAATGATAGATGGTGTCACTGGAGAACTGCAGCACCAGTGGAACACTGTTCTATCACAGTGTTTACCATGGGTGTCTTTACCTCATCCATTAAAGCTGTTAAACACTGCTCTGAATCACAAGGTATCTCTGAGGGCCCGTGGTGTAGGCAATTTCTGTGTATGATATCCTGCAACAGTCCTCTAGGGCTGCTAAACCACCCGCTCATGCTGTAGGCACACACTCAAACACACAAGTGATCTCACTGTTTTTGCAGCACTATTTATGGCAATAACAAACGATTCATCTGAGTGGGGGATTATTGTCAGTTAGGTCAAAAAAAAAAAATAACCAGGAGCATCTTCTTCCACCTGAACCAAGAAAAGGTTTGGAGCTGAATTCACACCCTGCTCTGGGTCCCACTTGTGTGCCTGTGTGCTTGGAAAGCAGGCACTGCTGCTGCCCCTGAGTGATTCAGAACATCCATGTGGGAACGAGCAGGCAAAATCAGTCAGAGTCTGTCGTCCTTTGTGGCCCTTCTTACATCAATAGTGTAGAAATGTAAAGGGCACGAACGCTGCAGGTAAATATGACTGGTGTATTATTAGTTTTTATGTCAGACAGGTCATGTCCTTGCTTAACCATAGCTTTCCTAACTGAATCATTTCTGGTTCCTTTAAAACATGGGCTAATAATGATGAATCAAAGGTAGGGATGATCCTAACTTAAAGAGGCATAGTACAAGACAGTGTTATAATCAAGGAAACTACTGTTATCTAGAGACACAGAACAGTTGCAATTAATTCTGCATTCCTCACTTTAGCCCAAAGACATACTAATAGCATTCCCCTTAGCCACCTTGCATGGTGCCATTCAGCACATGCCCATCAGAAACAATGAATACACACATCAACTGAAGAGTAAGGGTAATTTCCTGTGGTTGTTTTACAAGCAAGAGATTAAACTGTGACTACCCCACAGAGTTTAAACAATGGTTTGTAATAAAACTGATGCCATAACGTGTAATCAGAAGTTTGACATGCCTAATGCAGCATTCATATGTAAACTCTCTTCAGTAGAAACAGCCCAGCCCTCTAATTTCAGTCTTTGTTCCAAAACGAAACCTTGGGCCAGGTACCTGTGAACACGTGCTGAGGTCCCTGTCAAAGGATGGAGACAAAATTTCTCCATGGAATTAATGGAGACCTCAGACTGCCTCTGTGCAGGCAGAAGCTCTCTGGAGCCCATGAGAAGACAGGCTCTGTTTGAGCCTGTTAGTAAGCACATAATTGCCATGCATGACTGCATGGGGAAATTTTCAAGTTCATCTCAGTTACCCTGCCATTCCTCCCTTAACTAAACCACTCTACACAGCTCCTGTATGATACCAGAGACATTTACCACATCATTTGATGTCTTCCTACTGTTAGAAATAACCCATAGACATCCATCCACAGATTTTCTAAATGAAAGCAGTCACACAGAATTTGTCCATGCATTTTAACCCATCTTAATGGATTAAAAACCCCGGGTGGTCACAGCTCGGATCTCAGTAAGCTCTCCGGGAAGCACAGACAGGACACACAGACAGGAGCTGGGGCTCCAGCATTGGCAGTGAATTGCCAGGCTGATGTGTGAGGGTGCAAGGACCACAAGGGTGGGGACAGGGACAGGGATGGGCAGGATGACACAGCCTGGGGCTGAGAGGCAGATGGGGGAAGCTAGAGCAGAGCTGTGAGGGAAGCCAAGGGCGAGAACTGGCATGTCAGGAACATTGCAGGACAAGGCAGAGGCTAGAGGCGGAGGGAAAAGAGGACAGTGTGGTAGGAGCTGCAGGCCAGTGGGCAGAGCTGCCAGGGAGAAAGGAGTAGCAGGCAGCATGGGCCGGCGCAGCTGTGAGGCAGCTGGGCAGGAAGGGCTAACTGCCCCCCCAGAGCCAAGTCAGCATCCCCACGCTCAGCAGGCAGGCAGCTAGCAGCCACAGGCATCTGTCTGAGCTCATCTGAGGGCAGGAGCAGGGCCCCTGTGTATGCATCCACTTGAGGACGATGTCTATTAGCATTCACCCAAGCCATTTTAAAACATCCCAGTTATTGAGAGTCTCTCTGATAAGCAGTGACGAGTCCAGGCACTGCACCACTACCATCACCGCAGCATAGCAATCAGAAAGTGAGGCTTTCAAAGACCAGAATAAAAAACTAAGTTCAGAAGCTTATAAATTATTTGTATATTTGACTCAAGGCTGCAAGCTTTGTTCAAGCCTGAAAGATATTAAGCAACTGAGCAACTGCTTGAGAATCACCATTCATTTAAAAAAAAAAAAGGGCAACAAAACCCTACTACATTCAGTACTCAGTAATAACTCTCTCGGAGTTTAATCTGCACAGGTTTACTACAGATCACTGAATACCAAAAAGGGATCGGTACCTGCTTTGTAAGTCGTTTAGGTGCAATTCGCCTACATAATGGGTGGCTGATGAGACAGTGATGATCCTAGCGTTGTGACTGTGCGTTCCTGATTGCTTCAGCATATCCAACAGGAGGTTAGTCAACAGGAAGTGTCCCAAGTAGTTCAAGCCGAAGTGCTCCTCAAACCCATCCTCCGTCTTCCTTTCAGGGACCAGCATCACCCCAGCTGGAGGAAAAAGTAGAGGTAAAACTTGTTGATTTATTTCAGAGGAGCAGCAAGCTAGATGGAGCACGATCTCCTGCTGTAAAGTGTAAACACAGCATTTAGAGCAATGAGTGACTGGTGATGGTATGTGAAGTGTAGGCACCGAATGATTTCTGACAAGAAAAATGTCAAAACCCCCATTTCAGTTCCTTTATCCTGGTAATATCTAGATTGACTTCCTCCCTCCCTCCCTGCAGGACTGAGGGTAAATGAGTTCATTTGTGAAAAGTGTTTTGAAGACGTTAAAAGCTAAATTAACCCACTGCTGTCATGCCAGAATGCAATATTGCAGATCCACAAAAATAATTAATCCATCTGCAAGAGGGAGAGTTTGGTGATCCCAAGAACATTTCCTCCACCAAAGAGCACAGAGCAGTGGTGACTAGACCAGGAGAAGCAGCAGATCTGCTCTCCCAGACACCTTTCTCCTGAGTCCTGGCTGGAGTTTAAAGATCTGGTGAGTCTGCATCTGAAATCTGTAACTTCGATCTCACTGGTGTGGGTAAGAAAAGATGTAGTAAAGTTACCCAATATATCTTAATTACTGTGCTTACAAGCAGCTGCATATTGAAATGAGGTTTTCAATGCTTATTTTGGCAATATTTTTGCATAAATATCTACAAACCACAATTTTCAAACACAGTGTCTAAAATAAGTAAGTATCCACATCCCTAAAGTGCAATGTTGATTTCAGCATCTTGCAGAAAATTCTGAGCTCATGCATAAATTATATCATGTACTGAGGCTGTGTGGGGGATAACTATCCTGCTCAATTATAGCATAGATTTGAATACTATAAATTCTTCTTATTTTATTAAAATTTAATTACTGTACAAGTGGACATGACCTTCATAATTTAAATGCAGATGGACATGGTTCCTGGAAAATAGTGTTGTAGGATGCTTGTCTTCTCTCTAAAATACATGAATATGATACAGCAGAAAGGCCACCTCTGCTCACAGACATAAGAGAGCATCAGCTTAATCCTTGTGCTACTTCACCTGCCTATTATGTAGCCTTTATCATCCCATTTCTTGATGTCAGCCTGGTGATGGCACTTTAAATGACCATTTTAAATTGTACATGCTAAGCCTCTACACCACTCCTTTGGGGGTCCTGCCACCCAACAGTCCTGCTTTGTTGCTGCTGCTTGGACAGAAGGGGAGATATTTTCAGATGTTTTTAGTATGGCAAACACCCATAGCAATTCACCTATAGCTTCCTACTGCTTAATGGAGAAACTGGAGAAGGAGCATGAGGGGAAGAAACTTTAGAAGATCTTCTGGTTGAGAAATCAAAAGGTTTGGGTGTAACACAGTAACTTAAGACTGTACATAAACGATGCTGGCTGATGGTACAACAAAAGAAACACAACGCAAATTACATGATAAGGCTCTACAAAAGCTCTGATTAGCATCTCCCTCTGTCATTATAGCCACTTTCCCAGAACCCTCCGAATGACAGAAAAACCCAGCTAGCAGATGTGGTTTCTCTGCGTGTCAAATCTCAACTTCAACTATGGGAAGACACAAATTAGAGGGCATCTGGTGAGGTGTCACACTGTATTCTCCTTCTTCAGCAGCACTTAGTCTGATGGATGGGGCAAATTCTCCTGGAGTTGAAAACAGAGTTCTATTTCTTTTCTAAAGTGCATACAATCACACTTCGAACCATGGCTGGGACTGAAATCTGGTGTGAAGGTTATGGACAGACGCAAACGTGAGACAAGCCCAGTTGTGACTTTTTCTTGTTTTCTGGGAAGAAGGAAAAGGTGGGAACGGCAACAAACCTCAAGCTCCTAGACCAAGTCTCGGCTTGCTACAGTACAAGTTTTAACAAAGACAGAACTCAGCATGAGCTGTTGGAGGGCAGATGGGAACACTGCTGCATCTCAGAGCACCAGGGCTGATACAAGGAAAAGATCTGCATATATCTGAGGCTCATCCTGCCCTCCAAAGCTCTGACACTTGGAAAAGGCAGAAGGAAACAGTTTGCCAGAGGTCTGTTTGCAGCAACACTGGTAAAATACAAGCCCAAGAAAAGGCAGCCAACATAAAACAGCCTTGGCACAACAAGGTTGCACTGAACCCCAAATGCTGTTTCTGCATCTGCCGGGGCTGCTGCAGGGCTCACTGTAGGACCCCTCCATGCACAGACACATTTCTGTGGCTGAGTCAGACAGAGGGATGGAGGAATTTGTCCTGAGAGAAGTGTGTTAGACAGCTGCTACAGCCATTCAGCTTTGCATCATGACCAGCAGGCAAACACGGGGAGGCTGTCATTGCTCACATTAGCCCCGAGGATGCCTGTGCCACAGCAACTGCCCCCCTGACCTCCAGAGAGGCACAGGATTTCAAGAACACATAGAGGCTTTGCCCTCCACCCCAATTAGTCTCCACCATCTGCGCTGCGCATCCTGGAAGAAAAAACAGACCTGAGCTCAGGTCAGGAGACAGAAAAAAATTTCACTCATGCAATGCACAACTGTTAAGATACACACTTCCCAAAATTATTTTGCTCATTCTTCAGAGGTGCCCTCTGAGAAGAAATTGTGGTCAAGTGTTTGAGCAGTCACAATCACCTCTGCTTGCATTTGATGCTACTACAATTCCCTTTTTGTCTTCAATAGCTGGTCAAATAATAACAAGCCTGAACACCTTTGAAAGACTTTTTTTTCCTTTTTTTAAAGGCTCTCATCTTTGAGGTGGTTCATATTAAGGCTGTCAAAAAAATCTTGCCGTGCAGTCTGAGGGCAGTTTCTCTTATTTGAGGAGAAGCCATTTTAATTCACTGAAAGTGAGCATACAAAGGAATACCCAACAGGCAACTGAACCTGGATGCTTCCCTGAAAAAAAGGGAAAACCTTGGAAGTGTAACAGCAAACTCTCTTTTTTAAATTATTAACTACCTAACATTCAGTAGATACTAAAATTGGCATGCTATTGATTTTCTCTTGTCCAGAAACATCATCAGCTTTAGTTAAGGGCCCCAAATGGTAACTCAAAGAATGAAAACTGCTTCTATTTTTAATTCTTTGAATTAATCCAGTACTATATGAAACATTAGCAAACCCCTTATCTCTTCATTGCAAACTAAGAACAATTCTTCTAGTATGGAATCCATACAACTCAGTATCTTTCTGATTTTAATTATCAATAGTCAGCCTCATCATTTTTTTGGAGTGCATGTGAAATTTGAAGTGGCAGCACACAAACCATTAATGTCAAACACCTCACTTCTGATACAAGCATCTTATACTTTTTTTCCCCTGATTTAGCTGGATTGTCTCCAGAAGATGGCATGGCATTAGAAAATGAATTAATAAATAAGCTGAACATGAACTTTTACTTTGTAATTGATTAGCTGTTACTGAAATATTCCAGCAAAAGACTGACAGCATGTGCACAGAAAACTGCCTAAATGACACATGGATGTATGCTTTGCAGGAGTAGAAATAAAATAGAATAAGGAAAATATTTTTCTGCATAACTATGCTGAACAGCTGCTCTTCTTACAGATACAGTAATACACTCCAATGTGCTGCAGTTCTGCATTTATTGTAATATGGTCAAATTATACATATTTTTAATTAGCATTAATGAATAAAAAAAATTCTATCGTTTTTTGCTTCTATGACTAGGCAAAAGTTGTATTTTTCACTCAAAGAATGAATATACCTCAAGGGAACTGTCTTTGTAAACAGGCACTTATAGCGATTTTCTATTAAAGTTTCTAATGAAACTCTTGGTTTCTGATCCATCAATTAATCAAGTCTTGTGTGATTTTAAGAGCAAAATGGATCTGATAGCGCAACAACATAACCAAAAAAATTTATGATACTTGTAAATATTACAGGCCAGGCATACCACATTTTTATTGAATTATACAGGAGAATTTTTACTATGCCTGCTCATACTGCAGACGATGACAAACATTGCTGTAACTCCTGTACCTCCCACTGCAAAGACATCCTTCATCTCCATTACAAAATATGTTTTAAGAGCTGTAAAAATACAAATATTTCACTCATCTGAACATATTTACAGTGAGCTACTTGGAGGTTTTTAAAGTCAGTTCTCTCAAACCCACTACAAAAGAAAGATTTAGAATCTCTTTTTCACATGCAGAACAAAATGTCTTCCTTCCCAGCCAGGCTCACAGAAGAGGATGTGAGGGCAGATCCCGTTCACACAAGTCCTTTTATCCCTAGACACCCAAAGGCTGGGCAGATAATGCAAATGGTCAGCCAAGTAACACCTTCACAGCAGGAGGTGAACCTAAATAATTACATTCACCCAATTTTTGCTATTTACAGGGAAGAGATACATCCTGTATCAAAAATATTCCCCAGGGTAAAAATTAACTGAGACAGTACTTCCAGTAAAAGCACAAAGCCTTTCCTCCATACAGGCTTTGTACTGGTTTAGCCAATGCATTTAGCAGCATTTTCCATCCCATGAGTGCAGTCACACAAGGCAACCCACCTCACTTAACTGAATGTCAAAACCACTTTATTCTTCACACCCATACACCAAAACAGCTATGGATGTACCTACATATAAAATAGTATAGCCCACTTCTCTCCTGAACAGATGAACCCTGCAAGTTTCCTGGCTGGGCTGCCTATCCCAGATTGCTTGTTCCCCCTTATTCATCTGGGCTATGCGATCCTAGAATACTCCTGGTTAGTGAGCAACAAGAAGGGGCAATGCCTTATTGGAAGAATTGCCCCCAGAATTGCTTTCTGGAGACACAACTGTACCCACATGATTGTTTTTTTCAGGTACACCTCATCTGGGCTGCAGAGCAGTGAATTTAGAGCACTGCTGCGACACACTGCTTGCTAAGCCACATCCCTAACCCATAGTCCAGTGCTAAAGGTATGTCATATGCCTATTGGTATCCCACAAAAGTGTTCCAAGTCTAGACAGCACCAAACACAAAGCCAGATTAACAGTATATAAAAGCTGAAAAGGTAAAAATCCCAACAGTTTAGAAGAAAACCACAAAAATACAGATGAAGCTTGGTACAGCTCTCCAATGGTATGATCCTGCTTCTTGTCTCCTCAGAGAGCTCAGACTCTCGCTCTTCCTAATATCTTTTGAGCTCTTTATAAGTATATATGCAATTTTCTAAAGCAAAATGGGAAAAAAGTGAAGGAAAGCAAGAATTTTTACCCCAGGGCATAACAATGACATGTAGATGACACACATATTTCACACCAATGCACTTGACCCTTGAGGAGGTGCAAAGACACCTGCTGTCAGCCTGTCTGGCATCAGTGCTGGGACAATGTCCTGTGCATGGACCTTTCCTTGAGGGTATTAGGCACTGTGAAAACAGGTTTGATAAAGAGAAGGGACCGAGATTGGGTCTGCAGAGGAGATGATTTCAGTTTCCAGAGCATTCGGTCTTTCCTGTCTCATCCCAAGACATCTCCTCCACAGGAATCTGACTGAGCCTCTGCTCCAGCACAGAACAAGTTCCCTCCCACTAGCTCTCACCTTCTGCTCCCTTGCAAGAGGCTCTACCCATTGCCTTTTCTGCACAGTGGCTTCCTGAAAGTTTCCCCAACTCCCTGTGCCGGGAAGATGAAAGCCCTGACCAACCAAGGACAGTGTTCAGCTTCCCAGCCAAAGCTCCGGGCTGTGCTCCCCTCCTCCCTTACCTCCACAATCTGGTGATCTGATGCTGATCTTATCAAGGAACTGCATGTGTTTGGGAAGGAGGGGAGAGGTTCGGCCCCAGATACACATATCACCTTCATCTGCCTCTCTGCTTCCCTGCAAACAGTAAGTTCCTTGTCTCTAAGTTTCTTACTCAGCCACTCTAGCACCTTTGTGTCTCAATCACAAGATCACTCTGCACCCTGCAGGCATCTGCCTGTCAAACGCCTGGCTCACTGTCCTCTCACTTCTGCGGCTGGTTTCCTTATGGAACCATCATCCCTGGCTCTGAGGCTCCTACCAGCTTCTCCATCCCCCCTTCAGTTTCAACCAGTTGTGACTAAGTTACAAATTTCTTTCTACAAGTTATGTGGAAGTCGGTGACCAAGCAGAAGGAAAGTTCCAATCACATCCCCATCAGGAGGGGTAATTCTCATCTCTGCTAAACATCAGTAAACTTGCAAGTAAGAGATCAGTCAAGAACTGCCTCACTGCAACAGAATGTTCAATCAATGCCCAACAGAGACTCCAGCCCCCAAAATAAGGACTCAATTCTTGAGCATTATGTGGTGTCTAAGCATTTCCAAACTCTGATTGAGACATCTCCTACAGTTCAGACACACCTAATGCCTCTCTTCTTCCTCACTACCCATCCTAGCTCTGCTCCGATACTTACTTTCTTATTAATTTTCTGATATTTAATAATATATGCTACATTTATAGTTTAATTCTGTTTAAAAGACTTTCAATCAGCAAACTCAAATGTTTTGCAATCAAGGTTTCCGCCATCCTAATGGTTCCCAACTAAGAGTCCTGTTTACCATCCCTCCAATCAACTCTTCACAGTCTACTTTTCATAGGACAGAAACTTTTCATAGGGATCGTGGAGGACTGAAGCAACGAGTCTGGACTGTGGAGAGACTGGAGGAGCCTGAAGTGAGATGCAGTGCCCATCTCCACCCCAGCTCAGAGGCAGCCACAAGGAGCAGTTGGGACACTGGTGCCCAGTCCCAGTGCTGGTGCATTTGCCTGCACACAGTACCTCCCACCATGACTCAGGGTTGTGATTCCAGCAGAAAGAACTGCTCAGTCTCGATTTGGGACATGCTTGGTATAGGAATATCTTCAGCAAGTAAAGCATAAAAGGTGGTTTACGAACTGCAGTGCTTAACAGGCTTCTGACTTGACCTATCATAGGAATATTCCATGGGTGGCAAAGGTGCAGCCACCACTGACAAAAAGGCAGCATCTTGCCTGCATTCATTTTCAAACTGTGATAACACCAGAACCTTAATGAATGAAATTGCTGTCATTTTTGACATTAACAAAATCCTAAGATTTTGCCAGAAACATGTAAACTGTTTTATCTGGCATTACAAGGAGAAATAAATCAGCCTCAGGCAAATACTTGGCATGGAAGCTCTTAGCCCAAACATTAAAAGTTTGGCTAAGTAATGAGGAACTGAAAATTAAGTAATATCTACTGCTAGTGCTCCCAGACCCACCTATAATGCCCACAAGGAAGAAGTGGACTGTATTAAATGTGTCAAAAAAGAAAAAGCAATGCGTCTTTCCAGCAAAGGCAAGCTCTTAGTTTCTCAGCAGATTAAAGAAAAGAAAAAGAAAAAAAGGAGACAATCCATATTCAAGGACTGTGAGAACAACAACCAGATCTTGGTAGGTTCAGAACATCACTGAACAGGCTGTAATACCTCCTTAAGAACAGATCCACTTTCTGAATCAATGTCATGCTGCTACATGGTGAACACAGAAGGCTCAGGCTAGTTCCTTGGAAAATGTGTCAGTTAAAAAAAGAAAATACAATCCATAACAGAGGTTTGATTTTACACTAAAATATATCAGAACATTCATAATTGAGTCTAGTTAAAAAAAACCCAACCCTTTGTTTCCTAAAAACATGCTCAGCAACTATTTGGTTATTTAAGCTGGCACAATGATGAGTTATCCCATTCACAATCCTAAAATAAGACAGTCAGTCACAGCTTTCTAATTTAATAGGATGTTCTCTTAGAAGTAAAATATTTTGGTTTGCGATTTGTATAAAAATATTTTTACCTAAAAGCTATGAAAGGATTAGGTAAAAAAAACATGGCTCACTTCTGCCTTCAGAAAAGCCAATGGCAAGTGTTCCACACACTTAAGTAGAACCAGTTGGGTTTCCTAATCCATCAATAGCTGAATTTTGTATCTGTCTTCCACTGATAAAACATTCGCATTCAGGACATAAAAGCAAATGGGTCAAAAACCTGCAGCTTGTGGAGCCTGAGATATTTCCCTTTTCAAAAAGTGTTCAATATCACAGACACAGAAAAAGCTTTGGAAATATTCAGAAAGACAAAGACAGTTTCAAACAAAATTCAGGATTTTCTTGAATGAAATCCTTACTGTTTGCAAGCCAGAAGTAGTCTAAAGTTGCTCTTCTAACTTATTAGTTCTTCTAATAAACAATAAACCTTTTATAAGAAATCTGATATCTTTATATAGGATTGTAGTGGGTTTCTGTGGTTGGGTTTTGGTAATGAGGGGTGCTACAGGGGTGGCTTCTGTTAGAAGCTGCCAGAAGCTTCCCCTGTCCAGTGCAGCCAATGCCAGCCAGCTCCAGGATGAACTTCCTGCCACTGGCCAAGGCCAAGACAATCAGGAGTGATAGTAACACCTCCATGATAACATATTTAAGAACAGAAGCCATTGCACAGAAAGAATTCCAGCCAGGGAAGAGCAGAGTGAGAACATGTGAACAACAACATAGACACCAAGGTCAGTGCAGAAGGAGGGGCAGGAGGTGCTCCAGGCACCAGAGCTGAGGCCCCTGCAGCCCGTGGTGCAGACCATGGTGGAGCAGCTGTGCCCCTGCAGCCCATGGAGGACCATCAGGGTGCAGAGACCCACCTGCAGCCCATGGAGGAGCCCATGCTGGAGCAGGTGGACGCATGAAGGAGGATGCGATCCCATGGGAGGCCCAAGAAGGAGTAGGGTCCTGCTGGAGACCTGCAGCCCGTGGAGAAGGAAGCCCACGCTGGAGCAGGTTTTTCCCGGGTAGGACTTGTGGCCCCTGTGGGGGACCCACATTGGTACACATTCGTGAAGGACTGCACCCCATGGAGGAGTGACCCATGGGACAGCAGTTTGGGAAGAACTGTTGCCCAAGGGATGGATTTACACCGGAGAGGTCCATCAAGGACTGCCTCCTGTGGGAGGGACCCCACGGGAGCAGGGGAAGGACTCCTCTCCCTGAGCAGCAGCAGAAACAACAACTGACCACAACCCCCATTCCCCGTCCCCCTGCACCACTGCGGTGGAGGAGGGAGAACATGGAAGAAAGGAGGGGTGGGGAGAAGGTGTTTTTAAGATTATTTTACTTCTCACTCTTTGGCTCTTATCCTGTTAGTAATAAATTTAAGTAATATCCCCACTTCAAGTCTGTTTTGCCCATGAAGGCAATCAGTAACTGACCTCTCCCAGCTCTTACCTCATGAATCCTCTAGCTTTTTTCTTCTCCCCTCTGTCCAGTTGCAGAGGGAGAGTGAGAGAGTGGCTTAGTGGGTACCTGGCATCCAGCCAGGGTTAACCCACTACAAGGACACATATCATTCTGGCAGATAACAATGTTATTCAAATACAGTAAAATCTCTGGCTGATGACTGCTGCTAAAAGTCCAGGCACTGGGTAAATGCTGGCATTGCACAACCCTCAGTTGATCTGAACAAGCCAGACGCTGTCAGCAGTATCATGATGCTCTGACACATGTGCCCAGCAAGTTACTTGCAGTACCCAAGGCACCTAATACCTGTGAAGAGCAGTGTGATCAGCCAGCATCCCCATCTCTCTTATAAAGATGACCTCTTCTGAAAAATCTGAGAAAATGACACGTCATAGACTGAACTTCTTAAAAAATATCACTCTGAGTTTCTTCTCATTTTAGAACATGTTAAGGCTGCATGTTAGTGTCCTTATGAATCTTCTAGTTTTTTTCATCATCCATGGAAGATCCATTTTAAGGCAATTTTTTCACCAGCTCAAATTACCTTTTCCAGCTTGAACTGTCCCCCAAAGGTCCAGCTCTCCCATGATATCTAGTACTTATCATCCATTATATACAGGTAAAGGGCTACTTGCTCTTCTGCTCATCCTCTCTTTCTCCCTGTGCCTCTATACCTTTTCCATCACAGCTTTGCTTAAGTGTTACTTTAATTTGTCTCTGAGGAAGCATAAAGATGAAACATGATGTTGTAAGTAAGACATTGGAAGAAGATTAATGAGATACCATATCCTGAGTTCACCACAGCCTTCCTGTGTGGCTGGAGGAGAAACATTAATTTTGATGAAATCCAAGTTTCAATAGAGTCAACTGCAACCCTCCTCGCTAACTTTCCCTCAAGGCCTCCCCCAGTGAATTTCCACATCTCTGAGGTTTCTCTCATCTTCATCGTAACAGTCAGTGCAGGCTACAGCTGCGACAGAGAAGGGAGCTGACCCTTACCTAATCCAGTGGGACAGGACCTTTTCATATATCCCACTGGGATAATTTCAAGCTATTTAACTATTATTAAATCCATCTCATCAATAAGACCTGTGAGTAGGTAAGTCTCTATAAAATTGTTTGCGTCTGATATATGCCCTTATTCCTAGCCCTCAAATCTCACACTTCTTCTGAAGATCTGATCCTGCAAATACTCAGACACAAGAATAGTTTAATATATGATCAACCATGACAGCATCCATGGGACTATTCAGAGGGCTCCCAGCAAAGGATTATGGCTGGCCTGCACATGGCTGAACTGTGTGCAGGTAATGCAAAAAATATATATGTATATTTCACATACTTAGTTATTGAAACAGCTTTTATTGTGCCCTAAGAACTAAAGAGGGAAGTTTATAGAAACTTATTGATTCTATCAAAAGACTGATAATTTCTCAGATGATCCACAAAGTATGAAATATAATTGTCTAAAATAGCCAGCAGTTCAGAAATACTGATTTTAAATTGGCTTAGATAGGCTTAAACATAAAATATTTTAACTGTAATCTGTCTGCAATAGGCTAATAATAGCCTGAAATCTTTAAGTTGATATTTCATTGTTAATGAGTTTAGACGGTGCATGTTTGGTATCCATAGGTATTCTGGTAACACTAAATATGTAGTGATTTTGGTGTTAGCTCTCTTGGTCTTAAGATAATTAAGTATTGTAAACAGTGTATAAGCAAAAACATAAACTATAAGGTGCTGAGAAACATTTCTAGCACACAGAGAAAATGACTGGCTTCAAGTTAGGAAAAAACCTCTCTGGCATGAACAGTAATTATTGCTCATGGAATTTTACAAACTGTTTTACTATCTGTCCCTTTTGCAACCACAAGAGGAGAGCAGACTTTCTAATGCCTTTTAACAGCAATGTCATTTTTATGAATGTATTAAATAATTACACTAGGGTACATGCTGTAATTTGCTGAATGCTTTTCAGCTGTAAAAAGACACAGTTCTTTTCAAAAACAGAACTAAAAATTAGCACGCAATTGCTAATTAGTGGACTAGAAGACATATTCTTCTGACCTTCTGTCAGATCAAGCTTTCTGAACTGCTTGTGTTGCATCCAATTCAACCATTTAGCTTACTTCTTGTTTTCTACAGAAAATGGATTTGTTTTCTGTGTCATAGTATTTTTCTCTTTTTAGTGCTAGCACATTATATTAAAAAAAAATAAGTTTATGTAATACTCTATCTGCATTTTTAATGTGTTTTGTTTATTTTAAAAACCAAGAGCTGAGCATGCACATTACTGATGCAGAAAGCATAGCAATGGAAAAACAGGCCCTTATTTGTCATCTGAAATAATGTGTGCATTCAACCAAATTTTTCCTTTTAAATTAGAAATTACAAAGTTAAATGTATATGCTAAAATAAGCTCTAACAAAAAGAGGAGGTGACTCTAGTGCAGTAATTTCCATTAAGTAGAATACCTAAATCTTCTTGAAATTTTTGTGGGACTTGAGTGTTTAGTTCTGGGAGAATACTCTGAAACTCAGAATTTTAGTATTAATTTAATTTCCAACTATATCCTTGAGTTCAACAAGGGATGGAGAGCAAGTAATGGAGATACATTCCTTAAAAAAAAAGAAAAACTGCTGAGTTTCATAACAATCTTATGTCAGACATTATTTATATAGTACAGTAATTCACGCCAAATTACTTGTCTTTAATAATGTTTCAATGTTAATGTCATAGTTTGCATTACTGTAAAATGTAAGAACTTTCATAATTCATCTTCAAATGTTTGGCTTTTTGACAGGTTCACACAAGCCCACAACAAATATCATACACCTTCACATACATACAGGATATGTATTCATGGAGATAATACGAGGAACGATCACTAACATATTAACATCATTATACTGATCAATATAAAAGATTTAGATTTAAAGGAATTAAATTATTCTAATATATTGTGAAAAAAATGCAATGTAACAGTTCTTAGCTTTTTTACACTAAATATAACAAAAGGGTACAGTCCTTAATAGTAAAATGCTTTGTTTCATGAAGACAGAGAGGAAAATTTTTATTAGTTTGACGATGGTCTGATTCAGAAGTAGTGAGATTCACACAAAGTCTGATTTTCAAAACATAATGGAGACTCTGCATTACCCCAACAGATTTTAGGTCAGATTCTTAAAGGCATATGGCTGCCTACAAATGCACTGTGTAGCTGTCTGGCCCACAAGCTCTTCCCCATATGCTAAAATTAAAAATAACTCTTCATATCAAGAATGCTAGAGCTTTGAGATCAGTAATAAATAAAAAAGTACAAGGTGACACTAAGAAACCTACTATTCTAAATGTATACACTGAAACATAAGAAAATCAACCACGCCATTATGAGATGTCTTGAAAGACATCTGACAGTCATGCAAAATGACTTCCCCAGATAACACAGTTTTCTGACCATGTACACTTTCACTGACAACATACCCAACGACTCATTCCCATGAGACATTTCAATATTGCAATGGTGAGGTTCTGAGTGAGTAGTGCTTCCAGCTCTGCTGTCCACAATGGACTGAATCATCCTCCTTAGTGCATTGCGTTACAGTAGAAAAAATGACAAAAAAAAAAAAAAGGAAAGAGGAAGGGAAAGGGAAAACCCAACCAGATAGCCTCAATGTCAGCATTTGTCCTGGTTGTGCTTAACATTAGTGGTTTTTGCATCAGGCCATTTCTCCTCCATTAGGTATGTTTATTTTCCTCTTTTGTACCAAGAAAACATTCAGGCTTTCATTATGAAACTAGTAACAAAATTAAATGCTACAGATTAATTACAAAAGCAAATAAAAAGGACCATTAAAAAAAAAGAAAAGATGCAGGAAAGACCTTTCAGAAGTGGGCTGGTGACTTGCCAGGTAATGGTTGGAGACTAACCTAATTATATGGGATTCTTTACAGCAGCTTTAGGCGTGCTTGCTTGTGTGATTCTATTAAAGATTCAGCGAACAGCAGATCTGGACCATTCATTTCATTGTAGCTTCTAAGAGGATTTTCTCAAACAGATTTCTCTTGCCAACTGTATTTGGTAATCAAGAGTAAGTGAAATCAAATGCCCTTCTTGGAAGTCATGAAAACACAGACTGAATCAGGCAAACTTTAGTCTCAAACTTCTTTCTTAAAAGAAGTTTTGGGCTTACACTCTTTGGTCTCATAGCATATTAGGCCCATTAGGAGACCTATTTTCATATAACTTTGTTTCTTGAATAAGAAGACATATTTAACTGCAATTTGCTTCCATCCCACTTCAGCAGCAGCTAGGACAGAGCAAAAGCCTTTTTTTCTAGAGGGCTTCCCAGTTGCTTCAGTCTCATCATTTCTCCCCCAAATGACTTCCAAGCCCCTGCTGACAGTTCTGGCTTTGCTCATGCTGAAAACTAGTGGAGGGCAGGGGATGCCTGATGGGAACATAGATCTCAAAACCCATTTTTCCACAAAATGCTGTTTTTTCAAATAGTAAAATTAGTCACGTAAATCTGGAAAGATTTTGTAACCAGGCCTAAATGTCCACTACCTCTAATTACTGCACAATTAAAATAATAATAGCAGGCTTTTTTGACTAATCAAATAAAAATGAACACTTAGTTGAACATTTCATGAATGTTTCATATCAATCAGCAAATAAAAAAACTTGAATTTTTATTGCAATATTTACTTGTGTTACTAAGAGTTCTTTAAGGCACCAACGAATGTAACAAACCCATTCATTTACAGCATGTTTGTTCTCTGAGATGTCTTAATAAAATATATGCAAATGATTGGGAAAACAAGAACGGCAGTGTGTAACAGCAGAAAAATTCTAAAAGAAGCCTAAATTTTTGCTGGCGGGTTTTTCCCCTAGTCAAATAGACAGGTGAAAATTCCCCTTTAGGAAAGTGCATGCAGAGCATGCACGGTTTCTGGAGGAAAATTATTGTATGGGCTGGTTTCCAAAAATATTGGGGCTATAAAACAAAATTAGATGGCAAGTATGTGAGTAATAAAAGTTAAAATCCCCAAGAGTAATGAGATTCATTTGATAATTGTATGAATGCAAGATAAATATTGTCCTTTTAATTTGTGCTCTGACCACTGAGGATACAGCTTTATGGACAACTTTCCAGTAGCACTTTGATCTATGCAGTGACTTCTCTGAGACTGCTGAATAATTTAGTAGGTTATATTTCCGATGCATTAAAACCCCAACCCAGCTCATCAGACAGCCACAGTAAACAAGTGTTCATACAGAAAAAATATAAGGGGAGAGAAAGTAAATAAAGGTGAAAGAATCACAGAATATGCCAAGTTGGAAGGGACCCACAAGGATAATTGAGCCCAACTCCTGGCCCTGCACAGGAACATCCTCAAGAATCACACTGCATGCCTGAGAGCATTGTCCAAATGCTTCTTCAACTCTGTCAGGCTTGGTGCTGTGACCACTTCCTTGAGGATCCTGTTCCAGAACCCAACCACCCTCTGGGTGAAGAATCTCTTTCTAATATCCAATGTAAACCTCCTCTGACACAACTTCAGGCCATTCCCTCAGGTCCTGTCACTGGTCACCATAACGATCAGTGCCTGCAGCTCTTCTTCCCCTCAGAAGGAAGTTACAGACTGCAGTGAGGTCTCCTCTCTGTCTCCTCCAGGCTGAACAGACCAAGTGCCCTCGGCCGCTCCTCATACGGCTTCCCCTCAAGGCCCTTCACCATCTTTGTTGCCCTCCTTTGGACACTCCCCAATAGCTTAATATCTTTCTTACATTGTGGTGTCCAAAACTGCACACAATATTCAAGGTCAGGCCGCCCCAGTGCAGAGCAGAGTGGGACAGTCCCCTCCCTCAACCAGCTGGTGATGCTTTGCCTGATGACCCCCAAGACATGGTTGGCCCTCCTGGCTGCCAGGGCTCTGCTGACTCATATTCAACTTGCCATCGACCAGGATCCCCAGATCCCTTTCCACAGCACTGCTTTCCAGCATCTCATTCCCCAGTCTGTACGTACATCCAGGGTAGCCCCATCCCAGGTGCAGAATCGGGCACTTTTCCTTGTTGAACTTCATATGATTGGTTTTTACCCAGTCCTCCAATTGGCATAAAGTACAGCTTCCCTTTCCTTTTTTACTTTTATTCCAGATTCTTGGATTCTTGTGTAGTTGCATGATTTTTAGTGCTAGAGAGCTAAAAAAGCACAGCAAAGGAACCAGACTTGCAATAACATCATGAGCAGCTGTGACACTGAAGTGTTCAGTCTGCTCATTTGACTCTCTGCAAAAAATGCAATTTAACTCCTAACAAGACATCCCTGCTACTGCAATCCTATTGTAACCTGCTGCATGTTTCAGATAACCTATCTGAAATGTGAAGTGATAGATGAGAGCTCCATTTGTGACATCTTCCCCTGCAGATATGTGAATAAAAAAAAAACAGAACTCACCATTATTCACCAGGACATGGAGTGGACAATTCTTTGCTCTAAACCGCTGCACAAATTGCCGTATAGACTTCATGGAAGCCAAATCACAGTATAAAAACTCCACTGGGAGAGAAGAGGAGATGAACAAAACCAGAGTTAAGTCAGTTACAATGATATAAAAACACACTTATATACATCAACAAGGACTCTTGTGATAATGCCACCAGTATAGTAAACGTTTTAAAAATAAACCAGGCTTTTCAAAATCATAGATGAAGCTGGTCTCAGAAGGTTTCTTCTTTCTCCATTCTCCGTTCATTTCTATCTTTAAACTGTTGATTCTTCACAGAGCAAATATGGGGAATTTTGCATCCAGGAGGTGAAGAGGGTGTCAAATGGAGCAAATATGTCCCAGTCCTACAGTTTTTTCTACTGCTACCATTTAGGGAGGGGGGCTATACCTCTGCAGCACTGAGAGGATCACGACATGGCAGCTGGAAATTAAATAGGGAGAGAAGGCATGTCAGACACCACAGTGTTTCCTTGTGTTTGTGATACCAATATGCTACCCTTTGTTTTTTCACAGATTATCTTCTGAGTATATATGTCAGGAAGAGTTTAAAAACAAAAGTTTATTAGGCTCGTAGGAAAGATGAGCAACAGGGTGCCCATATGGTGAATCAACTGATCACTGATAGCAAACACAAGGATTATAAGTATTGCTCCTGTGAGCATCCAGGGACAGTTGGTGTCCAGGTCACCTGGGAGCAACAGCCAGTCACGTAAATGCTATTTAAGCAATGGCAGTGTGATTTAAGAGGAACATACCTCACATGGATACCGTGGGCAGCACCCTGCTTATGCTGCTGGTGTTGGTCAAGGGGCAGGGTGCTGGCAATCTGACTACACAACGATCTTGCTCAAGAGGCAGGGTGTCAGTGTCTCAAAATATATTTGATACCAATATGTTTTTATTTCCAAGAAAACATGTCTCTAACAAGCATCCTTTTGTCCAAAGCGTTTGTCAATCATTGACCTTCCCTAGAAGGCTATAAAATTAATTAAATAAAATAAAAAAAGATTACTTAAATTCCCCAGTAACTTTAAACCCATCAGGTCTGAAAATTGTCCTCCTGCTGCAGTTGGGCAGCTTTCAACCCCTGACTCTCACAGCACTGCCTCAGCAGTTGCCTTGCCTTACATAACCATCCATGACTTCAAAACCACTTACAGGGTTTTGAAGTGAAAACAAGCAGCCCCCCTCCCCCCCCAACAGCAGCAGCTATCCCCACACAAACAATCCAAATTCTTTAGAAACTCTGTTAAGGGGAAAAAGGAAGAAAATTATGACCTTGTTCAACTATTTTAACCGTTAAGAACGTACATATTTTATGACTGGTTTTTGGTTTGTTTCAGCTAACTATGTTTGAAGCAAGAAAATGTGAGCCTCTAGCGCAGACATTCATCTCTCCAATGGTTTGCTACATGTCACTGTGGGAACGCAAGTCAGCTACTTCTTGTCAGATCCACCCTGGTGGGACCCAGTACATGAGGACTCTGAGGTGGACTTGCTTGAACCTCTTCCGGAAAGTGAATTTTCCAAGGAAGACCAAAACTTGAGAAAGTCAGACAGTACTGAGTGATCTGCAGTGACCAAGTCCAGCAGAGAGAAAGGCAAAGGTTTGTACAAAGCGTAATACCCTTGCTCACTGTGTCCTTGCAGGGTGAGCTCTTACTGTTCTGTTTGATTTCAACAAACTCCCAGATTTCCCAAGCTGTGGAAACCTCTGTACAGATGCCCAGTCTCCAGGATGGTTTTGGCCACCACATCAAAGGACTGGGGTTCCAGAGCTTCACTGTGTTTTCCCTGCTCCCCTCTGCCCTCCTTTCTCCTGCCCCCAGGCTGTTGCCCTGTGCTCCAGGCCCTTCCTACAACATGGTTTCCCCCACCTCTTCTTATGAAAGAATCAGCCTTTAAAAGAAGAGGAAATTAAAGATATATAGTTCTTCAAAAATGTTAAAGAATGCCTTTCTGATAGGAAGATCAAACTGTTGGGTAAATAGGCTCCAGTAAGAGACTTTTTCTCTTGTTCTTTTCCCTGGTTCAGGGATGTTGCCCAAACTGTTTCATCCTGTCCCTACCAAGGCTCTGAGCTATAATACCTCTTTATAGCATGTCAGTACAATAAGAAATTAGGAAGGCCTGCAGGCACAACAGTAAGATAAATGAAAAAAGACAATCACAACTGTTATTTAATTCCTTTACAGAACAGTTCCTTCAGTTCCCTAACGTTATATATTTTGAACCTAGACAGTATTAGTCTTCTGAAACTGTCTTAGTGTATGTATATAAATTTCTCAGTGGCCTTGCCCATTAAAAACCAACCAAACAACAACACTTAGATTCCAGTTATGAGATAGTGTAAATACAGTTTTTCAAAGTGGCTCTAAAGTCATACCATTCCAACAACACTGATCCATGAGTAGAAATGGACAATTTATTGAGCTCTCTGCAGACCTTTAGGAGGGCTGCAATTTTGTTTAATTTCACTGATAGCCTGCACCTGGAGATGGTAAGGAAATGCAAAAGTTATCAATTCCTGTAAAAGAAGACAGTTGCTCAGGCTATTCCTTTTGTGACCTGGCAGCTGTATAAAACCATTGTAATTGCTCAGATACACAAAACCGGGTCCTACTTGTTAGTAACTAGTGCAACAACGAGCAAAGACCTAGGTGAAGCTTTATGCTTTACTTCTCAAGGCAGCTCATCAAGGAAAGAGATTAGGAAAAGCATGATCAGCTTCTTATGAGACAGCCATTCACACTGCCAGTGGAGGAGTCACTTTTAATATAAAAATATTCATTTTGGTACAGGAGGCATTAGACTTTCATTAGCTGCAGTATTTTGTGTCATGGTGCAGGGTTCAAACACTTCTTCATCACCTATATGGACTCTGACAACATTATTGACTCCCCTGGATTTTACAAATGCCACTATATATATGCAAGAAAAACAGGCCTCTGGGAACATTCACTAAGCTAAACTTTAATCCCTCCCCTTACCTGACCTTGAAATTGTCCTTTTCTGCATCGCCAACAACAGTGGTGGTTAGATAACCTGTGTGCCAAGGTGAGTGCTTTTCAGTCTGACCAGTGCAGTCCCATCCTTCCTGGGAATTAACTTTTTGCTAAGTTGTCTGATCTTGCCTCCCTTAATTTTGCAGTTTTGCAGAGCAAATGCTGTCCTTCATTATGACTGTACAATGCCCAGACTAATGGCATACTAGGCCAAGGCTATCATTACTAAACTTATTTATTTGCTTATATGGGAAGTGTGCCATCATATTCACTATTTGTAAAGCACTTGCCATCAAAAGATCAGAACATGCTTTGGAAAGGAAAACAAACAAGCAAATCAACCCCCAAACTTTTCTTTTTGCTCACAGGGCAGAAACACTAATGGCCAGACTCCTTGTTGGTGTTCATTCATGCATGGAGGCTCTCTGCCAGGGAGGCGGATTTACTGGTGCGAGCACTGCAGCGACTGAGGTGTTGATCCACCAGAGAAAGAGTGCCAAAACGTGTCTCCAAACTGTGTGCTGGCTCAGAGGCAGGGCTTTGAATGGAAAATAAGGTCCACGGTGCAAATATTTGTTTGTTGGTTTGTTTGTTTGTTTTTAATCAATATACTGAAGAATTACAAAGTGAGAAGCTAAGGACAATGAAAAGTTTCCAGAAAAGTTTAAAGCATGCACAAATATACTAAGCATACCAAATTTTTAGATTCCTTAATTAATAAAGACCAATGTTTCATAATGTGAGCAAATGACCAAACCTGATCGTGAACTAGCAATATGATTTGAATTACTTTATGGAAACAATAATAGCAAAAGGTTTTCCATATAGGATAGCTATGAGCAAAAAGAAGATGTGCAATAACAGCAGGAAAACTGAACAACTCCAAAATTCTTATCTTTTACCACAATAGTGGTCATTCTGCTTTAGAGTTTAATAATATAATAAGTTTTTAAAGCTAAGTTGTTCCTTTCATTTTCTGCATGTTATTTAGCACAAAAATGAGGAGTAGAAGCTACATACAAAATAAGCTACATACAGAATATCTGCAGCTAATGCTACTGAAATACTCAAATTTCTAACTCTATCCATTTTATCTCTCCTCCTATACTACTTGCTTTCAGCTACTTGTATAGTGACAGACATGGCCATATTTCTTTCTTCTACTGGAAGTGTTCCGTGTTCTTATCTAAATAATCTTTCCAATGAAAGTGAGTACCTCCATAATTGCCAGACACTGGCTAAAATTCTAACTCTTAAAAATATTTTTCTATTCTTTTATTGTAATCTGATGACTCAGTTATCAAAAAGTTATTAGCTAATGAAATACAGAAGGAGCACAATCTTCCAAAAGACAGCTAGAGTTACTTATGCCATTAACCACATATGAATAGATATATATATCATGGGTATAACATGTAGTTGAGTGGTGCAGCACCTTTTCAGCGACAGAGAAGTCAGCAAAATGCTTTTGTGGCTGCAACTCAAGAGGCCCATACAAATCCCACAAAGCCACGCTGGCTGACCGCATGTGACACCACTGAGCACCTGTACTCTGCAGTGCTTGTTTCTGCACTGAACACCCTCCACTTGCTTGGTCATGATAACTAAAATTAGAGGATCTGAAGCAGTGGCATCTGTTAGCTCTTCGAGAGCTTTCTGACACCATGAGCCCCACAAAAGACAGGAGAAGGCCCAGTGTTAGGAGAGCCCGACACAGCCCCTGAGTGCTCGCACTCCCCTGAGCTTCCCCTTGGGGTCAAATTCTCCATTTCTGTCTGCCTGCTTTCTTTTTAGCATCCAGTGTTCTCCTCTGCTTTCTATGCCAGCACAGTTGACTCTGGCTGCACGTTTCTTGTGTCTGTATCACAGGGCATAAAAAGCATGAAATGGAAATTTCAGTCTACTACAGAAGGAAAATTCAGAAGCAAAAATAATGGACAGATATTGCAGTTAATGATCAGGGACTGCAACTTCTAAGATATTCACTGATCATCTGAACACAGGAAAATGCAATGTTTTGGCTTCCACAAAGACTACAGCACTTAGGCATGATTTAGATTAAGATAAGGCCACCTACCAAGTAGACTTTTTATGCATTCAACTCTAACTCATCGTGTTGGAATTCTTACGGACAGCTAGAGCTCTGCTTCAGCAGAAATCATAAGTCAAAGTCAAAGTCAACTTGCTTTTAATACTTATGCCAAAGTTTTCCATCATGCTTCCACTGCCTTTGTGTTAAAAACACAAGAAGGGGATCCATTCTAGGGCAAGCCGCAAGCCTGCCCAGCAATGCAGGGAGATGAGAACTTGTTCATGGTGGAAAGAGACAACAGAAAGGATTGCTTTGCCTGTTTCTGCTTGCCACTCATCTATCCAGTGTCTGAAGGCACCAGCAGGAACAGTTGCTTCTCCAGCAAGGGACAGCACTGGTTCATGGACAAGATAATAAAAAATGGTGCTCCGTAGTCATGTATTCATGCTCAAAAACTCCACTGTGGGTACTGAGGAATTGGCCTTTCATTTGCTGTTCTGCCTCACAGAATTATACTTTGGCACCTGCATAGCAGTGAGGAGAAATGTTGCCCTGGTCATAAAGAACTGAGAATGCTTCTGAGCACCAGGATAGTGTAACAGAGATGTTTATCAGAAAGGGCTCTTAATGAGTCAGATACCCACCATCTGGCAGATGCCGCACTGCAGAGCTATGTGAAGATGAAGTAGAGCAAACCTCAGGAAAAAAAGAGCATGAACTGGGAGGAAGAGAAGACATAAAGTAGTACTGACTGGAGCCTCCTCCCTTTTGTCACTGAACTGTCCTTGTTGACACTACTTAACAGTGGCTTTGGCTGGTTCAGTCTAGCAGGAAAAGGGTATGTCCCTTTTCCTGTAGTCCTTTCTCCCCAGCATAAGGTGTCCCAGAATCAACTCATCTTTCTCAGCAAGGTCTGCTCATCTGCTTACATATCTTCCAGCCAAAACAAAACTTGTCCTCAATCAAAACAGGGCTGCCAAGGGAGGGGAATGAACTTCTGGGCAGATGAAGTCTGTGGCTACTCTGTGACAATGCTGTGAATGGAAAATGCAAAAGCAGTTCTAGGTTGCTAACACAAACCTGTGGTTTATCATTCTGTCATCTGGGATGTGCAGAAGCACACAAGCCTCTGTCTACAAAACAGAACTTCCATTAACAGAATTTTCCTACATTGTCTGGGACTCACACAAGGTCTGTGATGCAGGTTCTGCTCAGATGTGCATGGTGACAGAACACTGCATGCTATTCAGGATTATAAAATTCTTACTTTAAAAGAGCTTCTAGGTAAACAAAACCAAACAAAATCCTTGTACCAACCAACTGCACATTGAGCACAATGAGAAATGGTCATCATAAATGCAGCAAGCACAGTGTCTTCTATTTATGCTGGACTCCTGCCTTTATGCACTTGATGACCTCTGTGGCTTCTACACCACAAGCACTTTACAATCTCACCCATTCTTCATTAGCAGCCAAGATTCAAAGGAATTAACTATTAAATTGATTAACATACAGAAAATCCTGGAATGTGCAATCTACTTATGACACTAGCTGACCCTTAATTCTAGTTGTGGTTATGATGACAATTTGCATAACTTTGGCTCCTAATCCTTCAAATTGTTATAAGTATGTGACCGTGGGTGATAATGTAGGGCATTTTAAAATTTCTCCCCAGTATTATTCTCTGTCCTTTATTAGCCTAAATAATGCTGTGGGCCTTTTTCAGACCACTGATCTTTCATAGACTATTAACAGAAACAATAAAGCATGGCTAACTCTAGCACAGGTTTACTGTTCAAGCTAATGCCTGTGATATGCCATTGAAGAAGACCAATGGAAGACATCCATCTGGCAAAGTGTGTGAATGCAGATCAAAATAGTGAGCACATTTAAAGATATACCATTTGGGTATTTTTTTATATTAAAAGATACTCTCACAACTTAAGGTAGCCTAGTTTGTCTACAGCCTTCCAGCAGGCAAGCAAGAGCACCTAAATTCAGCTGCTCCTTCTCTGAGTCATCCATTCTGGTGCCACTAACTTTAAAGGCAGTATAAAGAGATGAACGTCCTGTGCTTAATGTCAGCCTTTGTAAACAGCCTCTGTGTGTCATCCTCCAGCCCATTCAGGGGAACAAGAGCTCTGCATCAGTGTTTACAACATGAAGAGAAATCACCCTGGGCAAATATTAGAAATTCATGCTTTTTGCTTCCTCATGAAGGTTTGAACATTGACTACTCAAAGAGCACAAAAAAAAAAAGAAAGGCAATTTGTGGTGCCATTTCTTAACCATATAGCTTTACCCTATTTTACTAAAAGAAACAGAGGAAAAAAGTCTTCAGCTTTCTGAGAGATTCTTTCTTTCTCAGAGGTGGAAGATTAAAATGAAAAAATAAATTTGCTTTCAGAAACTGAACGGTCTGGCTTAGCTACTTTCAGCTTCCACAAGAGAAGTGTGTGGCTTAGTACAGTGATCCTTTAACTTGTTATATTCAACAAATACTCCAGCAGCTCTTGTGAACTGCTTAATCAAAATGGGCAAAATTTAAGGGAAAGAACAGCATTCCAGTTCCACCACTATCAGAAGCTCCCATTAATGCCAAAATATCAGCTCATCATTGGAGAGATCCCTGAACGACTTCACAGAGCTTCTTGTCAGAGCACTGGGACTTAACAGCAGTACAAAATCGAGGTAGTCCATCTAAAGCAACATAAATACCCATATGTGACTGCAAATTGCAACACCGGGTGGGATGTTATTTAAATATGCTGCCATTTTAGCACAATTCATACAGACATAGCATGTTTGTATGTCTGTATGTCTTTTCCAAATATGCAAGAAGACATTTTCAGTTCAGCAGGGACAGGGCTTGAAAAGAAATAAGCTGTCATCAGCTTGTCAGAAGAGTAATCTTAGGAGGTGGTGGCAGCAGGACAAGAGCAGTGGAATCCATAGCCAGTTCTCAGGGTGAAAAAGGTTATCTTAGCTTCCCCTGGGTAAAAATTCCTCCAGATTATCCACTGGGGAGGCTTTATTTTTTCAGAATGCAAGTACAATAATAGATACATATAAAATTTCCTCATATGCTTGCTGGAAATTAGATGCTATCTCTCTCCTCCTCCTCCTGAGTTAAGCCGCTCGTCACCCAGGTCTCTGACTCTCTCTCTTTGAGAGAGACAAAGTCCTTTAATATCCTCCCATGTCGCTATGGGAAGACTTTGTTTTCACCCCACTGGAGAAGTGTTTTGGGAATTCCTTCTGTCACTGTTTCTAGTATCTATGGGTGTGCCTTCACATAGGTTGAAAGGAAACATGATTTTGTCTCTTCAGAGGACCATTTAGAGCCCCTGTGAAGAAATGGTGGGAAAATGCCATTGCCACATCAATTTCACTCTGAGCCTGACATTTGGAGGAAAAAAAAAAAAGTGTTGCAGTGAAAATGTTTCTTGTGTCTCTTTTTGAGATTTGAGGAAGGCAGCCTTCATCATGTTTACAGCTAAGCATGTTTTCTTCCTCCAGAGGGACCAAAACCAAAAGAATAGGCCCAGGCAAAAATCTCTCTGCCTCACAAGTACAGAAGAGCTCACAGTGAGCTTATGAAGAATTCTTCATTTATGGACATTACTATTATTAACCTCATTGCAGGGAGATTGGACTAGATAATCCTTAAAGGTCCCTTCCAACCCAAACTATTCTATGATTCTATATACTTTTAGATGTATTTTCCTCTTGCTTCTGCGTGAACAGATTATTATATTAAATTTCATCACTATATTTTGTGAACTGAAAATATGTTTCTTTTTCTTCTCGGGTGACATTTACTCCTTAGAGTGGCTTAACTCTACACTGTGACTTGTATCTCATTTAAAGCCTCAAAATATATACCACATATGTGACACACACATAACAGTGTCCTCTGCTGACACTTTGTCAGGAATGAACCTCAAATAAAGAGCTTTTTGGATGTAATACAGAGTCAAGCTATTAATGAAGTCAGCAAGGCTTATACAAGATGACAAAATAAAAATGTATTTCAGAGCAAGCTAGGACCATGAATCTTCCTAGAAATTATGCTGAGTCCTCAACTGATTTATACTGGTATAGTTCTGCAAAGTATACAGAGCTGTCATTTGTTTCCAGTTTCTCAGCTCTGGATTTGCACATTCCCAATGCATCCTGGGTTGCATAGCTTCAAAGTTAAGATATCAAATTACTTGTACAATTTGATGATCAAGGACACATACATGCATATGGAAGACTGATGGCAAAAAAAGGGCTAGAGACCTTTTGCTGGCAGCCTTCTCCTTCAGAATATTTTATTAGACAAGTACCCTGACAAAAACAAGCACCAGTACTCATCTTAAGCTGTTTCTGTCTTGACGTGCAGAATTTCCTTTCTATATGAACACCTTACTGTTCACATGTAAATTAAATTTATTTATTCAAAACATTTTCTCTAAGCTACCCAAATCCTACCAAACTCAATTCAGTTTCGAATTAGCCACTTTGTTCATATCTGTACACCCCAAAATCTTGCTTACCTCAGCCTCCCCAATTTATTCAACTTTTAATGTGATATAAGCCCTCACATTCCCAATATATTCACTTTGGAGAGAGAATCAACATAAGTTTCAGTGAAAAAGAAGCTGTTCAGAAAGTGAGGGGTTTGCTAAAACAGGGCTACCTTAATTACAGGCCTTCATAGAGCCATAATGTCTCTAGAACAGACTTTTTGTTTTAGTTGCTACAGTAATGAACCTCCAAATTCAATTAGCCTGCTTTTGGACTGAAATAGCTCAGCAGTGATGATACTCCAGTTCCCACAGTGTCCTAGAACTGACCTGGGCCACTTGGTCACTGTTTGTGCAGGTCTGGCTCCTGTCATGTAATTGTCAAGAGATGTGAACTGACTTGTAACCTTCAATCCTGTAGATTTTACCTGTTGATATAGATTTAAGTATCAAATGTTTCAGGTAAAACTCAGAATGCAACCAATGCCCTAGTCAGCCAAGCAGGAACTTCTTTCCATAAACCAATATCAAATATATATTGAGAGATCTGAATAAAAAATCACTTCTAGTTAGACCATTTGTTAGTATGCTGTCTAGGTATTTCATACATTATATCAACTTTTGATTCCTGGCTAGACTTTAATACCAGAGTATCATTATGTGATGGCAAAACAACTCTCCCATTGGCTACATTTCCTGAAAAGAACATGTATTTTCTGAGAGTAACTGCTTACCATTTCAAAACCACCAAAATAAAAACCTCCAGTGTGAAGAAGTAGATTTGGTATTACCACAAAAACACCTCAGCAAATATTTTGCTCCACACCCTCTGAGGTAACACAGGGAGGCTGATAGTGTCTCTGCAAGGTTTTTGTCCTTGAAGCACTACAAAGCAGAGTCAAAAAAAAAATAAAACATAGAAGGGAATAATATTTCCAAGCTCCAGCACAAATAACTGAGTCATCCAGAATACATCATCTTTTGCTCTAGACATGAGAACTACCCATAACACATATTTCGACAAAGACTATCTTCCTTTTCCCAAGAAATTTTCTGCTTTTTCCTCTCATGTCAGTCCTAGTGCCTATGAGGCAAAGTTGAGGAGCTCTCAGATCTAGCTTCAGTCCACTTTTTTCCCCTCTTTTTTTGGAGATACTCTTCACGTGGATAATCAAGTCACTCCTCCCCTGTGGCAGCCAAGGTAGCAGAGCTGGTGGAGGGGAGGCAGAGGGAACAGGCAGCAGGGGTGGAGGAGCCACAAGAGGCCAGGGCTACCCCTTTCACCAATGGTGCAGCTTTAGGACCAGGTCAGTCACAGTTAACCTGGTTTCTGACCTGGTGGCATGGCTGCTCTCCCCTCACATCCCTGCCCCTCTTCATTCCATCCACATTCTGTCAAGGTCTGTTGGTGCAACTGCTTATCCTGGTTCATGCCAAACTATACCTGGAATGTTATCTGGGTTATGTAAAGGGAATATGAATAACCTTTGATAGCAATGTTGTCATCCTTTGCCACTCCTCCAAGAATCGGGATACACAGGGTTACTTTTTCCTTTTCTTCAGATCTGACACTAGGCTGTTCCTCTTTCATGCTTAAGCAAGCTTAGGTCTGTAGAGGGCTTCTAAGATATGATTCATCTGACCTGTTTCACAAATCTAGTTTAAGATGAGATGAATCATGTCTTACAACTGTTTATTCCTCTCCACAGACTGCAAAAGGAGCTTGGGGACACTGACTCAGATTTAAACCTCTGCATTATGAACCTCAAAAATTAGGTGACTTGAATCCCAGCATTCCATTTCAACTAATAATGAACAGAGAAGGAGAGAAAAAAATCAGAGAACTGGGCATGTGTGCAGATGACTCAGTGTTATCTGGCATACTCAAGATTTGGAAAAAAAAAAGGAGAGTGAGAACTTTCAGGAGAATCTTGCCAAAGGCTTATAGATAGCTGTAACACAAAGAAAATTCATGATGGAAAAAGATAAGTCTTGCAGTGAGTGTTTAAATTTTTTTCTTATTGTGAATGCCTCTGAAATAACAGTGACTTCTCAGCAGAAAAACTGGGATATGGTTGCTCATTCTAATTGACAAACACATCCCAAGAGTCAAAAAATGTAAAGATAATTGTAGTGGTTGATTTTGGTGAAACTATGTATGTACGTGTACGTAACTGAGACTGAGCTTAAGCAAACTGTAAGACATTACAACTTTTACAATAATGACAGTATAGCTGTGCATCTCAGCTGAGAACTGGCAGCCTTGCTGCTGCTCTATAAATCACACAGCTCTCACAGCTACTAATCTGCTGCAGAGATCTTACAGGCAAGCAAAGTGACACGAAAAAGAAGTGCAGAAGAATAAAATGCTAAGAATAGAACCAGTCTCTTGATTGCTGCTTCACAGGCTGCCCTGTACATTGGATCCCTCCTCCTTTCTCTTTTTACTTCTATACAAATAGCTATTTCTTATTATTTTTAGGGATGTATTCATATAAAAAAGGCTTTGGCTTTTTTTCTTTGAGATGGATTGAAACTTTAGATGTCTCCCCTCACCCTATCCTATTTTGTTACTTTGCTATTCTCATCTCACCTCCCTTGCTGGTCCTCCAGAACTTTTAACATGATCACTCTAATGGTGTGTCCCTATTCAGTGGTGGAGCTTTAAAGAAATTATCTTTCATAGCACTCCCCTGCTAATGCTCACCTGGAATTTCAGGCAATGTCAGCCAGAGTCGCTGAGAAAGGACCCACAGGGTTATTCTCCTCCATTCAGTGCTTCTGGTATTTTCATTCTTCTTGAAGGCAAACTGACTTTCGGACATCTGAATAATTCTTGCCCTTAGGAATATGCATTCCATGTCTTGTTCAGTATTGGCTCATGGTGTTAAGCATTTTCATTAGACATTTTGTGAAGAAAATTCTTCCTTTTGATAGAAAAAATAACCCTGGGAAGGCTATGTCCAACTGGAAAAATATACTAATTTGGGAACTATTTAGGAAAGAAACAGATACTTTTAACTGCATAACTTCCTTTTTCTTCCAATAAAATGAAAACAAAATATTTTTTTCTAAATGTACATCTTGGGGAATGTACCAAGAGAAGAAAAAGTGGATACTTAAGTCTTTCTCTTATTCAAAAATCCAACTTGTATGTTATAGCCTTTTGCTCTTTACACCAACCTCAGAGAAAGGACTACCTATACAGGTAACTCTTTGCATTCCCATTCAGTCTGTGGACTTTCTGGAGATGCTTCCATTAGCTAAACTAATTTTAAAAAAGTGTTGGTGAGATACTTCTTCAGGTCTGAATTTCTCACTTGCAGAAGGGACACAAGGTACAAAGCCATGTGTCAGTCATACTACAGTGATGGTAGGCAAGCTTGTTGAAGTGGTGAAGAGATGCATAGCATTGTTAAATGCATAACAAGTGTGTATGAATCTATTTCTGTGTAGACCTACTTTCTAGTTAATGGGAAGCAGACCAGCATCAGATAGAATGGTCTGTCTTTTAAAAGGCAATAGTCACAGCACTGTTTTTTCCTTTGCTGAACACCCTTCAGGGACAAGCCTTTAAGAGAAGAAAGGGAGAAAACAGATTCTCATTAGTCTGCTTGTGCCTAAGTATAACCTAAATAAAGTTAAACTTGATTTTTTTCCCATTCTCTAACCTAAGAAAAATAAATGCAGAAAGACAAACCTCTTTTAAATTTTGCATCCACTGCATGGAATTAATAATGTATGAAATTATTCTTCCTACACTTTCTGATGTATTATTGGCATTTGGTTAATGAAGAAGCCAGAAAGCCTCCTCACCATAAACTATTTCTGATACGTTGATAACTATGATCCTGACACTACAAAAAGAAGGCGAGTAAAGATCTGCAACTAGCAGGATACTGGATATGAGAACATGAAGGTTTCTGATTTCTGCTTAATGCAAAACTAACATTTTGGGGGAAGAAAACCCCACACATGTATATTGCAAAAGAAATCGGATAATAAGTTGTATGCATTTGAGCATGCAATTCTAGCAGACAACCTTTAACAGCTGGTCTGGATCTGACTGGTACCATTTGAATACACTTGGAATTGCTGCAGAGCTCCAGATTAGCAGTGCTGCAAGATCAAAAATCTGTGATGCAAAATTTTGGTGTTGCAAGTCACAACATATAAAAACCACATTGCCTGTTTTTAGCAGATTCTTACCCACCATAGTGCCTCCATAATCCTATTTTATGGCTCAGCTCTACAACCATAAAAGGCTGCATTTGACCTCCAATGCCATGGTATTCACTGTACAACCTTCCCTGGTGCTGGGTAGGGTAGTGGGTCTCCTTCCTACCCTCCTCCTCTCATCCAGGAAAGGGCAGCGCAGATAAGCTGGTCCCCACCTGGGAAAACATGTCAGCTCTGCCTGGGGGAAAGGGGGTGGTGGGGCTGCTGTGAGACTTGGAGCAACCACCTAGCCCTGGTGTCCCATGTGCTTCCTCCAGTAACTTCATAGGAGTGACAGATCTCCTCAACTATTATTTTGGGGGGCCAAAGTAAATTTGGTTAGCTGTGTATAAAGCTCTGGAACAACACATTTCTAATAGGCAGGTAAAGTGCTAATCTAATGGTAAATTATATATTTGGGTTTAGCAGCTTGGCTGCTTTGTTTGGTTCTTTCAGACTACTTGGATGGCGGCCATCAGTGCTCTGTGATTTATCTCTATTTAATTTTTCCACTTTTTCAGACCCTTGGCTGTTGGTAATTCAATTTCTGGCAACTGCAGACCTTCACTCCCTATTATAAGTTATACCCCAAGGCAGACATACTACCATCTGCACTGCAACGATGGTGGTAGCTAGTGGATGCAAAGAGGCTAATGTCCAGATGCCACTTGGGCTCTGAAACAGCTTTAATATATACCAACGACTGTTTGGATTAGAAAGACTTTTCTGAATCCAAATATGAGCCTCTCAAAAACACTCTCTCAAGGGACCCCTTCACTCTATACTCCACTTCTGCATTTTGCTTGTCCTGACAGCTTTAATGGATACAGAAAACTAAGTATTTTCCTTTGCTCAGCCTCCAAAATCATCAAAGGAGGAACTAATCCCCATCCAGTCATTCTTCATACACACTCGCTTCACTTCCCACATGCTCCCTTATCCTCTCCTCCCAAACTCCATGCTCTCCAGAAGAAATCTTCTTTTGGGAGATTTCTGGTTACAGCAAATCATCAACTTAGCTTTCCTGAGAAATATATTCTGTTCCCAGCTGCTGGCAGCAGCTTTTAACAGGTTGCAGACACAGAGCAGCAGCATGTAAGAGTAGGGAGGCAGCATTCCCTCTCCAGCAAGCCTGAAAATGATAAAGGTATTGGCCTGAATTAAAACAGGATGATTATATTTTAGCAGAAATTATCCCAAAATTGTCCTAAAAAGCCCCAAAGGACACCACCTGCAGACAGTGAGGTGGACAGAAAATGCATGAATGGCTGCAGTATGCCCACATTTGGAGCACCTGGCTCCAGGCAAGAACCCATACTGAGTGTTGCTTAGATCAGCACCAGCACAGTCCATCTTCCTGACCTGCTGTGTGACACAGGGCCTGACCCCACACTTACTCATTCCTGAGTCAAACCTATAATTTCTCAATGGGCTATGGCACAGCTTGATGAACTTCTAGATGAGGGAAGCTAGCAAGAAACAAGGATGCTGCTACTTCTTCACGGGGGTAGCTATCTGGAGATGTGGGAAGCCTGTGTGGCCACAGTTGCATCTTCCTGTCCTCTGATGAGAAAGGGGGACAACAGTGGTTATTTTGCATGATAATCAAGGGGGTGGAGAGTTTCTCATGACACCACTGGAGAATTTCTTTGTTTTCTTCTATGTCTCCTTGGATAAATATTTAGATGTATAAAATGCAAATTTACTGGTATCTCCTAAGCAGAGATCCACCTGATATTATCTAGGCAGAGTTTCATCTGTGTCTACCCAAATGCTTCAGTATCTGTCTAATAACATATCTTTGAAGTTTCTGGACTTCACAGTGAGAATGCTGTAATTTGCTCCTTGTTGATAGGCACAGTTATCTATAACACACATCCAAACAGTCTGTGTGGATGACAGCCGACAGTACTCAGCCTTCATTTCTGTTTTAAGGTTAGCTTTCCAAAGAGAATTAGGTGAAGCAGAAAGACTTCAGGCGCTGTAACACTCATTCTCTAAAAAACTGTTCTGCATGTCATGACAAAAAAAGGTAAATCAATCATGAATATTTCCGGTCCCTATTTTGGAAACAACTGCATTCTTTTTTCTGAAGACACATCTTTGCTGTTGCCTCAGCTAAGTCAATGAAAAAGAAAGGAAGCCAGAGAGAACAGAGAACAGTTTAAGACATTTGGGAAATGCGGAATTTAATTTTGCTGGAGGGCAATACTCACTTTCCACATAATTTGGGTATTTTTGTGGAATAAAGGACTTGCTACAGCCTGGCAGCGCTTTTAAGGAGATCTAAATTACTAACAGAAAACAAACCCTTTAAGATGCTTAACTTGCATTGTTCCAAATTATTACATTCTTTAGCTCTAATCAATGTGGTTTTGATCACTGTTCTTTTAAGATATATTTTATTAACATAAGCAGAAGTTACACTGTCTCTGTATAAGTTGTGACTCACAGCTATGATTTTATACTACTTTAATGTAGGACTGTTTTCAAAACTGTCTCAAAAAACCTGCATATGCAACTAATACATCAGAACACACTTTCAAAAAATTATTTCTTTTTCCATAATTACTAATGCTGACACCTATTTTAGCACTGGCAACCATGGCTACAATATCCAGTTGATAGCTTTTTTACCTCAGTTGGAGTGATCAGCAACCATTAAAAGGCAAAGAGTGTGCAATCAAGGTATATGAGTGACCACTGATGACATTTGAAAAGTTACAGACTATGCTTCATGCACAAAGTTGAATAAAAGTAATTTTTACTCAGTGCTCAGAGCAGGGACTCCGTCTACACTCCTCTAGATTAACAGGGAGAGTTTGCCCACAATAACAGCAGTTTCTTATCCCTCTTTGCGCCCTTGGTCTCCTGGCTACTCCGTTTTTTGGGCTGACGTCAATCCACTGTTAGGAAAGGGACAGTTTATGCTGCTCCTTTTTTTCCTGGGAGTAGGGTCATGGTGCATTTTGCATAGTACCTGGCAGGACAGCTTAACCTGAAGCAGAATCCAGGGCAACATCTTTCCTTCTCTGTATCACCACTCTAATCCTTCCACTGCAGTTGCATTCTTGTATTCTTTAAGTCCCTCTTTAAAATCTGGTTCTGCTTACGGTAAGGGAGGGCATAAATTACACATCCATCCTTCCTTCCCACTGAATTCTGTTTTCTGGAGCTTTTCAATGAAAGGACAGGGAAGAGGATGCATCTGGTACTTAAAAAAATTGGGAGTAATCCTTCTAGTGGATGGAAATACACACCTTGAGAAGAATGCAGGTTGTGCATTAATTCCTGGTAGAAACATCTAATATGTCACTTTAAACTATAAGATTTTATTTTAATTACAAGAGGGAAAATAAGAGCAAGTTATTACTGGGGAAATTACAAAACTGATGACTGGCACAAGAGAGAAGCTTACAGCTGGTACTTATCCAATTTAAAGAACATAGCCATGCTCTCTCAGAGGTTGTCTGAATACACCTGTTATACTGTTGTTAGCTTGTGACAAAGCCACCTAATAATAACAATTAAACCTGGAACCCAACAAAGTTTAGAGATACAAGAAATACAAGTATTGTTAATTCTGTAACACACCTTGGGTAAAAAGATGGTGAAAGGTAAATAGCTCTGCAAAAGCACAAGCAAAATGGAAGACAGAAAATTTAATCTGCAATGGCAATCCAGTGTCTTAATACAAAGTGCTACCAACATAGTTCCAAAATCAAATGCAGGTCAAATGTCTGGTTTAGTGGAACCTTAAAAGATAATACATCATTCCAATTTCCTTAGGATGCAAATCAAGAGTAAAAAGCTTTTAACTATATATTTTTCTCAGTATCACTCTACTTCTAGAAACAGCAGGAAAAGCTCTAATATTGTCCAAACTTATCACTTTCACATTTTAGCAGATCTCTCTCCTTTCAAATACTCAGAAAGAAAAGCATAGTCTGCAGAGCCTTCTAAGACATGGTTCTAGAAAAGCCACTAGTCACGAAAACCCCTGACCCAAGTATTCAGTCAGCAAAGATTACCATAAAATATGGTTTATATACTTTAGACATCACAAGATTAGAAGTGCCATAGGAAAAGGTGTGATTGTTTTCTACGAATAGCAAGATTCCTGTAGGGTCTTGCTGCAGTTACAGTTTAGCGGGATCCCTTTGAAGCCAAAGGATGAGCTATCATATGCAAGGACATCAAAGTAGTCAAATAATGACACACTGGTGTGGCAAATGCTATGGCTTTCCGTTATCTGTTCACAGGCTCTGCATTTCTGCAGGGCAATGTGGATAGCATACCAATGTGCACAGGGACAGCCCAACAGATATGAATACTTGTCACCGATGATAACAAATGGTAAGACTACCAGATTCACAATAAAGCATGGAACTGAAAAATTACTAATTCAGTGTTTATATCACATTACCCAATCTACCTCAAAAAATACAGTGGGAAAAACTGTTATGAATTTTGAAAAAGCGTTAAAAAATCATCAGACCATGCAAAAGACATGTCTCTTACCTACACGCTATTTCCTGGCCACTTATCACATTTATTCCAACAGTTTCTATCCTCGATCCGTTAAAATGCAGCATTAGATAGGGAAAGTATTCAGTGAGTGTTTGAAAGCTGCTTGAACCCGAGGTTTCAAACACCTTTGTAAGCAAAATTGTCAAGAAAGTAAAATACAGGAAAATAATTATATACATTCATAATTAGTTCTTTCACTATTGAAATGCAAAAATTGATCTGTGAAAAATAAGTAATAAGAAGTCTTAAGAGTGAAAATACAATGGAAATTTTCTAAATTAATTTAACAGTTGACTTACTTTAATTAGTGATAAATTGTTTATTGCAAGTTCTTTAATCACCTTCTATTTACGCATGGGAGCCCCAATCTTGGTTGAGCTATAGAAATCTCTGCAATAATAAACAATACAAGATATTATCTAGTTCTTATGGTTTTGTTTTGGTTTGTGGAAGAGAGAGCAAAAGAGCTGGAAGACTCTGAATTTTATTTTATTGTATAATGTTATATACGAACAACCGATTTGAAGTTAAAGTTAGGAACCACAGAGTGAGCAGATCTTTTCAAATCATGGGGCACATGCCCCATGTCATATCCCTTCATAAACTCATCAGCTTCTAGTTGACACACAGCTTTTCTCCAGAGTTGTGGGAAACTTAAGCTATAATTTCATTTCTCCAGCTGGTGGGAAACTAACTTCTAACCTAAATCTATTCATAGATAGTTTATACCTCATTTGTTTTGTAAATTATCTTTTACTGCAAATTTACTTGTTTTTATTATTTTTCTGAATGACGAGTCCACAATCAGCAAGAGTATTCTCTCTCTCAATTATTTTCAGACAAAGCCAGCCAAGTTCACTGAGTTTTTTTTGTTAAAGCAGACTCTCTGCTTATCTCAGAAAGCCACCTCCATTTCAGTTTGAGTTCATTTTACTGAATTTGAAGAGTAGGACAGTACCCTGTATTTCAGATGGAATTTAATGTAAGTTAAATATTTCCTAATTTTCTTTGGTTATATACCATCAAATACATGTTAGGATCATTTATCTTTTCCACAGGTATATGAAAGCTTAAACTGCTACAGAGAGGCATCTCTTTGTCACCTTTATTTCATCCACAGATGTCCTCCTTTTCCTCTGTTATTTTTAACAGATGAGCTTTGAGTTTATAGCTAAAATCTTATTTTGTGTTATGGCTCTGGGAAGCCTTTTGATATGAGACAGACAGAAAATCACTGCAGTTTTAGTAGTTTGCAGTTTATTAGCACAGCATACTTTTGCTGAATTTCATTGCACCACACAGAACTTCATTTGAGATGATTAAAATTTAATATCGAGACGTTCAACTAAGCTACGCTGGAAAGTCTGCCATTAAAATTCATTAAGTTTCATCGCACCAATCCATGGAAAAATAAACTTATGACAGACTCAGAAAAGTTCACATTTAAATAATTCTCTTTATACCCATGCAAAGCATATAGAAAAAGCGAGCACCAAATATCACAGCAACTTTTCAACAAACTACCCCTTCTTTACTATATCTTTGGGGGTATATAGAAAGCAAAATGGGAGAGCAGAAAAAAGGACAGTGCTTTGAGGTGAAGGATGCTGATCTCACCAAATGGAAAAAATCAGAAAAAACATGTCAAGTATGCAAACAAAAAAGAAGACAGTTTTCACAACATATGATAATCTATAGTAAAGTGAGTAATACAACAGCAAGAGTCACTTTGACTTGAATTTTAGTTGGAAGGAGATAAATTAGACAGAAAAGTGTTGACGAACTTTTTTTCTCAAAAATGCTTTTGTGACCATGAGTTGCAAGTCTTGTACACAATGGTCTGGTATAGTACTTGACATGTTTATCATCAGAAGTTTAATGATAAAAACAACAAAAAATACTTTTGGTCCTCCTCCAGATGTATAAAAGTATGATGTATTCGAGTGTTGTTCCTCACTCAATTCATTTGGAGTACTTTCCCAGTAAATGCAGTGTTGGCATAACTCTATTCCTAGAGAAATGAACAGACATTTTCTGGATAGAATGAACGGATATGGACAAGATAAGAAAAATTACAAGGAAATCTGGAAAAAAATCCCCACTTTGTTCTCCAAAGAGAAGTCCATATCCCTACCCCTACACATTGAACTTGGAGGGCACTTCAGTTTCCTCATGGTCAGAAGATGATAGTGGGCTCTTTCAATGGAAGCTCTGGACTGCATCAGAAAAATGACTATATCATATTTATATCATAATTCTATGATTAGAAGAAACAATAATGACAAGAAAACAAAAATGTTTCTATTTCTACTTTCTTGGATCATAATTTCTAGCAGTTATATAGAATATCAGTACTTAGAAAGTAAATGAGTTACCCAGAGTTAAAATTGTCAGAGGTATCTTGAAGAGTAGTAGCTAGACATGTTTTGTAATGTTCCTGTTTGCTGTGTCCAGGTATAACAATCATCCACGAGAGACTGCATTCTTTGTGTCTGTCACTCTACTTCTACTATGATGCTGAAAAATGAAACTGGTTTACCTGCTTATCTATCCCAGCTTTTGTTCTTTTGCTAAGAACACATTGACCCATGTAACTATTATCTTACTCACATCATAACAGTTTTTCCAGAGACTCAGTGAGCTCATTAATTTATATTTCAGAACTAGAAACCCCTTTCAGAAAGGAAGGCTATTTTGATCCAAGTCTATACAAAATGAAAAATCCATCTCTTTTTGAAATTTTTATTTTATTTATTTTATTTTATGTTTTATCACCCTTGTTATTAAACCTGAATTCTCATTTGACCTTATCTGCCTTTAACCGAGGGACAGATGTCCGAAAATACCCTCCCTGTCCAAAGTTTTCAAATCTAATTCCAGTCTTCACAGGAGACCACACATTATACAATCTCACTATAACCATCCAAAATGTGCTATTACAACTAGTTGGTTTTCAGCTCTCCCTAACATATTCTTAATTGCTTTTGTTGTGCCTTTTATTTTTCCCACTGCTGCTAGTAGCCCTTTAGTTTTAGTACCTTTTGCATTTTTTCCTCTTAAAATTTATGACAATGGGTTGTGCTATTCCAAGAAAAAGCTACATGGTCAGACAGAAACTGAACACAGATTTTTTGCCTGGGGTGTAAACTGGCAGGATGCAAGCTGGCTCTGGTCTGGAATTTGATGTAGAGCTGTGCATAAGCAAATACACTTGGCAAATACTTGGATAACACCTAGGTTTCCCTTTAAGGCATTTTCTCCAGTTGTTCAGTCATTTCCTTGATCCACCCTTACACTTTCCCTAGATTTTCCACTACCTTATGTACGTGTATATATACATGTATGTACACACATATATATTTTGTTGCATCAAGTCTGATTTTTGGATTATCATTAAAAAGGTGTGTATATACCAGTTAAGGAGTTTAATGTGCTGCTCATTCTTTTGATTTCGCACAGCACTGGACAAAGTATGCATTCTCAATTTCCTTAATCTTAGGGTCATATTATTCTGATCCAGTTTTGGTTTAGGCTTGGTTTGTTGGGGTTTCTTTCCTAGGAAAAAAGGGATGGATGCATAAAATTAACAGGAGCACATAAAAAAGAGTTAAGGCGAATTCTTGACTTGCTACTTACTTGTGTGCAGCCTATGGGTTATCCCAATTCATCAAGGTTAACAGTGAAGTTATTCTAATTCAAAGCAAGCAATTTAACAGGTATGTAATTTGGAAGGTGAGATTTTATTCTTTCTTTTCCAGGCCAAACTGTAACTCTGCCAACTGGAGCTACCTCCATCTCCCCCCAGAAAGCAACCATTTCCGATGAAACATCAGCAGAGACCATTTCGTAGCCAGAACTTTGCATCAACACTGTTCATGCAGCTGAGGAGCAGTTGGCCAGATTTTAATTGAGATTTTCCAAGCAATGGACCTCAGTATGGGCTCAGGCACAAAGAAGATATGAAGCAAGTGAAAAGGGGAGGAGGTGACAGGGATTCAAATGGCAAACAAAGCAGCATTAGCTGCTACGTGCAGGTGTCTCAGAGAGCTGCAGCAAATTTCAGTTTGGAATGCCTGGATGATACCTCCTTCCACACCTGGCCTCCTGAGGTTACAGATACTGCTTACTGAATGTTTTGTCCCTGAGGTGGCTTCTGTGCCTGTACCAAGGACATCTGGTGCACACTTGGGCTCGTGCACCCACTGCTCTGCCCCGCACTGTGCATCCCATGGTGCCCATTGGATCATCGGATACTGCATCGGGCAAGCACCCCGCTTCTTCTGCAAAGAACACTTTGCTCCTTGTGTCAGCAGGTACCAAACATGTCGACAGTCTCCTTTGCCCCTAAGACACCCAAAGTGCTGAAGACTGATGGAGGCTGTAGTGCAATTCAAACCAACGCTTTTTGGAAACACTGTGCTGTGATGAAACAGCACGAGAAACACATCTTCTAGGAAAACGAATGCTCATTAGATGAAAAATACATGGAAATAGCTATGAAAAATATGTCAGAGCGGTACTGCAGGGTTTCAGTGGCATTTTCCTCATACTCATTCCTGAAATTAATTCACAAGACTTGCCACAATATGGTGATAGAATACAGCTGTAATACTTTAAGCTGTTGTTAAGAACTCAAAACATGACAATCAGAACAGTTCTCTATATATACAATTAGAGCATTTATTTGCTTGTTCGTTGCAAAATTAAGAAGTAAAAGCAACCAGGAGCTGGGAAAGCAGCCAAGCACTCAAACTAACTGATTGCTCAAATACACAGAAATCATATATACAGCTTTCAACCATTCTCTCAAAAGCAGAAAATCAGCTCTTCAACATGACTAAACAACCTGGTTAGACAGGATGGCAAACCTGCTGTTAAACAGAAGACAAAGTTTGTCTGTGAGGTGTAGCTTACACAATTACTGGTTGCTCAAAATAGCATGCACCTCCATAAGTCTGTCTCTGTTTAAGCTAATTACCAGAAATTATTCAGCAATGTAATTTTTCTTGATTCTTCGATTACATCAGACATACAGTTGTGTGCTGAGGAAAAGCATACCAGTCATATAAACTATGTTTTTTCCAGAAAAGTTGAAATTTCAGACTTCATTTTGCTATTGAGCTGCTGCTTTCCTAGGACTACAGATCACTTCCCCACAGCACATCAATTTTCTTTTGTTCATGCATTACAATCAATGTGAATCAATCCTTCCAATCAAAGGATCCAGATTTCAAATTATATATATTTCTCCTGCACTGCTATCATTCTCTCAAAGTCAACATTGTCCAAACCAAGTATTAAACAAACATTTATAGTAGGAAAGAGGTATGAATTGCAGAAATGGAATCGACTTTGGTGCACTCACAGGTAGCTTTTCTACTGAAAGTCTGGGATTCTCAAACTCTAATTTTCACCAGAGGAATAAGAAGAACTATTCAAATATTAGGCAAATAATTCAACTAAAGATATTTTAATTAATCAGATTAACTGCTTTTCCATTGAAAGAAATATCAATAAGAAATCTGAATTCAGCCTCAGAGAAGGTGCTGAATACAACTCTCTGTATTCCAGTCAAAGTCATCTCAAAAACTGTTTCTGATCCTCACTAACTGTATCAAGGCTGCAGTTGTGCATTCCAAATTCACATTGGTTTTTGTTATTATTATGTGTGACAGCTTTAGTCAATGTGGAGGATCAGAATTCATGGCATACAGCGTACAGAAGGATTCAGCGTCTCACCCTGGCAGGAGCTATTGAACATCCAAGTCATAAATCAGCCTTTGTAGGCTCTGATTAAGAAAAAAGTATTCCTGACAGGTCCAAAACCTTGTTGAAATACTTTTCACAAAAGAAGTTGCTTATGAGACAAAAAGGTGTTATTCCTCAACCCCTATTCCTCAACAAATATATGGCAATAAAAATCTTCAAAGACTTTTGTAAGTATTAACTAGCTAAAATTAATTTCACTAAAACTTCTACTTGACTGTTAAGTGGTTGGTTAAACAAAACAGCCAAATAAACTTACCTGCATGCTTAAACTAGAGAGTGGCTTCTGAAACAGATTTGATCCCCATTAATTACTTAAAATAATAAAGCATCATGAATTTTGCCTACGTATATTGAATGGACATTACTCAGCAATCTCTGAATTGTAAGAGTTGCAGTAGTCCTTTTGGTTTTCAAATTGTGGTTCAGTTTTCTATATCATTGTAATTACTGCAGCTGCACATTGCCAACAAAATCCTAGACTCTAAGCTCTTGGCTATGACAGCACATCTAAGTAATCACCATGGGATACTAGGTTAAACTCAAACAGGTTTCTTTTTTATGAGCTATATACATGAGCAAAAGCTAGAGCATGTTTAAACAAAGCAAATCAATTCAAGTCAAGCCTCCCTACTTAATAGATTCACACAGCTTATTAAGATGAGCAAACATGCCTTAATGAAGAACACCCATCTTCTAAATGAGAAAAATAAAGCCTTGGTTGTGCTATTCAGGCAGGGTAGGGCACCACCTCAGTTTCAGGACATCTCAGCGTTTGGAGAAGCAAATCCACTACAAAATGAGATTACTGTGTAATTTTTACTCCTCTGCTCATTACCAGTAGTCCTACTTTGCTACCTAGCAGAGTTGTCTTGATTATCTGATGATTCCTCATTTGGTACATGACCCTTTGCAGGACAGCAAGAGTCACGGATATAGTGACTTCACGTTCAGCTGGGCTTTTCAGATGACAGGACAGCTTCTTTCACTTCCCCTTCTAGAAAATCTCCAAGTACTTCAGACGTTCCTAAGATATAAACAAATAGTGGCTCTAAAGGAAGATTTAGAGTAATATTGTTAGTCAGTGGAAACTACCACCATCATTTCCTATAATGAAAACCCTCCTCTTCATTTATTTTCTCCCCACCTCACTACAACTTGGAGAAATTGTCACTGTAAGATGGTCAACAATCGTGTCATCCTTGGACTGCGCTATCTCAGATTTTACAAGCTTTTTCCACTGACTTGTTAGCTGTAGGAAAAACTGTGATGACTCTCATTTGTCTATGAGACAACGATTGCCACGCTATGGCCTGTGAGTGGTGAATGCCACTTAACACTATAAACATTTTTTAAAAAATGTACCCAGGCACACAGATTTGGAGGTAACAGTTCCAAAACAAGAATCTTCTTTAGATTATACCATACTTGGGTATGAATGTAGTCAGAGTATTTTGCAGTACATCTTTGAGTAGACACAGTTGGTCTGGTTTCCCTTGTATTTTGCCACAGTAGTTATGAGTATGGACAGTGCATGTAACAGAACTGTAAAAAAGGCTATGGTTTTAATTTGTAGCACTTAGCAAACCCTTAAACATGGTAAATTGTCCAGATGACTGACTAGAGCTAATTGGAAGGTTCAAAAGCTCCAGAACACCAATAGATTAGCTTAGAATCTCTTATCATAGGCACTGGCCATGGGTCTGTGGTTCATATACACAGAAACACATCACATTCATAAATGAACTACTTAATTCATTATGTAAATTTTTACAGCTAATTACAAAATACATGGTAAGGAGTGCTTCATATTCCAAGGGATTTTGATCTCTATTGAAATGACTAAATACAGAATTGGTAACTAGATCAATCATTTACTACAAAATTTAAAAGGAAAATACAGGAAAAGGAAAACAATTACTATACAACACTGTGACATCATGCAGAATCAATTCATAATTTCAAATAGAAGATCCAGTTTGCCTAGAGGTTTTCCTGTTTATCATACTTTTAAAACTGACTATCTGATTTCATCATTTACTGTGCACACTACACCTTGAAGTTATTCATATTCCCTCTCTGGTTGTGCCACTTCTCTGACAAAAAACCTGAAAATAAATAGTTACGTATGAAGAGAATTCAAATGGATAAAATGCTAATATAAGTGGTACTGAATGACATTAGAAAGCTCACCAACATTACTGAACAGATTAAATTAGCATTTTTCTACCATATTAAGACTGTCACGGAATGTAGCTCACAGTACATGCCCTTCTCTGCCTTTTATTCAAATTAACTCCAAGGTTTTCCTTGCTTTGTGGCTTTATACTAATGGAGAATTATGATGGAGGAGTCAGTTGCTGCCCAGGTAGTATCACTCACAGGAGTCTTGAACCCCACCAGGCAATCAAAATATATATTGAATAAATAATGTGGTATATGCCACATGAGTGTCTGGTTCTGTCATAAACAGAAACATTTTAATACCTTATTTTCTTTTCTCCCTATCAGTCAAGAGATACTCTCATGAGCTGTTGATACTTGTGGTTTTGTGATTAGAGCAGTATTTCATCATGATCTATTACATATAGTAGTACATCCATAGGCCATGAAAAAAGAACTTTGCATACACACAGGTTGAATTCTGCAACAAGCTGCAGAGATGTTATGTGTTGTCTATTCCACCTATTTTATTGAAATAGAGACACATCACACCATGGCACCACAGTACCTTCCAATTTTAACATTTTAATACTTTTTTTTTTAAACACAGTTGTTATCATTTAACAAGAAGAACCATGTTTTTACTTGATATATGTTTTCCTTTAGGCCTCCACCTTCAAAAAGATTTGAACAGAAAAGCAGCTTTTTCCTCACTGACAGAAGTGTACGCTGATAAACTCAATGCCATCTCTTATTTACATGTTTCTTCTTGGCTGACTTTTTTTCCTATCTTGACTTACATTTCTTCTTCGGACAGGGAATTCTATGTAATTTCCTTTATAATTTTGTACAATATTAAGACCATTAAAGAAATGCAGGTTCAGAGGCCAGAAGAACTCATCTGTTTCCAGATATTTAATGCAAAATATCATCTTTCCTCCCATAAAAACATGAAAGCTGGGATAGACATCTTAGGTAGCTGTCTTAGAAATTCACAGGGTGGAGTCTCCTCCACATGTCTATCTGTAGTGGGTTCTTTCAGAAGAATTATTTCAATATGGTACAGTTACTGTATGATATCTGAAACTCAAATCCTGCATCTCTGGAATACTGGAATTTTTTCATAACATAAAATTCAAGCTCCCACTAACATTTCATGGTGCTACAATGATGCTTTATGGTGGAAAAAACCCAAACCAAACAAAAGCCCTTACTCAAAAGCTCTACATTATAAATTTTCATTCTTTTATGAGTTTTCACTGACATCAGGTGATCTACCCTCCTTTTACTGAGTATCCATGAGTAAGCTCAGGAGAGAAGTAGCCTGCTTGATCAGAAGTCTTTACAAAGTAAAACTCAAACTATTTCAGTATCACACATAACACAGTCCTGCAGTGACGCAGGTGGAGCTTGATATACTTTGTGCTGAAGTCAATGATTAAAAGTACATTTACTTCAGTGGGAAGTTTTAGAGAAACAAAATGAAAAAAGGAAGGATAATGATCAAGACTGTTGAAGTCACAGGGGAAGTTGTGCATATTGACTTAGACTAAGGCTACCTAACATACTGTGATGTAAGAAACTAGGGGTTATAGGATGGGGAGATCAAGCAGGCAGACGGAAGAACAGACCACTGAAGGGAATTATTAGAAGAATTTACATCACAAATCTTAAAGAAGAGGCCAATATAATCGGTAACTTGGGGAAAAAAATGATGATGGTGATGGTCAGCAATTTAGATAAGCTTAAAGCAAGATAAAACATAAGACTTGGATACATAATGATTGATTATGTATTTCACCTGATTAAGCAGGTGAAAAAAAAATAAAAAAAAACCAAGAAAAGTTTCCAGTATTATCCTGTTTCAAAGCAGAATATTTCTGACACCCTTAGGTATCATAAAGTGCTGAAGAGCTGTAAATTTTTTTACAAATTTTTTTTTGTACCTCCTGAATATAACCAAATCAGAACAAATTGACATAAAAATCAAAAGAATAAGATAGAAAAAAAAAAGGTAATTTGAAAGAGCATTTGCAACAAAGCCTCCTGCTGAAAGACACAAAACAGAATGTGGAAAAACATTTAGCAGGCAATATTTCTGCAGGTTTACAATAGTCTGTTCCAGAGCAGTCAAGATATTTTGCCACTCTATCAGGTCAGTTGGTCATGTGCGACTGAGAATGAGCAATCTGGCCAACTGGAAGCACAACAAAGGACCAGCAGGAACTTCACTGACAACAACAAAAAATGAGATTAAAGGAGATGAACAATTGCATCAAGGGTTTGTTTCAGAATTGTAACTGGGGAAGAAGAGCTTCTGGGGATACAAGAGAAAAACAGAAGGATTCTATTCTGGACAAGCAAGGAAAAAATCAAGAATGCAGTCAGACTAATTTCCTTTTAGGGAATACCATGACAGGTCTACTACGCATGGTTTCATCAAGAAGAAGCATCAACATTGATCAATACATAGCATTTCCTTTAGGGAGGGAGAATAAAAGTATATTTGCACTAGGGAGGAAAACATTAGTAACTTCAGTGTCCTTCAGAGAATTGAAAAGATGAGGGGTCCCTAGAAAGCTGAAAGTCAGGACTAAAAAGCAGCAAGATGAACTAGAGTTACACAGAAGTAGCTAGGGGAAGCCACAAGTGTAGGCTATATGACTGCCTGACAAAAATAATGCACAAGACATAATGACTATAAAGAAGAAACACATACATTGGCTTTAGAATTAAAAAAAATGATAGTAGAATTGTGTTTATTGGTGCTGCAAATTCTTCCAGCTTATAGTTACTTTTGCATGGCATTTCTGCAGTTTCCTAGAGCTCTGAACTGGGTTCTGCACTATGTCTCTAAGCAAAATCAATAATTTCTGAAAGGTGAAATGGGAAGGGGACTATCTACAACAACCACCTCCATTTTAGCTGCAGGTAATATTTCAAGAAAACAAAAGTGAGATAAAGTAGAGCACAGAAGTGATTAGATCATTTAGAGAAAGTGTATTTGCCTCACTTGGTGAAAGTTATTTTCTTGATTTTGCCCAAAAGGGAAAAAATGGGGGTTAAGTCAATGAAGACTTCTGTTTCCGGAACAAACTGGTTTGAGTTGGTTAGTATCCTTGACAGTACTGAAGAGGTAAATTATTAGAAAATGATATTGTGAAATATTACCTTGAAGCTTTAAGCATATGCCCCAATAATCTGAGATGAAATCATTCAGTTCTCTAGGTATTATTGATTCAGAGTAAGGCCACTAAAGTTTAATCAAAATACCTAAATTATACTTTACTTTCAAATTATACTACTTTACAAAACATACACTGTAGTCAAAAGCAAAACCATACCTTTGTTATGATTCCATTAATATTAGTGGTAATTTAGACAGTGTTACAACACATTAAGAAAAGGATTTAGTTAAATGTATTGTACAGCACAACTACTAAAGAAAATTCACCAGCACAAGTGCTCCTAAAATACAGCCAGTGAGGCAACTCTTCTTTGTAGATAACACACAATATATTGTGCATGCATGCTTCTACTGAAAATTTATTTCTGCTTGTCTCTTCTGTTGAAATCTGAAGCTCTGTTTTGTCATTCACATTCAGTCAATCTACTCACATTGACTTTCTGAAGAGAAAAGTAATATTCAAGCAATTTGGACACCGAGTACATAATTTTAAAGAGAGAGATCAGACTTCCTGAATTAATGTTTCTCGTTTCATCTTCATAGAAGAGTGCTACTGCCATTGATCCAGAGTACTGAAGGACAAAGCCAACCCTAATCTAACATTGTATTGGAAATATTGAGTATTATTTATTAATTGAATCATTTAGTTATGTAAAAGGAATAATGCACACATAGGCCACCCTTTTGATCCACAGACCTTGTACACAATACATGGGAGATTTCTCCAAGGCTGAATTTCCAGGCTCTGTGTATCACCAGAATAGGAGAAGGGAAAAAAAAGAAGCTAGAGGCATTTGAAAAAGCATGACAGCTCAGAGAAATAATCTGCATACCATCTATATGACACAGCTAGAATAAATCCAGGAGTGTTCACCCAGCTGCAGCCTGAGGGATCTGTCATGCAGCCAGCTGCTGCTGCTATTTGACATCTGGGATCTGTAACTGGCATTGGGAAAAAAAAAAAAAAGAGAAAGAAAGAAAAAAGGTGGGGGAAAAAACTGAAGAGCCGTGTGTGATTAACAACTACAAAAAAATCCCCTCTTTATCCCAACACTAGAGGTATTCCTGAGGAAAGAAATTTTGTTGCAGAAGACAGAGCCTCTGCACACTGCATGCACACAACGTGCAAATGAAAGGTCAAATGAATCCTGGCAAATCAGTGTAACACAATGAAACTCTTAGAGAAATACATTAATACTTCTAAAAGCAGAATCATATGCCCATATCTGACCACAAGTTTTGTTACTTACTGCTCCACTTGTGAAAATTACCACGGTTAATTCATGCCGTGGGGGTGAGAGCTCCTGGTTAGGGCTGACTCAGTGGTCTCAAGCATTATGCCAAGGGTATCTAATTCTCCACACACAAGAAACCTCAGCCTGATTTCCCCTGTCTGCCTAACAGTTTTTACTGGGCATGGAGAGCAAGGCAAGCAGGGAAGTGGCTTGCCTGAGAATCAGCAGAGCTAGGGAAGATGAAACCAGCCTGCCAAGGAAATGCCCTTTGCACAAAAGCCGGATCCTCCTACCACACCAGGGACTCGGTGTATGGCATCTGTGTAGTAATGCAGATGTGTGTTTCGGGTTTCAGTGTTTTGCAAATCTCTATGAAATACGATAAAACTGGCAGTCAGTACTTCCAGATTACTGCACAAATTGCAGAGCGCTTCCCTGTCTATGGCTTGCACACTTTACCAAAGGTTACTCTCTCTGTGTCTGGAGAGCTTCTCATCCTCATATGGCCCCCTCTTCCTCTCATGACTCAGGGCATTTGAGACATGTATGATTCAGATATGCCTACATGAACTCCTGAAAGCTTTACTAAGTGTAATTTTATAGAGGCAAATTGCCTGTTTCTCTGAGCTGGATTAGCGATGTTTCCTCTCGTCAAACCCGCAATGCTAGTGAAGCTTTGCACTGCTGCAGTAATTCTGACAGAGAGACCTTGATAGCAAAGTTCATGGGTGGAAAAAAAAGATTTCTGTGCCCCTGCACATATTTCTGTGGCAGTTTCTATATTTACATTTTTGGGGAACTAACTCTGGGCCAGATTTTGTCACTCCTATTCACAGTGAAGAGTATCTCACTGCTCAAATAGTCCTGAGGGACTACACTAAGGCAATCTGGATCATGTGGAAGAGCTCTTTCCACTGTGAGCAATTTATTTTTCTATCTGGCTTAAAGATGGCTTCAGCTGAACTATTCATAGATGAAGGCAGCATTCATGGTGGTGGCAGCCTGTGACCTTTATATAGGAAGGAACACATCTCCAAAGGGTCCTCTGCTCACAGAAAGGGCAGATGACACTGCTATGAGCTTGGAGCATCTGCATGATATAGGGAGTGAGAAAAGTAAGGCACATCTGCATTACACTGATGCTGCTCATAGGCATCTTGCCAGAAAATACAGACACACACAGCACCGTGCAAATCTCTGCAGAACAATAAAAGCTTAACATTTCAGGCATGAAGACTTGGTCTTTGCTCTTGGCATCAGACAACTTACAGTATTGTGCTAGCCTGGAAACTACACTTTTGGAAGTTACAGAACTGACAGCTGTACATAGCATATACAGATGTTGATACTGAGCACACATACTAGAAGTGTGCTTCTGTATGTGGTTTGGATGCTGGAGCCATGGCCATCACAACAAAAGTCTTTCACAGAGGTCAGAGTTTCTTTCTGATGCAGTAAGGAAAATTCCACTGCACGAAGCAAACACGCAAGCATACATAAGGTATGACTAGGCATATTTACAGATAACAGGTAGATGAACAGATCAACCACAAAAATAACTCTTGAATTTTTTGCCTTTCCTCTTCCCAGTTTACCTACAAGCACTTTTTTGAAATATTACATAGGTTCATTGATGAATAGCAACTATTTGCCACAGCTAGAAGGCAGTTTGGGTGCCCAAAGATTTTACTGTGTGTGTAGCTTAAACAACAAGACACAGGCAGAGGAACTGAAGTGGGGAAAAGTATCAGTTGTTCATGTTTGGCCTTGAGACAAAACCATCAAACATAAACTTCTAGAGCTTCTAAGCAGGTCTTAACTCACAGATCACGTATCCTGGCACATTTATACCAAAAAACATGACCGAGAAAAGTTGCTTCATTGGCTCAATGCAGAAGTCCCATGTAGACATACAAGTGTTCACCAGAAAAACAGAGAAGTATATAAAAATGCACTGTGTAATTCCAGTACATTCAGGAAAAAAAATCCCTGAACCCAATGATGTATTCCTGTTACAAAGACTTATAACTGGCTAGGCTATAGAAAAATTCTGATGGATCCTTACCTAAATCATTTACTCCATAAGTAGCACAAATTATTTCATGCCCTATATTGTTTTATTCAGTGATCAAGTTTATCCCCACCTCTTCCTGAAGTAAAACAGAAACTAGAGAAAGAAAAAACTCTTGACATTACGAAGGTTAAGCCTGCCCTTCTGTGCCTGTGATCAATAATGCTTGCACTCTGGTTGTGTTAAGGTTGGGCTCAAATCCTGTCTGACACATATTGAGTCTGTACAAATGTCACCCAGGCTGGAGGATAAAGGATTGCATGTAACACAGAGAAACTGTAGAAAAGGGAAACTCTTTGGGTTTGGGGGTGGGAAAAAGTCTGTTTGGTTGATTTTGGGTGAGGGCAGGGAGGGGACTGGTAAGCATAACCTTGAACCAGATGTGGCCTTTCCCTTGTGGGTCGTCAAATATTCCAGCCCAATGGGCCAAATGGATCAGCACCCAGGATCAATGTCTTAAAAAGCATAAGGAGGGGGAGCTAAGCAGATTTCTTTTTGTTAAGAGTTACCCATGGCTAATGGCTTTGCTGGACTGAGGCCAGCTACCATAATATACATATCTTTTGGGTTTGTCTAGAAGTGGTAGGTGTATTATTTGTTAAATTACTGTCTCCCTTATCTCATACGGAAAATAATATATATCAATTTTCTTTTACTACAAAGAGACACAAATTGTTTTGCAGCAGGTTGAAATACTTCAGTATATATATCCTCCCAGATATGTATACTGTTCTTTCACTAATTCCAAAAAACACTTGTCTTCCCTGTAAAGGAATGAATTATGCATGGAACCAAAGGAACAGAAAGAAGGGAGGTGATCTCAGTCAGCTACAGTTAGCTGCCTAGCTCCAGCTAGCCATTTATGCTGCCCTCCTTATAACAGCTGTCTGTGGTGGAGAAAATTGCCTTTTAGATGCGCTAGTCTCTCTCTTATTACTAGTGAAGGAATTTGGGTGAAAAGCTTGAAGGACCCAACCAGTTCTCCAATGGTTGAGGCTGGCTAGGTGAGTCTTGCAGTGCCAGGGAACACAGTGCAGGATCAAAAGGGCCTGAGTTCAAGCTCCCAAACTCATCCTCATCAGGAATACCAATTGTTGGTTTCCTTATTTTTTCATGGCCTGCCATCCAGTTGTCCAGAACCAGTCTCATCCTACAGTCAACTGCAGCAAATGTACACAAGTCCCAGCGACACAGCAGAGCTGCTTCCGCATGGTGTTTTTTGCAGAAACTGAGCAGGAGGAGGGCTCGTCCAGCCCACTGGTTACTGCTGCTTCCCACATCACTTCCCATCAGCTCCCAGGCACCAGTGGTTTAGAGATGCTAACTGTCCAAACTATGCCTCAGAGACATTTCAGCAAGGGAGAAGACCACAAGTTACTCAACACAGTCCACAAAGGCTTTCTCAGTCACTGAGTTTCAGCAATAGCATAGATGAGGTTAGACAGACTGACCACAGCGTGCCCAGCATTAGCTATGCCAAAGGACTGTTTCTCATAAAGGGGAATATCATGCTGAGTACCAAAAGGCTTCACTTCTTTCATGGAATAAAAATTGTATGAAGTATGCTTGAGTTCCTTCCTTGCAAAAGGATTTGTCACTATGTGAATGGGGTAGAGTCTGGGGAATAGATACATGCTACTAGTATCCTGATATCTTTGGAATGAAAATACCTAAAAACTGTATCTGGAAGATCTTGTTCATACCAGATGAGATCTTTACACCACATGAGACTGAGGGTTTGATGCAGAAGGGTGGATGAGATGCCTCATGCAAACCTCTAGAATATATATCTCCCTCTAAAACCACCTTGTTAGCTCTTGAAATCTCCAATTCTTATAATGTTGAAACATGATTTTCCCCCCATATCACCTTGATCAGAAAATCAAGTATTTCAATAATATTCCATACAACACACATTAATCATATTTTATCATACCCTGTTTTCTGTGGAGCATTTAAAAAAACCTCCATGTTCCTAAGGGTTTGCCTTGATGACCCCTTCCAATTCATGTAATTTAGTGGGAGCATGTTGTACAGTACCCTAGTCATCCAGAACTGAGTAGACCCTAGCCTTCAAGAGTTTCTGGGTTTCCTCCTTGCAAAAAACAAAGTCGATAGTTAGCATTGATGTGTGCCTCTGTCTTACCCTGGTATGGGGTGCAGATGTCACCAGTCAGAAGCACCTCCTGGGTCAATTAGTTTATACATAGCTCTTAAAAAACAATTGGGACAGATTATATTTCTCAGTCTGAAAAAGCCATGTGGATATACCACCCAAAGTCATGTCATGGACAGGTACGATAAAACAGGCACCTTAACTGAGTCTATTACAGTCTAAATATTCCCTAATAGGTCCAAAACTCTTTGATCTTGGAGATGAAAGAACATGATTCAAAGATGTCAGTTAGGCACTTCAAAAAGCCGAAGTTATGCCTGGCAACAGCAGGCAAAGTTTTTAATAGTGGTAACAAATAACCACTTCATAATGCACGTGATATATTCTTCCTAAGTTGCATCAGATATAGTTTTGGGGCTCCTTTTTCTCTTCCCATAAATATCTGTGGAAAGGTCTGCTGACCACCTTATCTTACAACTCATTAGATTCAACTTTTTCAGTACATTGCATGATTTTATTTTTTTTTTTTTTTGCTTAAATAACCTTAACATTGACAGAAACAGCTCAAGTCATGCATTTATTATGAAATTAACACAACAGCATTTTTTTCCCCATGCTTTGCTGGGGCCCATTTTCTTCAACTACCTGAAAGGAGGTTGTAGCCAGGTGGGGGTTGGTCTCTTCTCCCAGACAACTATCAGTAAGACAAGAGGGCATGGTCTTAAGCTCTGCCAGGGGAGGTTTAGCTTAGATATTAGGAAGAATTTCTTTACAGAGAGGGTAATCAGACATTGGAATGGGCTGCCCAGGGAAGTGGTGGATTCTCCGTCCCTGGAGGTTTTTAAGATGAGACTGGATGTGGCACTTAGTGCCATGGTCTAGTAACCACAGCGGTAGTGGATCAAGGGTTGGACTTAATGATCTCGGAGGTCCCTTCCAACCCAGCTGATTCTATGATTCTATCATTCCTCCTACAAAGATGTACCCATTGGTCTCCTGTGCACTTGTCTCTACACTGCTCAATACCCTGTCACAATTGATCCCTACTCATTAGGTATTGATGAGTGGGAAGGAAGCAAAAACGTAGCTAAATGCCCACTTCTGTCATTATATATTTTAACATCTCACAGCTTGTCTGATCTATTACAGCTGCACCATCTGAAAGGCTCTACTCAGAAACTGCATTTAAGTTAAAAATCAAACCTTTACTTAGGTAAGCATTCATATTTTTCCTTCCGTCTGTGTCACTGGAGGGAGCATACATAAAGACATAGAAGATCTAAAGCATATTAAGGTCTCTTATTTCCCATTTCCTCCAGACCCCTGACCTTCAAAGTCTTTCTGCAGATCTGAAGGAAACAAGGCAGGGAAGAACATGTTTTCTGGGGCAATATTTCTGCAAGATCTGTGTAGAAACCTTGCACCTTTGTTCTGGAGCAACACCATGAAGAAGTGGGTATTGTTCAAGCATGGCAAAGATGATTAATATGTTGCAACATCTTAGGTAGGAGAGCTTATCCTACAGGTGGATCAAGGAGTCCAGGTGTTTGGAAAGCTGTCCTATGCCTCCTCCAAGGATTCCAAAACCACATACTATTTCTGGAGCTTTTTCAAACCAACATATTAAAACACCTGGGCTCTCTCAGCATCTTCTGCTGGATATTGCCATGGGGGAGTATTCATATTCCTTATGTGTGCCTTGATATAATTCACAAAAATAAGTGATCAGTGACAGTGTGAGAGCCAGGCATTCTCAATTAAGATCATATCAGCTCAGAAACAAGTAATTTTTTTCTTAGATTCCTGCCAATTCTTAATTTAAACAGGTAAGAAAACACATAAGTGCTGAAATTGAATTTGGAAAGGCTAAAATTTCCAAAGAGCTCAGCTCAGAAACAAGTAATTTTTTTCTTAGATTCCTGCCAATTCTTAATTTAAACAGGTAAGAAAACACATAAGTGCTGAAATTGAATTTGGAAAGGCTAAAATTTCCAAAGAGAAGCTGTTATTGACATGCTACAGAAGAAACAAAATATTACTCATTTTATGAGTCTTTACTTTCGGCTTACATAAGCAAATATTAATTTCTAGCCAAAATAAATCTTGATTTATAGTTCTCCCTATATTCACTTAGTGAAATGAAGCTTTTAGATCTTCACTGTAATGACAAATAGTACACTAAAAAAAAGTCCAAAGCACAAAGCATATTCATGAATTCAGAGGCTATGCTGACTGCAATTAGAAACTCTAACCTTTGCTCATCCTTTAGAAACTGTTCCTGTATCTCATCTAAATTTCTCTGCTTTCTGAGACTTTCACAAAATGAGCCAGGACACTAATGTGATCATTTAGTCAACAATTTATATCACTCTTAAAACTGAATATGGAGATTCAATACCAACTGCTGTTTATTTATTGTACTAAAAAAGGTAATGGATCCATGTTCATACAGTTAATGTGTCCAATATAACCAGCAACTCTCCAGCTGCAGTTGGCTTCCCAGTAATCCTTCTGCTATTGCTAGCTCTTCTACTATTACTGCGCCTCCAGGCTTGGATCTGTTTCTTGGAACTCTCTTTTGTGAGATAAAAATCATATATTCCATGAAAAAGCAACTTAAAAATCTTACATTTATCTAGTCTTCTATCTTCACAGTAGTATCTGCATCCCTTTCAGTTCAATATATCTGGGTTAAAGACACACGTCTCAGTATTCACAAAACCTTTACAAAGCCTTTCAGATGTTCTTGCTGGAAACTCATGTTTCTCTGACTCTTTCTCTTACTCCAGTGAAAAGGAAAAAAAGCCTGTCCAAATTTATCCATCTTTTTCCTACATGTTTCCTTACCACGTTCACCTAAAATTAGCTTCACTTTCCAGATAAGGTTTCTGATCAGTCAACACACCATTCCCATCACTGTCTAACCACTTGCTCTTCCATCTTCTCAGAAGACTTGACACCCACACACTGAGGTAGGTATATACAGAAGAACTCCTGAATAAAATACCCTCTTTCCAAATATGCTACACAGCAGCAGCTTGCATCCTAGTGTGCTACCTTCTTAGTGCCTTCAGCACCCTGCTTTTGCAACCTGCAAATTTCATTCTTCCATTCCACAAAGTTTAGTTCAACTGTTACTATATGATGGGGTTTATTTCAGGCACAGGCACTGGCTATTTCCAGATCTTGCTTGTTTGTTTTATTTGAGCTTTTACTGTTCTGCACACACATCACAGAAAAACAAACAACAAACAACAAACAAAAAACCCAGCCCGGATTTTCAGTGTCAGGTTTGTTTGGGCCCCAAGGAGAACCCCTTTCTATGCACCTGAGTCTAAGGGCTGACTAAAGGCCCTGTTCACTAGCAGCAATCGTTGTCTCTGCCTGCTGCCAGTTCTGAGCACTCTCCAGAGAAGCAGTAGTTCATTTGCGTGGTACCCAAACAAGTGGTAGGTGCCAGGTGTCACAAATTTTCTGTAAAGTAGGCTGAATAGACAGGTGGTGAAAGTTGCTGACAACCCAGAAATATTTAGCTTAACCAAGGCTTGGGAGGATCATTAGGAATTCCCTGAAAGACCAAGCAAAAGTATGCAATTAGGCAACACTTAACAGGAACTACTGCAGATAACCTGCTCCGAGCAGAGAAAACTAAAACACGGTCTGGATGACCGTGACCTCTTCAAAATAAGAAGCTCATTAGAGGAAGGACTGCAAAATGCCTGCAACTGAGGGGAGGGGGAGGAATGGGGGAGGGGGGGGAAGAAGGGATATAGTATAAAGCAACTAAGATCTTTGATTTGTTGTCTGTAACTACCATGCATAAAAGATAACAGCACTTATAGAGACTATTTTTGGCTTGATTTCATCCGTAATACAGAAAAGCCTGGTTCAGCCTCACTGCACTGGAACTGCAGGCTGTCGGGAATGCACAAGATTCCAGCTGCTTGTGTAGACAAAAGGTCACCGAAACCAGCTAATTGCCAACCTTTACAGGCTACTCTCGCTGCACATTAGTCCAGTGCTACCCAGTGTTTTCTAAACAGTCAGACTGATTAGCATATGTGAACTCTAGCACATACAGAAATCACCCCACTATTCAGTCCTATACAGGTTACATTAGGGTACAGAAACCTTCAAAAAAATCCTTGCAGTTAGCTGTAAATTCATTGGAAACAAAATTATTATAAGGTATGTATTTTAAAATGTGTATCCAAATTACTGTTCTTAGTGACTGAAGAAACAGAGAAATTCAATTTGTGGGTTTTTTAGCAGTAAGTACATACATGGATGGGAACAGCACCTGCTTGCACACCTACTGTGATTCAGACTTGAAGAGCCATGGACTTGAGAACTCCCCAGACAAATTCATGGCCAACTAGGATCAAAATACTGGCCATCCTGGGCTACCTCAGAGTAATTGTAGAGGTGAATTGCTGGAATTGTCACTTCCCTTATAAATGTGAGGCAAGTCTCTAATTAAGGCAGTACACTTAAAGAAACAGAAATTAGGAGGTAGAATCCCTGAGTGCATTCAAATCAATTTTAAGTTTACCGTTGTTTTCAAGAGGAGAGAGAATTACAGCCCCAAACCCAATTATTTAGAAGGTTACAATACTCCCCCAAAAGGCGTTAGAAACATCTAGATGCAACAATCAAGCAGCTTTGTGATTCATGTTTATTGAACGTAATCATACAAACTCCTGCCTTGCCTGACAGTCAAACTCAGAATTTGCAGTTCTGAGATATAAAAAAGGAAGCCAGAAATATTCAGAAACACATACAGGACCTGGGAAGAAAGGTTTGGGGTAAGGATGGAGAGAAGATTCAGTGGGCATGGTGATGCCAGGGAAACACTGACATGAAGAGCAGGAAGTGGAACACAGGGAGAGAGAAAACCCATCAAGAGTTATTTCATCCCCTTCAGAGAAAATTAGCTTAATGATTCAGTCACTCTTTTTCTGGTTTTCAGTTGAATAATAATGGAAGTTATCTTTCAGGCTTTTCCCAAGGCTAGCATGATACCTCTTCCTAGGACAAAAACACCCACTGGCCATAACATGTCAGTCTTACTTTGTGTTTTTCAATTTGACAGCTTTGAAACCAATTTAACAGAACTGTTATCAGAGAAAAGATATCATGCCATCCAGATCATCCATGTGTACTCTTCCAATCCTATATAAAATCAATGAAGGATCTTGTTTTTCCTGGTTGGGCAGTAGGTTAATGTCTCCATCTCAGAAGCCAACTAAAGAGAGACTAAATAAAACTTAGCATATGGATGAATGTGCAGAATAGCAAATCACACCGTTCCTTTACAAAATGTCCAGTTTCTCTGACTATACAAGCACCATTAACCTGGGATTGTTTTTAAAATTGAACATGAAAAGGCACAGTAAAACTACAGTTTGTTCCCACTGATACTGCTGGCTTCAGTATGCAAACCAGAGAATGTAACTCCTGTAAGTACACTTATACGATCTTAAACATAATATGAAACAGCACGATATGTGTTACAAAGCTCTATTTTCCCTTCTTTAAAAAAATAACAACAAAAAAAAAGAGAGACAGGGATGGAAAGGAAGACAGAGTAAGGAAAGGAGAGAAAGAGTGAGGAAAAGAGGAAGGGGAAAAAAGGGAGAGATAACAGAAATGGAAATACAATGATGCCAGGAATGCTGAACACTTTGGAAGATCTTCAGAGAAGATGAGGAAAGTTAAGTACACAGAATGGAAAGGAAAATACACAATTTTCCTCCATGGAAAGTTAGGGGGAAATATGTAAGCAGAGGGCTAGAATAAAGGCCATACCCTCTCACCTGGTGGATTAAACAAGCCTCGTGTACACTCTGCTGGGCTAGCTCATGCCTTGTAAACAGGCATGGCTGTGAAAGCTGTGTCACTGTTAACCAGGACGTGACTCTACGAGAGTTTCTCTAACATGTTACTGCAACAAATGCAACTCCCAACAATGAAATCCTGAACTATGGAGTGATTCCAGTTCTTTCCTCATGGACTCAAAAGTCTGCTTAGCATATATGCTAAACAACCAGTCAGCCCCTGCACATAATATTTTCTGGATATAATCTTACATTCCTTCAAGCTTTTGTGGCTGTAACCTCTTTCCAGGTTCTTCTTTTTCTCTACCTTCACATGCTTCTTCCTTTTCTACTCCTTGCATTGGTTTTCTCCTTAGTCTGTCTAACTCTTTAGTGTTTCTCCACTTTGTTGAGCTTATTAACGTGTATATTAGTGTTTTAACTCTCTATTTGGGATTAAATTTAAAACTAAATTAAAAAATACGACCATTCAAAAAGAAAATGGAATGCGAAATGTGGATTTTTTTCTCCCATGATTCTTTCCTCTGTTTTCCTTTTTTCACCCATTGTCTGTCATTTTGCCTGTCTGATTCAGCTGCTCTTTGAACACATTTGTACATATTCCTTTTTATACCATCCATTGCAGTAGAATGCTGATTTTTATTTAACTCAAAGAATAAACTATATTAAAAAAATTATCTGAAATTAATCTGCAAAATCTCAAATTAACCATCAAAAAAAAACCCCAGAAATTGTCATATTACTTAAAATTAAAAAAGTTCAATAAAAAAATCTATTTTTAAAGTCAAAGATTAATTTAGTGCTGGTAACATAAATTTTTACCATCCTTCTGAGACTGAATTCTCATTATATCATCAGTGACAAATAATCTCACCTGGTGCTAAAAAGAAACTGAAGGAAAACAGCACTAATTTTTAACTTCTGTGACTACAGAAGATGGTGTGTTATAAAAGATCTCTCTAGGTGGCTGCAATGGCAGCTTGTGTAAAGGGTCCAGGAAGCCAGGCAGCAGGCAAGCACCGCCGAGGTCCATCCCGCATGAGATTGCAGAGGCAGACAGCAGGCAGGGACCCACAACTGCTGGTTCCTTTCAGCCCCCACCCACTCCTTACACAACTGTTCCCCACGAATCACCATACTGCAGTGGACCTAAACTCCCCAGAGCACGTGCTTCTTACTGTAGGCTGAAGGCAATTAATTAAACCCCATGTTCTGTCCTCATTCTGCTGCTGTACAAATCCCTAAACTTGAGGCTGGTGGGTAACACTCTTCTAGCTGAAATAAAGGATTAGTTTTTTGTATCCAGCTTCTGAAAAATAACCCCCATGTAAACACTTTGGAAGCACAAAAGTATGGCTTTATTTCAAAATAGTTTCTTCAGAAAAGAAGGTAAAATTACATTCAAGAGACTAGGGATATATGTGCTAGATTTTCACACAGCCTAAGAACGGTATTTCTGGACTACTCTTCAAGAGGTTACCTTTCTGACTAGCATTTTTCTAGATGTATGATTCAAGCGAATTAAAACAAAAAAATAAACAAACAAACAAAAAACCAACCAAACAAACCTATATTCTGTCTGTTCTGTCTGTAGGACTGGCTGAAAGGGCATCGGGAGAGGCAAACACAGTGTAGTTAGATATCACTGGTAGTTGTCAAGGTAACTACAGAATTATGATTCCAGACTAAAAAATAGTTTCATATATCTTCTAAGATAGCAGTCTTCAGCCAGCCAACTAAGGTCATCTTAACTGGAGAAAGAACCTGACTAAGATTCTCAGGAGAATATCTCAGTATATCAACCTTGTTTTATCCCAAATAAGCATATTTTTTGTCATCTCTCTCTATTATCTATAGCCAAGGATTTCAAAGAATAAGGCCGTTGGGGCACTGGAGATGTGCTTTGCCTTCTATTTTCAGAAACTAAGTCTTGAAGAAAATCCCATCTGAAGACTTCACCTAGCCTGAGACAGAACAATTAATTTTGTGTCATCTCAAAGCAAAAAAAAACCAAAACCAAACAGATTAATGGAAAGTAGGCTTAGACTCACACGAAAGAAGTGTTTTCCATGGGACACTTTCATTTTGTGGCAATTTTTAAACAAAATCTTGTTTTAAACAAAACCTTTGCAAAATTCTCTCCTTAGAAAAAACTCCAAATCACTTATAGTGTGCATTTGCAAATCAACATAAAGCATTGATAAGCAGCAGCTTATTAATTCAAGAAGATTTTAAGGTCTAGATTCTAAAACAAAGATTGTCTTTGATGGTACAGTAGTCTGGGACATAAGAAACAAAGAACAAGTTTGGATAAAAAGCCTTTGATCTGGATTGGCCTGAACGCAAACTAACACTTTTTGAGTTAATCCCTTCTACAGGGATTCTACACTTCCTCTGTTTGATTTTGCAGATCTGAGTGTAAAAATGTTTCTCTCTTTTTCCAATAAACACTCCCATTAAAACAGACATATCTCTTGGAAAAATTCTGTCTTCACCAAAAATTGTTCCAATTAGGGCAATGGGATTTTTTCATGGACTAACTTCCAAGTATAAAGTATAAGCTAAGAGAAAGCCTGCAATATTTTAGATTTATTTCAATTCAGGGAAATGAACTTTTCACAAACCTCCAGTTCAGAAGCCCCCAACTATCATGACAAAGTTTTGAAAAGGAGAAACTGCTTTTCTCCCTATATTATTTTTCCTTTTCTCCCCTCCAATACATACATATCTACTTTTTTCCCTCTGACATAGAATCAGATTTCTAAAGAGAAACAAGTACAGACACTGTATCATTTAAATAAGATCCATGTTCCAGGAAGTTTAGTTGCTGTAAATTATTTTTTAAAAAAGCACAAGTGTGTGAGCATAAGTGAGATTGGACTAAAATGGGAGGAAACACAGAACAACAGTAAATCTTGCCCAGAGCCACGGAGATCTCTCTCTCACTGCAGGCCCACATATTTTTCATGCTTGGGAGGTAAAACACTGGCAAGGATTATTTTTCAACTAGGTCAAAGTAAATGTTGGAAAGATGATTTGATTTATTTTATCTCCTCAAGTCACATCAGTTGTGAAGAACTACTCCTGCCAAGCAGCCTGAAGTCAACAGGAATCTTGGTAAGAGGAGTCAGCGGCAGACATAATGTTAAGACTAAGTAAGGAATAAAACATCGCTGACCATTGTCTTGGGGAAATTGATTAGGTGTTGGTAACAGTTCACATCAGCTTGTCCAGAAACAGTGCCTCAATATAAGAAGAGAAATCCAAATTCAGACATGATTATTAGGCAAATAATGGTTCTCATGTTAGATACTTTTTTGTAATCGAAAAGTCTATTAGTCTCCTTAGGAATATTTCTTTTTCTTCTTACAAGCAAGATTTTCTAGCACCAAATACCAGAAAAGACTATTAAAAATGCTAGTATTACACATTTCCTGCAAGTCTTTAAATAGGCTGAGAAGAGTTTTGAAGTGCACATGAGCATGCTAATTTCTATTCAGATGGTGAAAATGTGGCAGAGATGTCAAGCATCATGTAATCTTAAACATATTTCATTTGAAACTTAAATTTTAAAATTTAAGTTTGAAAATAAAATGTATTCGTTTATGCCTGTAAAAAGGGAAGGAAAAAAAACACCCCCCCCAAAAACCAAAAAACCCACAAAAAAAAAAAAAAAGAAGGGAAGCTGCTTCAGAGTCATAGGCAATATTTCCTGGCCTTTCCACACAGATTTTTACTCCCAGCATCAGTGTACCTACAGTCCTTCCTTCTGTTTCCACAGAAAGGGTTTTTTACTTGCACAAATGGGTTTTTTAACACTGCTACAAAGTTCTTTTTAAATACTTGCTTCCTAAGACTGCATTACCGTCAAATTATTGCTATTCTTACCACTATATATTCTTACCTAAAGGTCTAATATCGGCACTGTATGAACCCTGATACAATTTCTTGAAAACCCTGAAGTCCGGGAGTTTGTGTATGTTACAGTACTTGTAGTCAGGACTGGACACGAAGCCGACACGGTTTCATGAGGATTTGGCTGGCAAAATTCCCTAGACTCTCAGAGTTGCATGGTGGATGAGGATGGAAGGCAGGTTTGGAGACTGCCCAGTCCCCATTTCTGCTCATACTAAGCCACCTGGAGGTGGTTGTCCAGTGCTGTGTCCAGATGGCTTTCAAATATCTCCCAGAATGGAGAATCTACAAACCCTCTGGGGAACCTGTGCCAATATCCAAAAGTCCATATGCTAAAAAAGAGAAAGAGTTTTCCTATTTTTAAATGGCATTTCTTGCATTTCAGGTTGTGCCCATTGCCTCTGGTCCTGTCACTGGGCACTACTGGGAAGAACCTGGCTTATAACTCATTTTAGAACTGGGACATCTATTCAGAGCTTTAATTCTTTGCCATTGAAAAATAGCCCTTGAAATACAAATTAAGCATGAACACATTGGCGTTGGTCCTTCAGAGGCACAGACTCCTCTCTGGCTCTGCTCCCTCTGGAGCCTTGCCGTACTGCTGCACGGATGGAGCTGACAAGGAAAGACCAGCACAGCCTGAACACTCTGGCTGACCAGTGTCTGTTGTTTCACATGCAGCTCACACCTGGAAGGTTGCTCACACAGCCCATAAGAGCTTCAAATATAGGCTCTGTTTTTCCCATGTTTACTTCAGGCCACAAGTTCTCCACGCTCCTGGCAGCTGGATCCCCAGCGCAGAAGCCACTGGCATTTCCATAGAAAATATTCTACTTGTTATAAGCAAATTAACTTCTAAAACCCTACATGTAACTCACAGAAGCCAGGACTATATAAAGTAGGTCTTGGAAGAGAAATACTAAAGCATTCCAGAGAGAAAAAATATTGCTTATTTCTTGGCTTTGTCTTTCAGTATTTGCTGGCAATTTTCTTGAGAACAGACAAGACTTGGAAATAGCTCACGCAACCTGCCTGCAAATACTGCTTGAGACGGAAAAAATAATGGCCTATTAAGGGAGATATCAAACCCAGGAGCTCTTTTTTTCAGTCACAGTTCGACATCATGGCTCTACAGGTACATACAAGAGGATCAAAATCCTGTAAAGGGGTGAAATGGAAGCTTTTTCCAGCCCTGAAGAAGCAATTTCATTTCGAAACTCCCTTTCTCCAAATTGCCTTCAGTAGGGCAGCACAATCAGCAAAATCCTAACCTCGGAGCTTCAGTCCCATTAGTCACACAAGGCTTTGGTGATTTATAGTCAGAAAATCATTTCAAGACATCTGACGGGACTTTGTTATTCTGCCTGCAGCTACACCTGTGCACTCCTTAGTCTCTAAGTTTCAATTAGAGATAATTTAAATATGAGAAAATCATGATTCCTGGTGGCAGAGCCTGTTAATGAAATGTATTTCACATTTCCAATGGAAATGGGAATTCAGGAAACCAGCAGGCAGAGCTTGTGCCTGCATTATGAATATATTTTATATTTGAAAGACTTTATCTCCACCTCACTATCCAGATCTGCAACTCATCGTCAGCTGTGTGAACCACATTTGTATTCCTCTTAACTTCTGATTTGCCACACTGCTAACATGACAATTCAATTTCTAAGGTGTTTTAAGAAACCCAGAAAAATAGAGGGTTCTCTGTTGTTTTATACATCTGTAAGAACCGTGGGGGAAAATTTTGTATTGTGTTGTACTGCAAGTCAAAAAGAGACCAAAAAAAAAACATAAGCAAGGAGACTTAATGAATTTAATCATGTTTTTGCCTCAAAATATTATGTAAAACAAACAGAAAAGCAGGACAAGTGATTCAGAAACTTTTCACCTAAATTATTTTATCAGAGGGCTCTGGAGATACCTTTCTGCGGATTAAGATCTTCCCTGCTTAATATGGAGCAAAAAGTCACTAGCTTTACTGGATATGGGACATAAGTGCTATGAGCAAGAGAATTTGTATCAGCCCCTGCATTACTTTCTTGGACTCTAGCGAAGGGTCTTCTACTCCTTGTGCATATGGAGAATCCAATCACAAACCGAGATTAAGTTTATTAAGTAATATTTTCATATGGCTTGAATATACTTGATATAACCTTAGATGAGGCTTTGCAAGGGAAGGAAAAAAAAAGATGAGGCTTTGCAAGGGAAGGAAGAAAATCTTAATGTTTAGGCAAGGCTCTTACACCTGTCATCAAGTGACAAAGCAGAAAAACTCTGCAGTTCCACACTGAATCCTGCAAAGTGGCATACTGTCAGATTGAGGCTTCTTTACTCCTCATTCATATCACCACCCTGTCTTTCAGGATGTCTTCATGAGCCTGGCATTCAGCTGCACTCTTTCTGAGGACAGTCCTTGACCTGCCACAGCTAAGTACTGGAGATAATGCACCGGCATAAAAAAGGAAACCACGTATATGGAAACTCTGCTGTTATTGCTAGGAAACTCTTTAAACCAATCCTACTGGTCTTTCAGCATCAGCAGTGGTAGACAAAGGATATTCCAATAGCAAGCTGTGGTAGAAAGGACAAAGTAGCCACATTATGTCTAGCCACAATCCCAGGATGTTAGACTTTTACAACACAAAACTACACCATAAAAAGCAAATCTGACACAAGCAAGCATAAACCCACGCATGCTTATGCACACTTAGAGAAGATACGTCTCAGCTACAAATATTTTATACTGTTTTTGACTCGTTGGATGACCATTTCCAAAATGATGTCTTTGACATGCCATGTCAAAGAAGAAGTCCTGGGTGACACTTTTGCACATATTAACAAGGCATCGGTCTTTGCTGAACTGGCTTACACAGCCTGGCTCACACGCTGGGAATACCACCAACAAATCTAAAAGTTTGGGAATTTGGAAACTTTCAGCAGTTGACTTCCTGTAGCCTGCAGGGAAAGCTAGTCTGGTACAGAGCGGAAAAAGGCAGACTGTTCTGTTAAAACTGGTGCCTGACGTACAGCAAGCATTAGTGGAGAAACCACCTATCAGCTATTCTGTAATTACACTTGGTACATAGTGGCTAGATTAGTCCTTCTTCTGCCAGGTAAATTCTTCGATCTCAGATCTCTAAAACCAAGGAGAATCTCCTTGCTTATTAACAGATTATACTACAAAAGGGAGCAAGAGACCTTGTCATCTCCTTATTCCCTGGCTGAGCCACATGTAGCACAAATATCCAAGAGAAAGCTCTGCGAAAAAGCCAGGCTTGTTAAAAGCATGCGAATTGCTTTTAAGGCAATTCATCCCACTGCTTGGCCCATGCTGTCTTGATGTGAGTCAGACTGTAAATGACACAATTTGGTTGCCACCATGCTAACCTCTGCATTCCTCTGACTCTGAGGGAGAAAGTCTTCTTCCTTTCTCACCTGACTTCAAATGGAAGTCTCATGAATGCCATGGATTTAGTCCGTAGTTTTATAATTGTGGTTTTATTTGAATTGCCACAAAAATGTTGGGTGAGATTAAACTCAGGCTTCTCCTTTTGAAGAGGTCTATGCTTAATATGACTTTTACACCCTCTTTTCTCACTAACTTAATTTTTTTCTCCTTTGAGTCTAGTTGCAAGCTCTTACACTGCAGTTGTGAGAGCCTTCCATTGGTACTGTGCTAAATGATATTTATGCATAAAGTTTTTCTAATTGCTGATTCCATTGGCATTCATAAACCTATGCTGGAATGAATGAAGCTCTCATTCATGTTTATATATTAGTTTCCAACATTTGTATGTTTGTAATCATCAGGCTACAACCAGCTTTCATGTGCAGAGACATAAAATGAGGCTAACTGAGTCAGGAGATATGCTCTATTATGTAAATGGAAAGATTCTTTTCTAGTATCGAGAGTTGAGTTTGCCACAGAAACCTCCCATTTCTGCAACTCAATGAAGTTTGTTCACGACGGGTAACTGTGGTTATGGTTACATTTATAAGCGGTTTGGATCAATAGAAGCCCATCTCGAGAGCTTATTTTGTGCTCAGGACCTGACAAAGGCACTGCTACAGGTTCATGGAATGCTTAGTTCAGCTAAGCTCTGTTTGCCCCACGCACCAATGCTGTTACTGCTGCAGCTCACCTCCCAGGCTAGTTCTGTCCAAAGGGAATCCAGGTCAGGACCCGCAGTGCCCTTCCTGATGTGAACCTGTGCTCAGCAAGCGGGCAACAGCTGAGGGTTGCCAGAAAAGCACTCTCCTGATCTAACTAACGAACACACTAACAAAGACACACCCTATGTGCAAATTACAGAGACTTATCCAATTAGAATATCTCTGTGGCAATCCTTAGCCATCAACGATTTTCCCAGCCATATAATTGCTAGTATTAACAACACAAGTTCCCAATTTAACAAATGGAAGCAAGACAAATGCCAACCTCATCCTGGCTTCTTCCAGCTTTATGATTCACAGTGTAGTAAGCTGTTGCCCTTGGTCTTTTGGAAATAGTGCCCATGTGAGAATTTTAATGACAATGCAGTACTGCTTCTGGTCTGTTCTGGATATCTGAGGGGTTTGATTTCTTTATCATGGAGGAGAATCTGATGGTCAAGCAAACTGGGTCTATTCTGCCCCAGGGACCTGTAGCTTATTCACCTCCACTCGATGGCCTGTGTACTTCCTCACTCTTAATGCTTAGCAATAGATTACCTGGCACAGAGACCCAAAATCAAGGAGAACACCTAAACAGTCTGGAATCAGCAGGGAGAGGAACCAAGGAGGTTTCTGGTGTAGCACCATGGGAGAGGATGGGTGGTAGGAAGAGGTGATATGACATATTGCTTAGATTTTCTGTGTCCTTTAGCATCACTGCCTTGTAGGTGAATGGCCACAACTGCTTTCCTCTCCAGTAAGCTACCATATTTTGGCACTGGCTCTGATTTCAATGCCTCCAGCATGGGAAACCAGACTTCCTGCCTGCCTGTATTCAGAAACTTTGTTAGTCCTTTTCTCAGGTCTTGCCACGCTTCTACAAAAAAAAAAAATCACCAGTATGCATGACCTTTTTATTACTATCCTTTATCCTTCTCTGAAACTGTCAGCAAATTATTGCTCATACGTTGCTTCATAGGAATTACTTATGCATATGCTTTGAATCTCACTTGTCCTTGAAGTAAGTGTAGATTACGTTAAGTAAAACTACTTACCCGTAGATATCAGACAGAGCCCCAGACAGACAGTGGGCCAAGACATAGAAGGATGATAGTGGCTTAAAAACACTATAATTACTTGCATTCAATAAGCATGGCATTTTCCCAGAGCTGTCTCTGTGGATGTTTGTGCTATGTATGGCTCAGCAAGGTAACAAGGAGAGGACAAGGTCTCTTGCTCCCTTCTGCTGTCTAACCTGCTTAAAAGCAAGATTTTCACTGTTCTCAGAGATCTGAGATCTGGATAACAAACTGACTATCCACTCCCGTTTTTTGTCCATAATAAAAAAACAGCTATATTGTCTCAATTCTTGACCATGCTGTCTGCCCCACAATACTGTTTTGAGTAGTTCTCCTTCAAGAATCTGATATTCCAGATGGGAACAGTTTCTGTAAAGCAGTGTTTTTCACAAAGGCCATGAAAAAAGCTCCAAAAAAAAGCATGGGAAAGGGGTCAAGATAACTGATAATGTTGTTATGCAGTGACTAAACAGATCTTGAACTGTAGTTTTTGAAAAGGTGATTTGTTTGCACTGCCCAGTCTTGGTCACGGTATCTGCACACACTTCCTATTAATAAGTAAAGTGCAAATTCATTGATAAACAGTAAAAGAGGAGTGGCACTCAGTCTCGCACAAGTCTTTTGTACAGTATATTGCACTTGTAAATATACAATCAGTGACAAATTCTGAAAAGACAGTACTCTTCCAGGGATTTTTTTAAGCCAAATCTACCAGGACCTGAGATTACTAAAGCATCAGTGATAATAATTACAATGAGGAACTTCAGTTGACTTCAGACACACTTTCAGCTTCCTCAGACTGCCATCTGTAACTTAACACTTTATAACTGAGGGCTATAGCTGACTTTAGTCAGAAAAATCAAGAAAGATTAGGGCACTAGAAAAGCCTGTGATCACACAGATGTGAGAAAATAAGAGACTCTGGTTTATTCGGCTTTATGCAAGTCACGTGATGTAATTAATTTCAACTGCTTTTGGTTGAAACAGAAACTTCCAGTAAAAGATTTTAATGATGTAATAATTACCTTTTTCCTTTCATGATCCTTCTAACTATGCCTTAATTTATGATGCCTTTAACTAGCATACATGCATCCTGGGGCTATGATGGATGCACACTTATTTAAGCCAAAAGATAAATCTTAATGAAAGGGATTTTTAACACAATAATTAACATGTTTTTTGATCATCATAACAGTAATTATTAGAGACACAAAAATAAAATCAGATCTCAGAAGAAACCATGAAGATCCTAAATAGGGTGGACTAGCAACACTGCCCTATTATTTTGCCAAGAAATGATACATCAAAGTGGCAGGAGTGAATCATCATACACTACTGGGAACTACACCCAGAGAAACCATGAGACAAAAATATGAGATGCACTAACCTCCACCGTAAATTGCAAATTATAATCACACAGCAGATAGTGTGCAACATGCTTTTTCTCATAGTTACCAACCTATGCTCTCCTTATGCCTCCACAAACATGATAGCTCATCAGATAAAGAAAACAACGGAAGAACCACAAAAGCGTAGGCATTTTGGCTTGATATGAAAGGTCCATTTATTTTAAGAAAATGTTTTTACTCTGAAGGATTATAAGCTCTCAATATGTGTCAAATAACCCAGTCGAGCAGCCTTGTTCTTTACAAACGTATTACCTCCTAAAACCCCACTTTTTAGTGGGATTATATACACCTGATGGGAGGCAAAACCAACAATGAAAGGAGCATACACACTCTTACCTGCTGTCATTCTCCCCTTAGCAAATATTACTAGCACTCAGAATTTTGCTCAGCTATGAAATCATTTTGCCCATATACACGCGCAGGCAGACTGTAACTTGCAGGCAGCCCTTTTGCAATGACAAACAGTAAAGATGTCAAACAAAGCTGAAAACGCTTTTTAAAGAATATGCTATTGATTTTACCCCTGAGTCAGATTTACTTTAGGAATTAGATTCATAGAATCACAGAATGGGTTGGGTACAAAGGGACCTTAAAAACCATCTGCTGTCGTGGGCAGGGACACCTACCACTAGATCAGGTTGGCCAGAGCTGCACCCAGCCTGGCACTGAACACTTCCAGGGATGGGGCATCCACAACTTCTCTGGGCAACCTGTTCCAGTGCCCCAAATAAAAAAAGTTTAACAGTACACATGGAAACCTCATTTAAAAGGAGATAGCAAAAAGAGAGGAATAAAGAGCTCCTTAAAGAAAAGGATATAGTATGGTACCTTTTCCAGTCAAAGTTTCTTCTTTTATTTTCCTCACTGCTTTTTGGCCCGCGCTTTCACTGTTTCCAGCTGTGAAAATACAGAAAATAGAAAATTAGCAATGCAATCAACTTAAAAGTGTGAATATAAGCATGCCACTGTGAAGTGCTAACTGCAGGGTAAAACCAGCATGAAGTTTTAGGTGAAAAGGTGTGCTTCGTAACTGTCAGGCAGCAGAGGTTTTCGAAGAGGGCTATACAAATGCATTGCTGTTCATACGAATTCTGCCTGTTTATCTCATTTATTCATATAAAATAGGACCATCTGCTGGCTGGATCAGCAGATTTGAGATGTAAGTCTCTGAGCCAAGTGAATTGTATCCCATTCAGATTCTACAAGAGCTTCAAGTGTCCTGTCCTCTCTGTCACAGTGTCACAGAATAAGATGAAATTGAAAGGGCCCTCAGGAGGTCATTTGGTTCAACCTCTTGTTCACATTAGCATGTACATGCTTGTATTTACTCTAAGATGTTAGAAAATACTTTACAGTGCTATTAAACTGATTCATGTCATCTCACAGAGAATGTGTTAAAAAAGTGGGAGTAAGCCCTTTGAGACAGAGCATGTGTGATCCATCACCTGCACTAGCTGAAGGCTCAGAGCACTGAATGGAGATTTTAGGGAACTCCCAACCACTTTGAGGAGCTAATGCACCCTTTTGAGGATGGAGTTTTAGCTGTGCTTCTGCAGTAAAAAACAAGGATTTCAAACACATCTCTTTTTTCACGATATACAGGAAAAACCAGTATTTACATAAATTTAGGTAAAATAAATACATTTAGCATTCCAGACACTGGAGAGAAAATAATTCTCACATAAAATCTAGAGTTATACACTTTACAACTGTTCTCTATAAGTTCCATTAACTATGGGGTTGTATTATTCAGACTGACCAAGAAAGAAAGAAAGAAAAAAAGAAAACAAAGCAGATATTTGCAGTATTTTCTTCTTGCTGATTTTTTACCTTTAAAACCATCCAGCCTCGTACAAAAGAAAAAAAATCAGTTTGATGTTAATTTCCAGACATAGATGCAGCATCAACAGACAAACCCTCCAGTGAAACTGCCATTTCTGGGGAAATCTGTGCACAGGCTTTATGGGCAAGAGATTAATTTTCCTCACTGTTCCACCTCAAGAAGGGTACTAGAGTAGGATTTCAGTGTTTTACTATGATGGATAGAGCCATAACAGAGATAAAAATACTTTTGTACCAATTCTGTGAAGGTTTTATTTGATTCCTCTTTCATTTGGCACCCCTCAAGCAGAGATCAAGCTTATTAAAGCCTCCAGTGTCTTGATTTAACTCTCAGTGTGTTCATTTAATTTGTTCTTTTAAAAGAGCTTGTGTTCACAACAAATTTTAATTTGCTTTATTTTGCTGTTATATAAATGGTTATTCATTAAAGCTCAGCGTCTTCCAAATGAGCTCATTTTATTCATATTTGCATATTTTTCACCCTAGACCACTGGGGAAAAAAAAATTATTTTGCTAAACAGTCACTTCAGATGTCTGTTTCCAGCCTGATACAACAGAGAGTTTGAAAACCAGATACTGAAGGCTGGAGTATCACAAAATTGAAATAGCCTCAGTGAAAACTGCCACTTTAATGGAGGCTTTTGAAATCCTTCTTTCAAATAAAATGCTGTAAGAACAAATAAAGACACTGTAAAAATGACCAAAATCCTTACAAAAAGTTCAAAGACACCTATATCAGAAAGATACCATAAAACTGCTTCTGAGAGTTAGGTTAAGGAAAGCAGCACTCCCTTGCTGCAGATGGGTGGGAGAGGAAAGGAACACTGCACTGTCACAGTTTCCCTTCTAGCATGTCCTTCTGGGATCCTCTGTGCAAAGTGAGTGGTAGGTGTGAAAAAGATCAACCTCCTTTTAAGTGCTACATTAATTATTCAAAATTTAAAAAGAAAAAGTCACCAAGCTAAAACAAACAGTTTCAGGTTGGGAAAAGTCAAAACTAATTTGCGTCTTCGAGATGGAGTTGGGTCACTAAAGAGCACAACCTTCAAGTGCACTGAACAGGTGTGCAGCACCCTAAACAAAGGAGGAGGATGGTTTACTATATACGGATCAAATTCTCACCACTGTCAGCTAGACTGGATCCTCGGTAGAATATTTGTAGTGATTCTTTAAAAAACTTTGTGATATATAAAATAATCCTCTGTCTGAACTTTTTTCAATGAGTCACCATAATTTTCATACAGTCCACATACCAGAATTTATCCATTTTAAGCAGTAAAGCATCTGTAGCATAAGATCTGCCTACTCTGAATTCAAGTGGTTTGTAGGAAAGGGTAAGAAAGGGAAGACAGATCATGTTCTTTATGCAGTGAGGGAATCTTAACAAAAGCTTTGAGAAAAAGGCATTCATTGTTTTGGGAGGCTAGATCATCAAAGTACCCAAAACTGTAAAAACCTTTCTTTTCATGCTGATTTAAAGTGTCTGTTGGGAGCTCAAAATAGATATAGTTGTCTCAAGAACTGTTTATGCAAGCTGTTCAGAGCCCTATCTGATGTTTTTCTTGCCCTTAGCCCCCACAGAATAATGAAAAATTTAGGTGAGGCTGATTCAATAACAATGCTGACTACAAGCAATTCTGAAAATAAAACTAATAACATAAACATAAATTTATTTTAAATGGATGCATCTGTATAAAATCAGATGTTATTTCAGTGACTTACAAAATTCTAATTCTCAGTAAAATACTGAAACTTGTGCTTGGGAAAAAAAGGTAAATATATTTAAATACAGCTTTTAGTCAAAAAAATTTACTCTTCAACATTCACTTACACAAACACCACAAGTCAAAGCACATTGATATAAAGCCACCAGTGAAGTACATAGAAAAATTCTGATCAGCAGCAATAGGCTCTGGATCTTATCCTAAATGTCAGCCTCTGTCATCTTAATCACTTAAGTAGATCCTAACTCTGAAAGTTATTTCAGGGATTTCAACAGAATTATCACAGAGATTGCTAAGTCTGAATAAGGCTGGAAAAAGCACAGCCCATAAAAAACCCAGCATGGGCTAAAAACACATTATAGCTAGTTAAGGGGTTCTGATACATCTATATGTATTCTTTATATAATATTTTTAATTTTTTTGAATGTGAATATTTCTCCAAAAGAGTAATTGCTACTCACACCCTGAATTTATGTACAAAATTGATCCTGATTAAAAAAAGCAAGATTCTTTCCAATTGGTGTTTTGCAAAACTAGGAATTTGAAATATTGACTTTCAAGGGAATGTACTGCAAGGCATTATAAAGAAATTTAAAATGGTCTATGATCAACGATAGAGCCTGTAAAGCTTACAGTTGCCTGGAGAGAATAAACCCGCAAATTTAAAAAGCCCTCACTTACCTAAGCTGTCAGGGGAAAAATTTCCTGACTTTCAGTAAGATAGCACAAACCAAAGACAAATAAAAACGTTTTGAGATGAACAACTAGAAGACGCAAACCAACCAGCATGCAGTGGTCCAGAGAAAGACCCGACCACTCCCCCTTGAAGCCTGAGAGCTGCCCTGTGCACCAAGGCACCCCTCAGCCTGCTAAACCCACTGCAGTGAACCCGGGGAGGAGAGGCACGGGTGAGCCTCCCAGCTCTTCCAAACACTTCAGCTGCAGGCAAGTGCGATCCCCCCATTCACCAGTGCCTGGGGAACCGGAGATAAACACCCATCCCCTGACTTATGTAGCCATAATTATGTATCAGTTAATCCCTGAAACAAAGCAAACAGGGTTTGCAGCATGGCCCATGGCCCTCCCCACTGCTGACTGAAGTAAACAAAATTTAGAAGTAGTGCCCATAAACTCTAATGTATGTGTGCATTACCAGGAAAAGCTTGGTGGTACAGTAATAACTTCCGTATAAGTGTATCCTGTCTGATTAAGGAGTTGCAATGGGTGATGGTTAGGTGTCTTTGTGCCACAGAATATAAAAAAGTTTCCAAATGAAAATTTGAATTAAGGTGCCTGAGAGTAGCATAATCCTCATGATCGAAGGGGAGCTGATTTCACTGGAGCGTGAGCCCAAACACAGGGCTTGTGAGGGCACCCAATGCCTCAAGAGAAAAACAAAATCCTATCAGCTGGTGTTAGGACGATTACAATTTTATGAGTGTGCACAACAAATAGCACATGCCTAAGAGGGAGGAATGACTGCCCCCAAAAAACCACTGAGGATGAGAAATTTGAACTCATTACAATATGAGCAGGTTTTAAAACGAATTTATAACATCTTCAATAAAAAGGAATGCAGATCTTGTGTCTCACCTGTAAAATGTTTAAGGCATGAATTTCAATAAAGCTAGGTATAAGGATGTGACCAGGTATTAAAAAAGAATTAAGAAAATGATACAAAGCTTCCTTATGTCTAGATACCATACATCTTTTGTCATGCAGTTCATCATACAGCAGTCACAATTAAATACATGCCTTTTTGATATGGAAGGTGAAAATATTGTTGTAAGTGTTCCTTTGAGAAAAGAAGTAAAACTGAGCAAGGGAGAGAATGTCGGTTTGCAACAAGAAAAGAAATCCTCATTCTTGCCCTAGGTTTCTGCAACCCACCTGTTCCAACAAGACATTAAGAGTGACTCTGTTTATCAAACCAAAAGTACATCTAAACAAGTGCCCTGTTTCCAACAATAATCTATAGCAGGTGCTTAAGGAAGAGGTATAAGTGAGAGCATTAAGTCTAGGAGTGGTATTTTCCAATACATCCTCCCAGAAGCAAGAAGTTTCAGAGATTTCCTGACTCAAAGATTGCACATAGTCTCTCAATGAAACAAATTGCACTTTCAATTCATTCAAGTGTTTGGCTGCCAAAGGGTTCTGGGACAACAGGCTCTGTTATTTCATGACACACTTAATTACATTCAAAAGGTTGCACTTCAGTAGTTTGTTTGTTGTTGGAGTTTTTTTATTTTGTTGGATGTTCTCTACTTTGTGCATAATAAGACAAGGAATGACAACTTCTCATTTATTTTCATACCATTCATCATTGTATGATACTACACCTCAGTCATCCGTTGGGAAGCAGAAGAACTTTTGTTCTGTGCCCCACCTTGTACAAAGCTATCACATACTCCACACCATCACTCTTTAGGTTTTTTTTCCAGTTCAACCAGACTTCTCTTGAGTATGTACAATAGGATGAACCAATGGTTTCTACAGAAGAAGAGGGACGCTTCCTGTTCTGTTTTCATCTTCTTTCCTGCTAAGCAATACAATTTTATTTGCCTTTATGACTGTCATTAAATGTCGATGATGTTATGCAGAGAGCTTTCAACAGTAAATCACAATATTTATTTAACTTTTTGGGTGTTGTAGTTAATTTAGACCCTATTCTTATAAATACATAGGTGTGGCTGTTTTTCCTCATATGCAGTATTTGCATTTACTAACACTCTGTATTTATCCATCCCTTCATAACCTGGTAATTCAGTATTGGGAGATTATTCCCCATTCTTCCCAGTAGTTTTCATAAGGCATCTCTGGACATCATCCAGTTCTACCCCTGCTACAACTGGTGGCTCAGCACCATGTCCAGTCAGGTCTTGAGTATTTCCAGGGATGGAGACTCCACAACCTCTTTAAGCAGCCTGTGTCAGTGTTCGACCACCCTCAACATAAAAAATGAAAAAAGAAAGGAAAAAACAAGTGGTTTTTTTCCCCTTTAAGTATTTATGCACATGGAAAATGTCCCCCTGAGCGTTCTCTCCTCTTCAGAGTAAAAATACAGCTCTCTCAGCATCTTCTTGTATGTCAGAAGCTCAAATCTCTTAATTATCAATAGTCAAATTCATTTGACTATCCTAAACACATTTATACAAAATGCATCATTTCACTGTTCACCCTGCATTCTGTATCTATCTTTTATAAATTTGCTGAACATATGTCTATGGGGCCAGGAGTATCTTTGCTCCAGTCTAAAGCTGACAAATAACTCCTCAATATTGTTTTCTGTCTCCTACTCCATTACTAATCTACAAAAGATCTTTCTCTTATCTCAAGACAAGCCAGGCACTTGAAAATCTTTTGGCACAAACCTTACCAAAAGTTTTTCAAAGCCAAGATTAAATTCATTCACACAGTTGTTGAATACTTCAAAGCATTTAATAAATGCTTAGTGAATAAATTAAGCAAATGTCTAGAAAAAATGCACAAACTCTTCCAAAATACATCAATACATAATTTAACTCTTCATTTTTTTAAGTGCCTGACTTTTTTTTCAATATAAAAAACATACTCACTGGACTATGCACAATGTCCTTCCCAAAACTGCCCAACGCTCATATTTGCCCACCTTACACTTCTCCTATTTCTAGGATGATTTAAGGTCCTATGCAGCAGATACTAGTCCAGAAATATTTTTATGGTTCTGAAGGATTTTGGTTTTAATCACAGTGCCTTGTTTTAGACTGTTTTAACTTCTTTTCTGATGGATAGTACTGTATTTATACTGAGTTTGTAATAATATCCATACTATTCATAAGCACTCTATCTTTTAGCTGCCCATTTTACATGCTTCTTCCGCGACAGTGAAGAGATTGAAGACTTCAAGCCCATTTGGTTGCTCCTCATAAGGATGTTTTTCTATGCCTCTGATAAGTTTGTTTTCCTCTAAACCCTTTAAATTTTTATACTACCCACTTTGGAAGCCTAATAGTCTCCCTGTAATCCAGGTGGAAACCTGCTGAGCCACTTGGATCCTCACAAGTCTATGGGACCAGATGGGATCCACCCAAGGGTGATGAGGGAGCTGGCAGAAGAGCTCGCCAAGCCGCTCTCCATCATCTACCAACAGTCCTGGCTCACTGAGGAGGTCCCAGATGATTGGAAGTTGGTAAATGTCACGCCAATCCACAAAAAGGGCCAGAAGGAGGACCCGGGAAACTACAGGCCCATCAGCCTGACCTCAGTGCCTGGCAAGGTTATGGAGCAGATCATCCTAAGTGCATCACACAACACCTACAGGATGGACAAGGGATCAGACCAGAGCCAGCATGGGTTTAGGAGGGGCAGGTCCTGTCTGACCAACCTGATCTCCGTTTATGATCAGGTGACCCGCCTGGTGGATGAGGGGAAGGCTGTGGATGTGGTCTATCTGGACTTCAGCAAAGCCTTTGACACCATCTCCCACAGCAAATTCCTGAAAAAGCTGGCAGCCTACAGCTTGGACAGGGGTACTCTCTGCTGGATTAAGAACTGGCTGGATGACCAGGCCCAGAGAGTGGTGGTGAATGGTGCTGCATCCAGTTGGCGGTCGGTCACTAGTAGCGTCCCCCAGGGATCAGTGCTGGGCCCAGTCCTGTTTAATATCTTTATTGATGATCTGGATGAGGGGATTGAGTCCACCATCAGCAAATTTGCAGATGACACCAAATTGGTGAGGAGTGTTGATCTGCTGGAAGGCAGGAGGGCTCTTCAGAGGGACCTGGACAAGCTGGAGAGATGGGTTGGTTCCAACAGGATGAGGTTCAACAAGGCCAAGTGCCGGGTCCTGCACTTTGGCCACAACAACCCCCTGCAGCACTACAGGCTGGGCACAGAGTGGCTGGAGAGCAGCCAGGCAGGGAAGGGACCCTGGGAGTTTGGATTGACAGGAAGCTGAACATGAGCCAACAGTGTGCCCAGGTGGCCAAGAAGGCCAATGGCATCCTGGCCTGGATCAGGAACAGTGTGGCCAACAGGACCAGGGAAGTGATTCTTCCCCTGTACTCGGTGCTGGTGAGGCCACACCTGGAGTACTGTGTCCAGGTCCGGGCCCCTCAGTTCAGGAAGGATATTGAGGTGCTGGAGCAGGTCCAGAGAAGAGCAACGAGGCTGATGAAGGGACTGGAGCACAAGTCCTGTGAGGAGAGGCTGAGAGTGCTGGGGTTGTTTAGCCTGGAGAAGAGAAGGCTCAGGGGAGACTTCATCACTCTCTACAACTCCCTGAAAGGAGGCTGTAGCCAGGTGGGCCTTGGTCTCTTCTCCCAGGCAACCAGAAGCAGGATGAGAGGGCGTGGTCTTAAGCTCTGTCAGGGGAGGTTTAGATTGGATATTAGGAAAAAAAATTTTTACTGAGAGACTAATCAGACATTGGAATGGTCTGCCCAGGGAGGTGTGAATTCACCGTCCCTGGAGGTTTTTAAGCTGAGACTGGATGTGGCACTTAGTGCCATGGTTTGGTAACCACGGCAGTGTTGGATCAAGGGTTGAACTTGATGATCTCTAAGGTCCTTTCCAACCCGACTGATTCTATGATTCTATGAAATAGGCAGAACAGAACCCAACATAGTATTTAAGGTCCTCGCCCACAAAGGATTCATAGAGTTGAATTAACTCATGTTGTCTGTTTTGTTTGTTCATTATATAACAATTTCTAATACTTATTTTGGTTTTTACAAGCTACTGAGCACTGAGTTTCACAGAACGATCTATTGTGACCCCAGGATCTATGTCCAAAGTGATGATGGTCAATACGGAATCCATAATTTCTTTTTCTGAATTTTTTTTCCCCACGTCCATCACTCCACATTGATCTACACTGAACTGCACATGCCTTTTAAGACTCAGCTTCTTATGGTCTTCCTGTAATTCCTCACACATCCCTGGTCTTTATTACCCTGAATAATTTAATACAGTTTGAAGTACTTGTCACTTCACTATTTGCTCCTCCTCTAAAATTACGTGTTAAAAGCATGGGTTCTAACACATATCTCTGCTGAACTCCAAGGATAACACCCTCTCTACCAAGAAAATAAACATTTATGTCTGTGTTCTGTCTTAACATGCAAAGTTATTGTATGAATGTAATGGCATTTGTACTTATCTTTTGGGCTGTGTAGTATCCTGAAAAGCCTTGAGAATTTTGCTTTAAGGTTTCTAGAAATCCAAACAAACCATATCAAGCCAAATCTCTCTCATTTTCCTGATGGTTGAGCTCAGTAAATCAAAGTATTTTACTATATAATACACCTCTACAGTTGATTGAGTTCTACTTCAGATTACTTCCCAAAAGAGATTTCTTATGCTCTGTCTTTTCAGATGTTTGTCACTATTTTAATAATAGTTTCAAATGTCCCAAGGAATGCTGCAATGAATTAGTTCATAAATAATCAGCCTTAAACCACTGCCAGTTATTTAAAGGAAAAATTCTTTTTAAAGCAAGGACATGATGGTCTTCAAAGAGAAATTAGGAACTAAAGTGTTTGACAAAATTCTTATGTATTTGAAAGACTGTGTGTGGCTGTGTGCACATGTATAGTGAATAAATAACAGACAGTATTGTAAGTACGGTTTTTCATAACCCTGATTACAGTGTACTGATATGCTAAAACCTGAACTGAATGACAATTATAAAGCAATCTGCATACATTTTCTTAGTGCTCATACCAGAAAAAAGAAATCATCACCCACTTTTAATATGCTGGTAACATTTTGATACTTCCTGACTAACTCTAGAACTCATCCAGGGCTAACAAAACCTGGCTAAAATTAGGAAGATAAATACTTTTCTAGAAAAAATGATAACTCAAGCATCTCATAGATCTATGTATAGTAAGGAAAGACTATTAAAGTAACCCATAGAAATTTTCAGTAATTGAAATTAAATCAAACTGTCTTTGAAAATGAACAACTGCACCATCTTGATAGGATTTAATTATCCCTGTAAAGTCACTTTGTAGTATTATACAAGAATTGTCTGATTTATAGTGCAGAGAATACAGCTTGAAAATTGGAAACTAATGTGAATGAAAGAGGTGGCAGACCTATCTCTTGCTTGGCCTCCTGCAGGTCTTACAAACATCACATAGAAGTGCTGAGTCTGGTGATGGAACTACATTTATTTATGCCATAATTGTAGGGCTCAAATAAGTCACCAGAATACATATACATATACATAAATATAATGAGATTGCTTCCTTCAAAGTGTAAGCCTGTCTTAGAAAACTGCGACACTGATATACTTGGACACTAAATGTTGATAACACTGTCCTGAACCTGGTGTTTTATACCAAGCAGCATATGTGTAACATTGTCAAGCTGCACATCTTTTGATTTTCCTCTACCATTATCAGGAAGGATCATCAAAGCTTCTATATTAAATATTCTCATATTTTACAGCCTTCTTTTATTAATGTACTGAGGGAAAATAAAAAAAAAGAAAAATCAAACTGAAGCTCCCTTTTTCGAGTCAATGATTTTAACACGCACTCACAGAATCCTCATAAAATTAATAACCTGTGATAAAGGATGGAAGGAATAGGAAGAGTTTAATCAGTCTAAATACAGACTCACAAAACTGTGGCAGACACTGTGAACCACAGCTGAACCTACTGGGTTTTAATAATGAGGGTGGGGGAGGTCATAGAAATGTCTGGGATATCTTGATTTCCAATGTCCTTATTGTTAAGAGCATATTTATTTGTAAGTGCACACAAAACAACACCTTCAATATCAGTCACCACTCAACAGGCACCAAAAACGGTGTGGCATTTACCTTCTCTCTCTGAAAATGAAATTGCAACCTATCGAGTAGTAAACTACATAGGAGGGAGCAGAAGCTCCCTGTGTGGCTCGACTCTGAAGAATCACCACTGGCATCAGCTTTCCCTACTAGGGGTTCACTGTCTGCCATGAGATTTTCCTGAAGTAAAAGCCAGGCTGACTGTGAGTAATCATATTGCAGCCTGCCAAAAAATCTCAATGAAATTTATCAAAAAAATGTGCAGAAAATTACTTTCAACATTTCAGCATTCAGCTCAGCCTCTTTCCCAGAGGGAGGCTGAGGGCAGGGTAAGCAGCACCCACAGAGGGAACCATTGGTGGGAGAAAGGAGTCTTGTGCACCAGCACTGGAACAGGAAAGGAATAAGGTGTAAAAGCAGTGTGCAACTGCTTGCTGAAAAGGCTCTGAGTTAACACACTGCCTTTTCATACAGTCCCTATTCATGTTCCACAAGGTAACATGCTTTCTACTTATTTGTTTTCCTCATTCCATTGGTAGATTGGATTTAAAAGGAGGTTGCTTCAAATATTTACTCCTCTAAAATGTCAAACTGAGTCAAAATCACATCCATCACAAAGGGTGAATCATTTTTTCACATCAGACATTCAGGTTTGACTCATTTGCCTGCTGCAGGGGTATCATTTTTATTGCTAAAGTTCCTGTAATGGGAAAGAAGCATTCAGTGAATGAGCAAGATTGACTGTAAGCTACATGTGAGTCTTCCCTGAAAGAAGAATTCACATCTTTCTAACATAAGTTCATGTCTCTATACAAACATAGGGTGAAAACATTTCTACAGGAGAAAGCTTGAGCATACTTGCTGTCTTATTTGAGCCTCGCGTGGCCTGAAGCTGAATGTGCTAAAGCATGCCAATGTGCCAGCAGGTGTTGTAAGCATACTCTGAACACTTGGGCCCAACAGTTAGGAACAAGGATGGAAGGTCATTGCATTTAATGTGCTTTTGAAACTGTTTTGATCTTGCAGCAGGAAAAAATCCTGGGACTATCCATTCTACTGACTGGGTTGCTTTGCTCTGAGAATTTCACAGGCAAAGAATATAGCTGTGACTCACAGGGCTTGGTGTTTAGGTCAGAGTTTGCCTGGAAGAAAAGAATCAGTTGGAAATCTTACTCATTAAATGCTTCCTATAATTAATTCGTAATGCAAATAGTAAGGTTGATACAACTGAAGAGTGAATGGAAGTGTATGTGTTTTTAAGTACCAGAAGAAAGAGCAAAGCAAAGTGTTAAAAGAATGCCCTTTGATGAAAAATAAAGGACATGTTTAGAGAACACTGTTCCTGTGTTGTTTATGTCAAGGCCACAGCACAGAAGACTTGCCACTCTTGATGTAGATGGCCATGCACCCTGCCACCAGGAGGATAACATCCAGGTTGCAGCATATCACCCATACCATTATTTTTCCTGTTAGCCCACACAAAAAATAGGCTGTAGACATAGCCTATATATTTCAGACAAAGAAAAACGTACTAAGAGCTGGTGAACAATATAAAAGATCCCAGAATCACAGAATGGTTGTGTTTGGAAGAGAGCTCTGTCCAATCTCCCTCCTAAAGCAGTTTCACCTAGAACAAGTTGCAGAGGGTCGCATTCAGATAAATTTTTAATATCTCCAGGGACAGATTCCACAACCTCTCTGGGCACATCTGACCATCTGAACCAAAGAGACAGGATAAGGACTTAGTAGCTGCCATACATTTTCCCGTACTCAGGTGATGCTCATCAGACCACATGAGCTCACACCACATCTTGATGCTTGTGAGAGTATGGGAGTAAGCGTGAGTGAATGAGATCTATGAGGGAGTGATTGTGAGTTGAAAAATTTCAGCTTATTTAGAGATTCTGTACCTAAACATCACACTCCCATTCCCAAAACTCTCACACTGAATTTTGTTACACAGAATATCCTAAACCTTAAAGGATATAAAATAAATCTTAAAAAAGAAGCAATGTTCTATGCTTCCGTGACCCTACACAAAGAGAAGAAAATTAGCCTTTTTGTTTTCCCACTGAGAACATTTTTTGCAGTCCACCTTAAACATGAAAAGCAATTTTACTGAAATATTAATGCTGACATCATAAGCTACATCTAGCTACATTAGCAACATCAAGCATCTAGCTACATACAGCAGTATCTACTTGCATTTTGCAGATTCAGGTTTTGACACATCTATTAAAACATGTATGAGTAAGTGGTATTCTGCATTACACTAGTACGATTCCAGAACAACTCCATTAGTGTTACTGACTGCACTAGAATAAAAGTACATGGCTACTATGCTCTCATTCATTGTTTGGTGGGGGTTGTTTTTTTTCTTAAAGATGTGTATACAAAACCTTAGAGAGAGCACATTCTGTATAAAAGCTGAACAAAATGGTATCACCAGCTTGCTAGTGTATAATGAAATAGCAATCTTCAGTGACTTTACGATGTGAAAGTTACAGTGGTTTAGGTAAAAATCTAATTCAAGAAAGATAAAGTGAACAAAATGTAGTGTTTTAAACATGTAAGTACTCATGTTACATACTGATTTAGTAGATATATTAGTGCATAAATATGTACATGTAGTAAAGAAAGCTTTGAAAAATAGGAAAAATGTCTCACTAATACTGTCTGCAGTAGAAAGAAGATATTGTGCACACAGGACATTTTTTGAGTTCCTATAGAAATTCACGTATCCTAATTTCAGATGTCTCAGTCTAACATAGGCACCTCCAGAAGGTGAGTTGCCCACTCTGTCTTAGACTGACATGACTGAACCTCTTAAGGTATTTATTTCCTTGCCTTGCCTACAAAGGACACCTACAGTGACAAACTGAGAAGTAAACGTGCAATTTTTACATAGATGAAGTTATAAGGGCCCTTACAACTCTGCCTGTATAACACAGATCATCCCCCATTAAACACTGTAGTATTCCTTCAAGGCTTTCATTAGTTCTCCTCTTAACGAACATGCGCCCTAACGCTGAGGCATAATCCATCCTCAGTAACAAGAAAATAAAATATTTGTGTAATATCCATATTTTTAAGGTTTTTTTATTATTTACTTCTTATATAAGGTAGTAGAATTCTTCCAAGTTCTGCAGAAAAAAAATCCCATCCACTTTTTTTCTAAGATCTTGCAAAGCAAAACATAAATCAATTTTATTTGTGTTAAGTGCTAGCAAAACACTCTCCTGCCTTCCCCTGACATATCTTTACTTATGCTGGAAAGAGAATACTCCTTAAAAGAAAAAAAAAATAAACACTTTCTGAAACAAAAAGTTTATTAAGAAAATAATGACTTTACCTATTATCACATGCATGCCAAGTCTTGCCAAATGCTTCACAGTTTGGTAACCAATTCCTTCAGTTCCTCCAGTCACTATAGCAACCTTTCCATTTTGTGTAGGGAAAACTATATGAGGAAAAAAGAAACAATGCAAGTTTAGTTTGCAATAGTAACACAATTAAGAAGTTAAGATGTATTTTAAAGAGTATATATTAAACAGACCACTCAAGCCAGTCCAGTAAACAATCTCAGAAGCAAACTGCATAGAAATAAAAACTATGGAGTATCTGCCATTATTTACTGCACTATAATTTTCCAGTATGAACAGTTCATGAAAGACTGAGGTTGACAACACAAAAGGCAAACACCCACTTCAGAAATTTTCTCATTTCTATTTGTATGCATTTTGTCATCCTGCAGTCATCTGTGCTTTAAAATTTCCATCATAACTCCGTTAAAGAGCAAGGTGACAGCAGTTACAAGTCAGCTCAAGGACAGTTTATGCGTACAGGGAAAAAAGTTCAATCAGCAGCATATATCCTGAAAACTTCTTCAGCGACAGAAGACTGGCCTCTGCCAGTAACATGAAGGAAAGAGAAAACATCTCAGTCAAAGGTGACGCATCTAAAGGGCAGGAGGCAGCTGACCTAATTTCCCTGCATAGCTGAGCACTTTCTCTCCTGGAAATCACTGGGTCCTGAGCCCCAAAGAAAGGAGTAGGCAATTTTTTTGCAAGAAAACCTCCATCTGCTTTTCCCACCCCCACCAGCCTCTGCCACAGAAGTCAGCATCCTCGATACCCACTGTCAGCCCCACATTGCCTCAACCTCAACAAGCACTCCTTAACCCAGGGTAACAGACCACCCAGCAGGCAGGGTATGCTCCCAAACTCTCTCTGCTATAGGGATGGCTTAGGCACAGCCTGTGTCTCCTGCATCCCTAGGCAGCCCTTAGACTTGCCAAATGAGCCAAAGAGTGGCTGGAATGGTCTCCCAGCAGGGTGGCTGCCATCCCAAGTACAAGCTCTCACGCTGAGTGCAGGTTGCCCAGCACATCCCTCTACCATGGAGGGAGTCTTGCAGCCAAAGGAGAGCAAAGGCAGGATAATGTAACTGCTTGGGGAAGGCATTAATTATGTCAAATATCAACTACAATTTTTTTTACGAGGTGGTAAATGCTTCCTGTGAAGCATCACGTGGTCCTCAGGTGACCAAGGTGAATTTCTGTTTGCTTTTGAGTAGAAGCTGTGTATTTGCACAGGGAAAATGGCACTGAATATTTCATTTTGCTCTGGTGCATTGTCTGTAGGCAATGCTATAGATAACAAATGTTCAAAAGATGCCAACTCTCATCTATCAAAGGACTTTCTATTTTGATTTCTAGGTTTTTAGGGGATCACTTTGTTGTACAACACAAACTCATATTTACATGGTTATGAAACGCAGGCCTAGCACCGATACAAGCTGCTTTCTTCACAGCAACTTCAAAAAAGACCCAGGTTTCACCTTCTCTGAAACATAGTTCTTTACATAACAATAACAATTCAACATGAATTTCCATTCTCTTCAGGTAACTGTGATTCTTTCCATCCACGCAGAGTGGAATTGTTTGCAAGTATTTGAAAGTTAACTCCAGTTACAGTGATATCCATGCACACAGATTGTCCTGACATATGCCACTCAAACTAAACAAAACTTCACCAAGAGCTTTCCTAAGGGGTTTCAGTTTAGTCATAAGCAGCCCTGCAATATCCACCAAAAATATTTCTAATCACAAACTCTAAATAAAATGCCCACAGGTCCAAAAGAAATCTCCTCAAGAGAAAATGCATTCTTTTGGGCCTGAGTACCTTCTCCTCCTCTTCTGCCTGCCCATGCCTCCCCTTGCTTCCTGTCTTCTCACCATACTGCTGACCTGACATTTGGATGTCATACGTTGCACACAGGGGCTGTCACTCATTTCCATTAGTGCACCACTATATCTACCTATTGAATAAGAAGTAACATTTTAATGGAAAATTATTCACTTAGAAAAAAATCAATGGAACAAAAGGAGAAAGACAAGTCAGGACCGGGGAAGGGGCAATGACATGAAGGAAAATGAGAAGTCAGAAGTCAGATAAAGGATATTACTCTGATGAAGTGGTGCTTAGCAGAGGACAATGAAAGAAAATGCCCAGTCCTACCCTGTCCATGAGGCCTGCAAAGAAAACGAGAATTTTTTGGTCCTAATGGCCACTTAAATCAGCTACACTACCAGCCTGCAATGAAGAGCATGACAGATGGACAGACTCGCTCAGCTGCAGAGACACGTTCTGTTTAAAACAGGTCTGCTTGTAGCAGCTAGCTCCAAGAACCCAAGAAAGCACCCAGGAAGGGAGTAATAAGAGCTGCAGACACACAGATAAATAGACATTTTCTGTTTTATTTACAATGGGTACAGGACACAGCTCCCACATAGCATGGTTTTGAACAGACACAACACTGCATGGCACATCTCAGTCTATCCACTCACTTCAGTCAAAATGGGAAATGCAAACATCTTGGGGGTGGGGGAGAACCAAAAAAATTCCTCAATTAATTCCTAGGTTTTATTAATTTTTAAAATGTGTACAGTTACCATCAAGTCAGATAGCTTAATGTAAAATGAATCTCCATGAAAATGAAACACAGATAATATTTACATCAATAAAAGTGGTAAAGATCAAATCCAGGGTTGTGCATGTGAGATAGTGGCAACTCTAGTGAAAGGCAGTTTATTAGTGCCTGCTCCCACTAGAACTCCAGTGTCATGTGGAGTTTGCAGAACATCCACCTTTCAAGTGTGAAAACACCTCTTCCATGACGAAACCCAATATGAAACTCAAAGTAGACCTGGGCTCAGCCTGGTTTTTAAGCAGATACTGGTTTATTTTGTGCTAGAGGTTGAACCCAGTGCAGTTGGAGGCTGGAGCCCCCCAGGCAGGAGGCAGTGGAGACCCACCAGCTTTGCAATGCCTGGGGAGGTTCCCCCTGGCGCTTCTTGCACCTCATTTAAATCACCCGAGCTGGTTCTCTGCTTTTGCTCCTGGTATGGAGGTAGATACTGATCTCAAGTACAGAGGCAGAATGCCAGTGATCTCACTGTGGGACATGAGAACCTTACAGCCCTGTGTTAATGAAATCCCCTGACCAAGCTCTAGCTGTTAATTTTCCTTTGTGTTCAAAGCCTGCAGTCCTTACGTGCTGCTTTATCACATCAACCTCCAAGAGAAGCTTCTCCCAGGCTGCAGGTTCTGCCTGAATTCCAATGTATTTGGACAAAATAAGCCTGTTTACTTTGCAAGTGGATTAACCTAAAACAGAAAAATAAAGGCAGATTTATTCTGTCCAGATGTGAAGCTATTTTAAAAGAATTATTGTCCTTTCAAACAAATTTCTTAATCTGAAATAACTTCTATGTACAGAGACATCCTCACACAAATTGAATACTACAAAGAATGTAAGGCAACTCTATAATTTTTAAAAATATTAATTTTCAAGGGACTCTAAAAGAGGGCTGTCAGGATGTCTCTGCAACTGCCAAGACCACAGAGAAATAAGAAAGCATGCAGACCCATGTCAATGACCAATTCCATCTCAATGACCAGTTCCTGCCAGCAAAATCTCAACTCTGGGGTAGGGATGGGGGTCATGGAAGTAGCCAAATCAAAACTGAGGCATTAAACTTTCTCTTTTTTTGCAGAAATGCACTATGTGAACACAGACAATGCAAACTTCAGAAGAAGAGTTCCCTTTAAGAGTTATTTGCTTTAGTATTCTGTAATCTTTACATCACAGTGTGTTTGAGGTCAAGAAAAAAAAAGAAGAAAAAGTACTAAAAGTTTATGAAAAGTAAATTACATCAAATTTTTACAAAGTTCCATCTCCTACCCTACTAATCCAGAATCTGCATTGTGGCACATTATGAGTCATGTGGACATTAAAATATAATATCTTTATATTAATCTCCTCATTAATCCTCTTTTTAACACATCGAAGGCCAAGGGCAGAATTTGGATTGTCTTAATCAGTCTCCAGCCCTTATCAGGCAAGAATCAAGCATGGTTGAAGGCATCCAAAAAGCTGATCAGAGTGTCCATCTGTGATGTGCCATGCTGGAACCCGCCTGCACCTCCTGAACTGGCCACTCAGTGCAGGAACTTCAGTGGCATTTGTGCTGGAGAGATCCCTGCAGACAAATCCTAACAGTTATTTTTTTCATTCTTCCTATAACTGAATAATTTACATGCAAATATTAGGCCTGAAGGTAACTGGCAGAACCACAGATGGAAAAAAAAAAAAGAAAGAAAAAAAGAAGAGAACCCACAATGAATATTTAGTTTGATGACTGAATAACAAGAGCCAAATTTGGAGCACTCAGCAACACTGAGTAAGAAAAAGAGAGTAAACTGTAATTGGTAGTCTTCATGTGGACACAGGATAAAGCACAATCAAGTTTTTCTAGTTGGATAAAGAATTCATATAGTTCAGTCTACCATGGAATTATTGAGTAGTTTTTCCTATTGCAAAATATTCCGACTCTTTTTCCCTGATTTACACGGTGGTGATACTGAGATTATAGCCATTAAGATCCCTTCTAAGCAGAAAAATAATTCATTTGCGACTCTGAGAGGCAACTAGTAAAGTGCTGGGGAACCCACGCAGCTCTCAGCAATAGCCTTTTGTATGTGCCTTACAGTAACATCTCCATAAAGTTCTGGTTTGTTATAAACCAAGTAAACAGGGGCCAGACTCAAAAAGTCATTCCAGGACTATCCTAACAGAAGAAAATTTCAGGTGTTCAAGTCCTGACAAATAAACCAGACAAACTGTGCTTGCCTTAAGCCTGTCCTAAGCCTGTGCAGATGATCTTTCAAATGCAAATAGTCTTCCCAAATTTGAATACCAAAATCATTTCTGCCTTTGCTGCTTCCAATCACTTTTCTAAAGAGCATCAATATGCAATCAAGATTGAAGGCCTTTAAGGCTGGTAACCAAGTAGGTGGCAACCAGCCTGACTAGTCCTGTGAAAAGGTATCCTGCTGGTTTCAGCAGTTGAGACCATCAGACCTTCCACTGATGAACAACTGTCATGTTCACATGCAGATCCACAGGCACATGGCCAGCAGGTCCAACGTACCTCGAATCGATGGATGCATTGTGCAAGGGTTGACTTATTTGCCCAGGGAGAGCACCTGTTTCCAAGCACAACTGGAGTTTTGCATCAGATAGGTGTCAAGCCTCCTAGGTTTTGTCAGGAATTATGAGGAAATGGAAGTACCAGAGAGAGGCTGCCTGGAGTTACTCATGGGAAGAGAAAGGTGTTGAAGAACCAGAACAGCAGGAGAAACCAAACCATGGAAATGTGTCCCTTGCCCTACAAATTCATAGTATCTCAAGGTACTATAAATAAAACAGCAGCAGCCAGATGGCTGTAAGAATTTCAGCAGCCAGGGGAAGACCTAATTTAATAAGGCTCCCACAGAGAAACCGACAGGGAATACAACTGGTAACAAATGCTCACAAAACCACAGCAAAACCCCTGACATCCAATAAGACCAAGTTTGTTGTTTAACCAATGCACAAGACACACAGAGATCCTGAAATGCTGCATGCCAATGAGACAACAAACAATACCTCACACTTACCAATGCTGGAAACTCACAGAAGTTCCATTGCCTGTATTTCAGGTTGGGATGTCCGACAGGGAGACACACACACAGCCCGTGCCCCATGAAGTGGGCATATCCACAATACAGCAGAGCTCCCACACACTGGCAGCAATTTGTCTGGGCTGCCTGAACAGCTGGGGACCCAACCAGTACTGTAACTCAAGCCAAGGCACCACATATCCAGCAAGCCTGGACAAATAGCCGAAGTGTAGCACGGCAGCAAATGATATAAAAGCGGGGGAGTTGGCGGCTAGAGAAGCAGTGTGCTGAGCCAGCTAAGGAGCTAATGTGTATCCTCATCCCTTCCTGACATTGTCAACAGGGGAACAAGTGACATTACCTCAGAGTAAGCAGCAAACATCTGCTGAGCCAGACTAATGAATTTTTTTTAATTGCCAATGAAAACAACTTTAAAAAAAACCCAAAACAAACAAAAAAAGAAACCCACCCAAATTTAAGCCTGCTCTAATTTTATAACATTTGTTTATCTTTTTGACAAGCATGCCAGCTTGCTTATAAGGATAAAGTGATAACATTTACAGGCAAGATGACAAGCCCTTCACAGAAGCCTGAGAGACAAGTTTCCAAAAACAATTCCAGGACTTGGCCCTAGATATCTCATTTAATACATGAAAGAGTCATACTACAAAGGATTAATAAGTAGAATGGCTCATTTTCCTTTTATTTTTCACCTCATGAACATACTGGAGAGCCTTGGGAGGTATCCGATAGCAACAGGTATTATTAGACTCCAACCAGTATCCTCAGCAAGACCTAACTATAGTAAAAAAGCCCCCAAATATTAGAAAAGATGCAAGATAAACTGGTACAGTAGTAAGATGAAAGTTATGTTGCCAGCATTACAGTACTTAATTAAGTACTTTTTACTAAAGAAAAATAACAATGCCCAAAATAAGGCAGCTTTAGAGAGAAAATTTTTGACAGTCAAAAATCCAAGACCTGTTAAGAGAGGTCTTGGAAAAGAGGGTTTGGATCAACAATGGGAAGGGGAGTGGAAAGCTGCTCTAAAAATTTCATTTGCATGACACATCTATCTTCATTTCTTCTAGTTATTCTTGGAAAGACAGGATAAATGCAGATAAAGGGAGAAATGTGAGGAAGGTAGGGTGTGGAAGAGGAAGCAGAAGGAAATGTTAGACTTTCAAAGATGCAGGAAAAAGGCTTTTGTTTAAGATGAGGTAATTTTTAAGTGCTTCGATCCCCTTTCCCCTCTCTTCACCTTCCCCCCCACCTCCAAAACAGCTCTAAGCAATTTAATGCACTTCAATCATAAATCTCTGCACGGTGGTATTGTCCTCAAGGCAAAAAAAAGGTCTAGTGAGGACACCAGTAAGAGGAACCTTGGCCTCTTACACATCCAAATCAACCGTGGTTTTGTGGGGTCAGTCAAGGCTCTGAATCCATAGATGCTAGAAAGGTAAGACTTGTCGAAGTCATCAAAAAATACTTCCTCTGCACATGCACATGTATTTCAGTGCCCTGTTTTTCAGAGCATATGACTGGAGTGTTTGCAAGTGAAGAAGTCCTGCCTGGTTACAAGAGCCAAGGGAAGCCGCATTTTCATACATCTTTTGACTGAAGCCTGAGTGCTTTTCCTTTATTTGTCAAATATGTTGATCTTGGACTTCATAATGCTGCTAGACTTGGCAGAAGGGCTGCATGGAGAAAAAGATAATTACAGTTTTCAAAAACAATACACATGGTAATTTTCCAATCAGATTTATGCTGTCTTTGCTCTGACTGTGAAGAACCTCTTCCTCCAATAAACCCTATGCAGACCTTCCGCATCAGGGTCATTGAAAAAAATGCCGAATGTTGTGCCTTCCCACCCACCAAGAAAGAAGAGGCTGAGAATGGAGGAAACTAAAGAGAATGGTTAATTTGGGAAGTTTCCTTGCCATTTCTGAATGGCCTTCTTTCAGACAATGGGAAACAAGGCTGCATTGAAAAATGGTTTGATGAAGCATATATCTCAGCTTTTTACAATACAAGTTCAGGCTGATTTTGACAGAGAGATATTAGGAAATTTGATCCCAACAAATATGGAGCTGCCCTAAGGTAAAAGAAAGCAAAAGCAGATGGGAGGGTGTAGTTCCCGAGCCCTAAATCTTACTTCTGGCCATGTTTGCCATTTTTGAGTACTTTGTTCCTTTAGCCAAAATTTATCTAAAGATAGGAGATTTGAATCTAATTTTTTATGATTACCAAATAGATAGATTGAACATACCATTATACAAATCAGTCAGTTGGAAAATATCAGAGTGCAGTATGAAAATCTGCTAAAAATTCATCAGGACTCCAGGTTTGCCCACAATCTGCCCTGCGAGTAAAGTTCTCAACTGAATGTGTAGGAATAGGAGAGTACACAATCCCTGGGAGCGGGGTGGAAGGGAGAGAAAGAATCAAGAATTTGAAAAGTTGCCTTAGATCTTCAAGTAAAAATTATATTAGTGAAATTAAGGTTCTGCAAGTCATTAAGCAACTTCTGCCATTACACAGTAGACCTTGTCTTATATATCCTTGCTATTCCTGGTTTAAGTCAGTTGGGGGTTTTTTGCTGGAGAAACAAAGAACAAGGATATATCAGATAAAGGCTGATACTACATATTGACAAACTTGTGCAAGAATATCTGGCACCAGACTACCCACTGCTGTTACCCCACATATGGCATATTTTGCTGTGCAATCATTTTGTCTTGGGGGCACACTCCAACGAGGGACTCGGATGAGGTCATGAAACATTGCCTTCACTTGGAAGAGAGGGCTTTGCTGCCCTGAAGCTGGACAGAAGAGGCATAGGAGACACCACCATGCGCTGACAAGGCACAGCACTCATTCAGCTCAGCCATGGTTATCAATATGTGAGCAGTCTCAGCTTCGCTCATAAAAGGCACTTCACAAACATCTAACACAGGATTTTGTGAAATAAGGGCAGAATGGTTGTTGCAATAATTTGAAGAGATCCCACTAATTCCTTACAGCATACTGGACAGACACAGCCTGCATATGAAAGATTACTGGACTTGTTAAAAATATAAGGAGAAGAAACTGAATACTAGCTTCAAGAAGAAAGTAATCATCCCTACATATGCATATATTTAAAGGATCCATTTACCCATATAATTTCTTACATGGGAAAATACTATCACAAGAATAAAGAAGGACATATTTCCATTTGCCATGTATTCTCCGCCCTGCTTATCTTTCATTCCTTTTATATATTTACCTATTAAATCTTACTCTTTGACTTTCTTCTCTTTCACTCCAGTCACAGTAAAGATAGGGAAGTTATATACAGGTGTATCTTTAAATCAAGAAAAAGCATCTGGTTATCTTTTGAACAGATTTACTGATACTTACTCCCATACTCCCTCCCTCTGGGTAAATGTAACTGTGCAATACCTTGGGCAATGTCATTTTATGTAAAACTTCCCAATGCTCTTCAAGTCATGTCATCATGTAATTATATTTTTTTCCTGTTGCGAAATAAGAGATGAAAAAGAGGAGCTTATCCCAGGAGATTTAAATAGGGTAATGAAAATAGCTCTGCATAGTCTAGTACCTGCAGAATTCATTTTCCCATCCTGCAGAAGTTAGAGAGATTAGAAGTTTTTTTCACTCTCTACCAGCAACCAAAAATTGTCCAGGCTCCAAGATTTCACATACAGTTAACAAGTAGATGTGGCTTCATCTGAGAATGCTTTACATCCTTCAGGATGTAAGAAACCATTTCAAGTCCTTGCTCTCAGTCATACACTGAGCATACAGAAGCCTTCCCAGTGTAACTCCCTATCTGAGAGCAGAAAGTTTCAATTTCAACAAACATTTGCCATTTAAAGGTACTTTTACCTCCCACTTAAGTCCACAGTAAATGTAAAATTTCTCCATATCAGGTTCAGAAATCCAGTGATCATTTTGTAAGATGCCATAAATACAAAACAAAATGTGAGTAATTTCAGAAAAGGTCTTCCCTTGGAAAGACCACATCGCAGCTATCTCAAAAAATCTTGACAGTTATCTGCACAAAATGTGGCACAGAATTCCAAAGGTTTTAAAGTTTAATGTCTGAGTATGAAAAATTAGCATTTGTATTATAGTTTTGACCAAGAAAACAGGGTGATGGCAGTGAGTTTGAAATGTTGAAGAAAATATGAACCAGCAAAGAGTGATGTCTCTGTTACTCCATTAAGGGCTAAGTAAATGTCATAACTGACTGCAGTGCAAAAAACTCATTTCAGAAGACTGTAAATGGTGGTTCTTTCCTAACAAAGAGAGTTCATGGAAAAAAAAAACAAAAGAAAAAAACCACCGTCTGCTACTACTCTTGATTCAATCCCAAATAATGTAGAAATCAACCTGAGCAGGCAAGTCCCTACACCTTGCATGGAGGAAACCTTCAAGTCAGGAGAATATTTATAGTACCCAAAGTTCAGAAAATGCTCATCCTCAGAATTCTGGAGAAACTGGCAGCTCATGGCTTGGACAGGCATACTGTTTACTATGTAAAATCCTGGCTGGATGGTCATGCCTGGAGAGTGGTAGTTAACGGAGTTATATCCAGCTGGTGACTGGTAACAAGTAGTGTTCCCCAAGGCTCAATATCAGGGCCTGTTTAATATCTTTATTGACAATTTGGACAAGGGGATCGAGTGTACCCTCAGTCAGTTTGCAGATGACATCAAGTTCAGTGGGAGTGTTGATCTGCTGTAGGGCAGAAAAGCTCTACAGAGGGATCTGGACAGGTTGGATTGATGGACCAAGACCAATGGTACGAGTTTCAACAAGGCAAAGTGCCAGGTTCTACACTTGGGTCACGACAACCCCATGCAATGCTACAGACTGCGGGAAGAGTGGCTGGAAAGTTGTCCAGCGGAGAAGGATCTGGGGGTGCTGGTCAACAGCGGCTGAACATGAGCCAGGTGGCCAAGAAGGCCAATGGCATCCTGGCCTGTATCAGGAATAGTGTGGCCAGCAGGACCAGGGCAGTGATTGTCCCCCTGTACTCAGTACTGGTGAGGCTACACCTCAAGTTCTGTGTTCAGTCCTGGGCCCTTCACTATATAAAAGACATTGAGGTACTGAAGAGTGTTCAGAGAAGGACAATGAAGGTGGTGAAGGGTCTGAAGCACAGGTCTCATGAGGAGTGGCTGAGGGAGCTGGAGTTGCTTAGCCTGGTGAAACGCAGGCTCAGGGGAGACCTTATCATTCCCTACAACTACCTGAAAGGAAGTTACAGCAAGGTGGCGGTCGGCCTTTTTTCACAGGTCACAAGTGACAGGATGAAAGAAAATGGCCTTAAGTTGTGCCAGAGGAGGTTTAGATTGGATACTAGGAAAAATGCCCTCCCTGAAAGGGTTATCATGCATTGGAACAGGCCACCCAGGGAAGTGGTTGAATCGCCATCCCTGGAGCTTTTTAAAAGATGTGATGTGGCACTTAGAGACATAGTTTGGTGGTGGTGTCCTGGTTCCAGTCAGGACAGGGTTAATTTTTGCAGTAGCCAGGAGAGGGTATGGCTAGGATATGGAGGTTATCCTATACCACCTAACATCATCGCTGGGGCAGAAGAAGGGAATATCTTCTGACAAGAAGGGTTTCCTTCTGGTCAAGTAAGCATGGCAGGGTGGCCCCACTTCGAGCTGGAGGCAGATGTTGGGTATTGTCTATAGTCGGGGGTTTCCGCAGTGAGCAATAACATTTCTTTTCTTGTACCCTCTGTCATTAGTATTGCTGTTACTATTAATTTTCTTATGTCATTGCTGTTTCCAGTAAATTGGTCTTATAGCAACCCATGATCTTTACCTTTTGTGCCTCCAATTCTCTCCATCCCACCACAGGAGAGAGGGGAGGGAGGGGAGCAAGTGAGCTAGCATGGTTTGGAGAGTCTCTGTGGGAGCACTAAACTGGGGAGTACCATTCCTAAACCACAACAGGTGGACTTGGCACTGCTGGGTTAACTGTTGGAATTTTCCAACCTAAATGATTTGATTTATGAGAACTTTCATACACAGAAACTGAAGCAAAGAGTGATCTCTTTGCTTCAAAGAGATCAAACTTGTCAAATTGGAAAGACTGATGTACTTATGATCAAACTGGAAATCCAAACCAAAACCAAAATACTGCTACCTGCTACTTAGCATCTCACCAGAGGAATTAAAAAGACAACAGAAAACAATTTATACTTTGCACTATGATCTATACTTTTCAAAAGACCAAATATTTTATTTTTGATTTTCAAGACAGTATTGACAGTATCATCATATTCCTAGACAGTACAGGATATATTGTATCACAATCCTCAATATAGTCTTTGGAGCTTCTACTTTTACTGCTTGTGAATTCCAACACCTCTTATTCTGGCCACGTGCTACTAAAGGTTGAATTAATCATTCCATCTTCCTCATAGTGCAGATGGAGAGATAGAGATGGGCAATGAATACATTGGGAAAGTATTCTTCAAATATTCCCTTACTATATTAGATTCCAGGAATGGGAGTGGGGGAGTGAAGAAAAAATGTTGGTAAGATCATTAAGAGTAGTTTAAACTGCATCTTCTCTCTTCACAAAGACAGAGAATGTAATTTCCATATCGCAATCAAGCTCAAGAGCATTCAGCTGAAGGTCACATTCAGATCTGCCTCTTCCAGCCAACAAACTGCTCTGCTGCCACTCAAACAGTCCCCTTTGCTTCCTGTGGCTTCAGGGTGACAGTATTTCCATCAGGTGTAAATAAGTAAGCAGAAACCATGAGTTGGTATATGAAACTTAAAAGGTAATTGAAAGTTTCTGGAGTAGTTCACTTCAGAAAACTGTGCAATCACTTGTGAACTGAAGTGCTTGTTATCATATACAAAGCTTTGGTAATTAGAATCAGGAAGAGAGCTACAAGGTGATTAGAGATTATTGGGAAAAATCTAGTTAACAGGAAACATAGCACATAAACCAATCAGTACTAAAAGTTTCCCTGAGATATCTGCAATTAATTAAAATACAAAATGTTAAAAAGGACATTTCCATGTTATTAAAATTTTTTGAAGCGACTAATGATCAGAAGTCATTACAGCATCCACATTAATGTGAGATTAACCTCAGATACTACTGGCTTAATAAAAACATGCAAAGTAGAATCATAAAATCATAGAATCAGCAGGGTTGAAAGAGATCTCCAAGATATCAAGTCCAACCCTTGATCCACTACCACTGTGGTTGCTACATCCAGTGCCACATCCAGTCTTGTCTTAAAAACCTCCAGGGACGGAGAATCCACCACTTCCCTGGGCAGCCCATTCCAATGTCTGATTACCCTCTCTGTAAAGAAATTCTTTCTAACATCTAACCTAAACCTCCCCTGACACAGTCTCAACATCCCTTCCTCTCCCTCTCTGCCCTACTTCCACATCATTCAAACCAGGCCCTGGTTAGCACATTTATTTCTTCAGCTTGCCTGAGCCTGGTGAAGAGTCTGGACAGCTGCAAAAGCTGTCCAGAGATTATCACTCATATAGGTGCCCATCTACCTCTGAGCATATGGCCCAAAGCAGTGGCCCCAAGGGAGTGGCTCCATGGAACAGCATGTCAACAAGGCAGACACACACAGGGCTGCACAGCCCTAGAAGGTGCTGCCCTGTGCGGGGTGGTGCCTGAGCTTCACACCCCAGCTGCACAGGGCTCTGGGCTGCTTAACCCTCCACTGCCACATGCCACCTCCCAGGGCCACCAACCAGCCTCCAGTAGCAAAAATTCATGATGGAATATAACTCTGTGGGGTTTCTTAGTTTATAATTTTTTAAAGATAGGAGCTGCACTGAAGCCCCCTGAGCCTCTGGACAGAGCTGGATTTTGTACACAGAATTACTTAAAAATTAGTTCTAACTTGGAATGAGAAAGTACAAAGGGCATGTACATGTTTTGCCTTCAAGAGAGATACAACATTTGTTTTCCAAATATGGAATTTTATTCATTTTTCTCTTCTTGGATAACAGGAGCAGGTCAGGGGTTTCAAATGGAGTATGAATGTGTGACTACAGAAAGGTCTTGACTGTACTATATATAATTTCCTAATCCTCTCACGACAGTTCTTTCTTAGGAAAAGACTGATTTCTTTTCAAGCTCCTCTTTCTTAGCACATGCTGAAGTGATCTCATACTCACAGATTTTCTTTCAATTTTCATCTTTCTTGTTCCTCATAAAATTTGCACCAAAGTTTTCACAGGAAAGTAACTGCTTTGCAATAGAGACAGTTAATTGTTTTGAAAGATTATTTTTTTTAAATTAGTTGTTTTTATTCTTCAGGTAAAAACTTATTTTTGAATGAAATTTTATAGGCCATTAATCTAATGCAGATTCATGAAACTCAGGAAATTGGTTAACTTTAAAGAGCAGCTACTGTTCATGCTCTATAATTGCTCTTCATCAGAATTGTCAAAGATTTTTAATATGCAGTTACCACACAAATTAAAAGCTCTTATAGTATGTCTCCATTTAAGAGGCCATCATTCCACAGTGTCATTAGCTGCTATTAATATTTCAATTAGAGAGCATCACACACTCCCCTGAAGAAATGCACAACTACTCACGAAAAAAGTCCCACTATTGATAATGCTCCAGGAGTATGACACAAACATCCTATTTTCATTCCTACATTTAATTATCTTCTATTAATAGCTTGCCAAAATTATAATGGAGATTAGCTCCATTCATAGAGAAACATGCATCTTTGTTGACCAACACCTTCCAAACATCCTGCTTCTGAAAAGGGAGGTGACAGCTGCAGGGACTACACTGCCCTTCTGCACAGCCACATTACAACTTCACTCTTCTACCAGGTATTCAAATGGGCTGATAAATCGTAGTGCACCTTGTCAGTCCTTCTCAGGACATCAGCCAGAACTATCAGAACTTTTCAGGCATCAGTGCTAGCACAGACAGGCTTTACACCTGCTTTTTGTTCCACCTGACCAGATGATTTAGCTCAAATATCATGGCTCTGCAACAGCCAATTTGATGTGAAATATTCTTTCAAGGCACGACTCCCTTCTCTTCTTTGAGGAAAAAAAAAAAAAAAAACAACAAAAAGACCCCCCAAAACTTTTTTTATTATAATAGACCTTATAGTCTCGTTTTCATCATGCCAAGCCGATAATTAACTTCTAGGAAAGCTGACATACCCGGAGCCACCTCTCAAAGGATGGACCTTGCCTAGCCAGGGAACCAGAGACAGGACCGGAGGAAATGGCCTCATGTTGTGCCAGGGAGGTCTAGATTAGATACTAGGAACAATTTCTTCACTGAAATGGTGGTCAGGCATTGGAATAGGATGCCCAGAAAAGTGGTGGAATCACCATAACTGGAAGTGTTCAAAAGACATGTGGATGTGGCACTTGGGAACATGGTTTAGGGGTGAACATGGTGGTGCTGGGTTAATGGTTGGACTTGATGATCTTAGAGGTCCTTTCCAATCTAAACAAATCTATGATTCTAAGTCCACAGACAGCCATTGACTATACACAGCACTTTTATTACACCTCATGTTAAAACAGCAAAAAGTTACACTTATGTTTAATTTCTTCTGGATGCTAAATAATTTAAATCATTTGAATGAAGATTTCTTTTTGAAAACCATAAAGGAATTTAGCAATTTAAATATATCAGGGGGAGGAAAAAAAGAGCTTGAGGAATAAAAGCCCAAGAGCTTGCACTGGCTTGTTTGGCAGCTCTCCTCTCTTTCTAATATTTCTCTCTCTAGGGCTTTCTCCATGAATATACAAGGAATTTCAAACACATGCCTTATACTGTGCACTGACTTTTAGGTGATTTGAGGTATTCCAGCCTTACATCTCCATCAAAACCCTGTAACACATGGTGTAAATCGCCAGCCCACTCACACTCAGTCCTCCAGTGGGGCTTTGCCACCAGTTAGGACCTCTCTCAGAAAAAAATCTCGGTGATGCAGAAGGTAAAAGGTGCACAGCTTCTTGCAGAGAGAGAAAAGCGAGCCCCTCCCAACTCTGTAAGCTGCACCAGCAGCTACTGCAGCCCTTACATCAGCATTTCTTCTGTTATTGCATTTGAAGCTTTGCAACTTTCCATACAGAAAATCCATCAGTGCTGAGGGTTACATCACCTTCATTTTGGCCACAGTACTACCTCCCTCCCAAGGTGCACTAGGACATCTAGCCACCATGTCTGTATTGTCATGCAGTATGTGACCGGCTCTGCTATACCGGCAAAAGCACACACTCTGCTCCAGATGCAGTTACCAGGATCCCCTGTTTTGCCTGGGGAAACAGAAAACATTCTTTTACTGAATAAATTGTCCAGTGAGTGCTGCCCTGGTACCTTTGCAGGGGAGTGCTTTGCCCAGCATGGCAGTACACCAGCACAGCCAGCCCCAGGCAGGTTTACCCCGGAGAAGACAAGTGGTCAAGCTAAAAAACAGTAGTTGCAGTTGAACCCGAGGCAGATGGGAGTGCTGTCAATACAAAGAGGGACATCTAGAAAAACTCACCAGGATCATACCACCTACACTCCTGTGACAGCAGTGGTGTTTCTCCGGGGAGCACGGGCACTTTGCCAGCCCTCTGTTTACCCAGCTCTTTTGCTATTGTGCACATCAGGGACTGGGAAGGAAGAAGAGGTCTCAGTATCTCACCCTCTAAACTGGGACTAGCCAAGCCAGAGGAGCATGCTGCAAAGCCATTTTGACACAGACCCCGATGCCCAAGGAACAGATCATGCCTGCAGAGAGGTTGCTAGCAGAACAGCCACACCAGCCACACGGTGCCCACTGAGCCACCATGGTGGCTCCCAGCCTTAGTCCCTGTCACCACAGCCCTCATGCCGGCTGTCAGACTGCACGTGTAAAGATGACTTTGTCCTTTACAGCCAAGAGTGGCAGCTCTCACTTGTGTCTCACTAGAATATGAATAGCAATAATGGGTAAGCATTGAGAAAAAAAATTAAATCACTCTAAAAATGGAGATGAAAGAGATGGATAGAAGATATGCTTAACAGCAAAAATCCCATAACAGGTCATTACATTAGTGCATAAACAAGTACGCTGATATGCCACTGTAAAATAACCCTAACAGGGCCATACTCACGCCAAAATCCAGGCCTCAATGTTGCCCACCTATTTTATTGTTTTACACCCTCTTCCTTGTATCTTCAAATATCTCTTTCCTCCTTGGAATGCTGGATGATTACACATAATGACTTTAACAGATTGACTGCAAAAAAGAACCCATGAGAAACAACAGGAAGAAGACATGTCTACAACGAAGTGCAAAGAACTCTGCTAGTGCCTACTAGGCACTACTAATGGCAGCATCTGCAGCTCTCAAAACTTGCTTCTGACTCAAATTAGTTGCTCTTTAAATATCTGTATCATATAATTAGGAAGTACAGCATCATCGAGAGAACATTTCTTGACCTTTTTCCTACTAATTTTCAGCAGACTATTTAATGTTAAAATCATACACCATGCAATGCAGCAACTCCAGTTAGGAATGCACAAGTAAGACTGGCATATAGATGGTAGTATTAATTAGTATGAAAGCACTCCAGTAGGCATATTAGATGATATCTGTATTCAACTGGATGACTTTATTCATTAACAAGATGTTATTCTGGAAAAATATGTCCAAGAAGTCCTTGTATATCAGCTGTAAGAAGCATTTCATAGCACAAATGTTCCATTTCCAGTAATAGAGGTTATATCTAACTGCCAGAACACCAGCACTTACTGCTCTGTAGACACTCTGTTCACTGGGACACATTCAGTAAAAAAATTACAAGGTCATCTCTTCACTGTGTCAGTCCTGGTTTGCAGAAAATGTAGTGCCAGTAATGCTTTGTTTGCTAAGTCCTTTCATTCTGTGTAATAGGTAGATTGTTGCAGCTTTTATAAGCCATTTGCAATGGTACCACTGAACTTTTTTTAAAGAATGAGGTCTGATGCCAACTCATCTGTAATTTCCTCAGCCGGGACAGGTTGACATGTTTGTAAAATACTGTTACACAGAACTACCTGTTTCTGTTTTAAAAATAACCTTTCTAGAACAGAGAATAACTTCTGGGTTGGCTTTGTAAAGAACACAGCCTATGGGCCCTAATATCAGCTACTTTGGTACAAATGTCTAACACAGAGCATCACCCCCTCCTGCTGCAGCACACCACACCCGGGCAGCTGGAGGTGCCCCCTCGCCTGCAGTGTAGCAGGTTAAAAACTTACTCTCAAACTCATTGAACACTCATAAGGCTCATTAACTTCAGTTCCTGGTTTGTACACATGAAAAACCCAGTGTGAGACGCAAAGTCAGGAGGTGACCAAGCTTTGCTTTCCTTTGGTGTGACCTCGTTTTCTCATTCCGGTGAAGCTCATGCCACAGAGGGTAACTCAGTGCAGAGTTTATCGAGGTGACTATTTCCTCATAGAGTCGAAAGGGTGTTTAGTTACATCAACCATATTACTAGTGTGCCAACAAGGAAAATAAAATGTTTTAACTGTCCCCTCAAGATCCTCCTTCAGAAACAAGTGCAGTGCATTTTTTTAAGTCCAACTTTCCTTTTTTTTTTTTCTCTGCAGGCTAATTTAAAATATTGAGCAATGTTAGCAATCATGGTTAGGCACTCCCTCAGATGGTAAAATGACCATGTCCCAGAAAGCATACTCTGGCAGAAAACAGGCACACTACAAAAAGCAGAAGTGTATCAGAGCCAAGCACTCTTACTCAGCTTTACACAACTGAGAACTGTTTTGGATAGGATGGGGGATGTAGTTTTCTTGCCCAATGAATTTTCTGTGAAGTATCAAGCGCCTCCTAGCAGAGCACAAATACTGTGAAGAGAAAACAAACGTCATCATTTTATTACAAAACTATTTCACTTTCTTTTTTCTTAAAAGCAATCCTGATATGAAGTAAAACTTCACTGCTTTTTATGGTTATTTGCTTTAGGAACTGTAGCTGTCAAACATTTTTTTCCTCACTGTCAATATGCCCACTTGAACCTTGCTATATTCTACCACATTGCAGCTTTAATGCAGTAATTGATACAATATGGTAAAGCCACAAACCAAAATCACTCTGTCTGTAATGACATCTGTAATTTAGAAACTTAAGGAGGGGAAGCTTAAAACTGGCAAGCAACAGTTTCTGAAAACACCAAGAGGGGACTGCATGGGTACATTTTTACTCCATAACTGTGCAAATCTTGAGCCTTGCCCTGTCTGTAAGGCAAGGCACATAATCTTAGTGACACTGTTGTCAAAATATTTCTGAAGAATGTATTTGTTCAATGCATTAAAAGCTTTAACATGCTTGAACTGAATCAAGAATTACACGTCAGGGCACACAGAACTTCAACACTACTCCAGCACTGCATGGGGAAGCCCCAGGTAAAGCATTTGTGGTGGGGCAGTATCTGCATGGTCTAAGCAAACTGACATCTTACTTATGTACTACAAAAACATCTCTAAAAATAACATCATGGGGTCCATGGATTCTTCCTCCTGCCTTCTGGTCTTGCAAAACATTACAAGGCTGCTTCAGCACTCACATATAAACCAAACAAGACTTCAGGTTGTGCAACTTGTCCCACACAGGCAGCCTCATAGTGGAGTCCACATCAGGTTCTGTGTGACTCAAGACCCTCACCCATCCAACTGCCCTGTCAGTAAAGCTCTTATATTCCTTAGCCAAGTTTCTACAACCTCCAGCACCTTCAGCTGAAGTGTGGCTGAGTGGAATTTGGTTAAACAACTCTTTTTATGATGTAAAGGAACAATTACATTTTCTAGCTCATTTTCTTGAGTTGCAGCATCTCATCATAGCACGAGATGTTAATGCTAACAGAGTTTGCTCTATGACCTAAACAAGCAGATCTTACTCCAAACAGCCCCAAAACCACATGACACTGAGTGACTGCAGAAGCTCCTATTTGTACAACCAGCTAATGCTCGGGGTTAAGTATCACACTTATTGGCATAGTGCTGCACTTGAAAGCAAACACCACGTATCCTTTGCAAAGATATCATCTACCCATCTTTAGATCTAAATGCCCTACTTGCACAAACACAATCCATCATCTGGCTCTGAAATTCATCAATGTTTCAGCTGTATGAGCACAAAGCAAACACCCAACCTTCCACCTATGATACTCAACACCCCCTTGCCTTCTTTCCTTTGTTCTACATTAACAAGGGAGAACAAGTTCCTGTTTATCAAAGAAGGAAGGACCAAGCAATAGAAATGCTCATTCACATCTGCTGAAACTGTTGATTTTATGCTTGTTGTGACTAAATCATCTAAACTGAAACATCCTCACAAGCAGAATAATGACTAAATAAAAGAAGGTTTTTCCTTCACCTGTACACTAACTGGAATACCACGAGTCCATTTCCATCTTGTTCCAATGCAGATAATGGCAGAAAATGAGATGCTTACATTTAAGCCTTTTACTCAGAATTTCACCTAAAAATGTTTTTATTTACACTTCACATTCTCCCATATTTTGGTAGAATGCAGTTGCAATTGCCTCCTTCAACAACAGAATAATTTAGACTTTCAGCTTATGAGTTTTGGGGGGAAATACTCCTCTTACTTTTGAAGCCCACCTATATTTGGGAGGTCAAGTCTTAAAATAACTCATTTTAGACAGAATGATTCTACGGATACTAACCTTTGAAGCAAAACAGAAGACAAAATGGATATATGGAAACCAAAAAGTTGTGGTTTGCATTTAAAAAAGCATCACATACACAGCCCACCTCAAAATACCACTATTTAAAGATATTTAAAGAGACACACTTGTGATGCCAGCATTTCTAGTGGTTCTGAAGGCAGATCCACGCAAAATGGATCGCTTTTAGAGATTAAGTCCCTAAATATATATTTGGACAGCTAACTTAAGGAGTTAGTGCAGAGAGTCTGCAGGCTCCTTTTTAGGCCATGTTTTGTATCGTTTTAATCTTAGCCTAAAAATAAATATAAAATGAATGAATAATTTTGTAGTCTAAGTGTTTGCGAACTTATCACTCGGCAGTGTCACCTTCTGCGCAATCTTCTTCTCAGGGTGGCCAACCAGCCCAGGGAAGTAGTAACATCAGGGGAAAAGCCCTGGCCCATCCCCTTCCTTCAGGCATGTGCAGACCAGAAAGCAGCCCCAGCAACACAAAAACACAGGGAAAACACTCTGGAGGAATCTGTTTTTCTCTCTGCAGAGCACAGCAACTTTCCTAAACAGCCTAGAGAAAGGGCAGAAGTGCAGCCAAGAGACCAACTCTGCAGACTGAGCTGATCGCTTCGCTGCAGGAAGAGCTGTCTCTGGGTAAAAGAAGAATTTTATCTTCCATCAGCTCTAATAGGCATTGCCAAAAAAGGCACAAAAAGCATATGCCATGGTCTTAACAACTGACAAATACTGTCATATATTATCTCTGAATTTATATCTCCAAAAAGAATTGTGAAATCTTTGTGAACACTGATGAAGGGGAGGTGGGGTGGCATGGGCAGGGCACGAACAAGGTGGTTAATCTGCTTGAAAGACTACAGCAGAACTAGTTCACGGGAGTGCTTTAAGTTCACTTGGGCATTGCATCATACTTTCAGAGACACCAATGCACAAGGCTGTGCTTTTCTCACTTAATTTCTCTGACCAGGCATGCAGACATCTCCTAGCAGCAATGCCAGTCCTGTATTCACACCACCACGGGGTAAACTTCAGATCATCCTCAACCCACTGCTCATGCAAACCACTCAGCAAATCACGTACAGCACAAGTATACTTCTGCCTACTTTCACCATGGCTTCAAAGCACACAGGTCACATTCTCCTGTTCTTACACTTTGAAGAGCCACACAGAAATAACACAGCAAAGACCAGCACCAGTGTACGTACTCCCTGCCCAGGAAATAAAGTGGGGCTTAGAATTAGGGACTAGAAGAGATGCATGCTGCATATGGAAGGCTCCACTCATCCATAAGACTGGCTTTCTCACCATAGCACTCGCTCCCTTGGAACCTACCAGATTTATGATCAGTGGCAATTGCATGTGCATGTTTATCTATGGCAGATGAATGTGTCAAAGTACCATTCAGAAAAAGCCCCCTAAACCCAGGCTCACACATGCTAGAGGACAGGTCACAGTAACAGCTGCATCTCCCTTCTTCTCCAACGTTTTGTTGCTGTAAACTCCTCACCGGCCATTTGGGATCGCAGGGTTTTGAAGATAACAGAGTTCATTGACAGCAGCATGGAAACACCAAAAGGTGTTTTACAGAGTTCTAAAATGTCAGATTACAGGAAGGTTAGTAATTTAGTATTTTTAAGTGCTATCAGCATTTCAGACAGGAATTGGAGGGTCCTGCTAAAATGTCAGTATTTTCCCTAGATGGACCCACTTCTTATCTGTTCCCATCAATAAAACAATTGCATTTTTCACATCTAACTGTTGTTAAATTCCATCTGTTCATATAAGTTCTGTTGTGTGCTCAAGAAACTACAATTTGGTGTCAAACCACTGAGTGCATCCCAGAGAACAAACTCACAGCAAACCGCATTACCACCCATAAACCAGAACTATGCATTGTTGCAAAACCACTTTATTTTTCTCTCTCACACACACATCAGAAAGCCATGTTTGAGAAGATGAAGATTCACACACACATCACAAGGTCATGTTTGAAAAGATGAAGGTTTCCCTTGGAGAACAGCACTTATCACATGGGATGGGATGTTTCTGGCATGAGCTTTCCTGATGCTGACTTGACGTCTTCTTGTTATGATTGCAAATTCCTATCACTGCAAACCTCGCTGATGACTCATGAAAAAAAAAGCACACAAAAAAAGCAAAAAGAAAAAAAGGGAGACTGAAACCATTTCAATAGCAGTGTCCATAAAGACAGTGATAAACTGAGACATAAGATGTCTCAAATTTAAAAGTAAGGCAGTATCTGTTGGAGAAATAAAAGACAAATTTCTCATTCCTAGCTGCAAGTATTTGGGGACAACGAATAGACACAAAATTGTACGTAATGAAAGAAATCGCCTTTTTAAAAATAACCTTATTCTACTACTGCTTATTCTATGCTATTGGTCATTATGCTTTTGACTCTGAGGATAGTTTCCTCGCTGTGCTGAGTTCAATGCCCCAGCATTTTCCCCCTTATAGGCAATTTTAGTCCAACTGAGCGGTGTGTCCAAGTCTACATCACTGTGGAGACAGGAATCACTGGCTCTGCTTTTTCACACCATGGCACAGGTGCTGTAGCCTCAGTGGACTGGAATAAGAACCTAGTTTAAAACTAATTTTAAACTGAGTTTATCCGCTCTCAAAGAACAGTCTCTCTGTAAGAGAAGAAACAGTGTGGAGCTGGGCTTCTCCTCCCTGCTGTTCCCACCCAGCACTCTGCCCACACAGGGCCAGGGAGAGGAGACAGGACAGAGGATTTGGAAAACTCAAGTTACTGGAAATAAGTGTGATGCAAGGAAACCAGCACAGTGTGCAGCAGGTAATAGTCTTCTCAACATCTCTGAAAAAATCATACATCTGATCAGCATTTCAAAGCACTGCGAATGTCAGCATCACTTCTGTGAACACTAACCTTTTCTTTTGGCAGCAAGGGAAATCTATAATACCACTCAGTGTGAAAATGTCAATATAAATGCTCAAAAATCTTAATATTTTAACATTTCAGAGTTCTAAGGGACTGTCATTTGGAAATAGTTGCTCCAACAGCCTCTGAATTTTTAAAAAGATATAAATCAAATTTTAATACTAGTTTTTAAAACACAAGGTAAGCCAAAAGACAGTAGTTTATTTTGATTTTTTCCAGGTTTTTTTAATACTAAAGTTAATTCTCTTGTGACATTTTAACCCAACTGCAAGGGCACTGAAAATGACTGCAAAAGCAGTAAAAATCTATTTAATTGATTTTTATCATTCAATTTAAAGGAAATGTTTTTGTATGTAAAATGACAGCACTATAAACAGCAACTGCAGGGATGTTTTGAAATTCTAGTTTAAACAGTATCAAGTCATTAGACATGCTTCACTGGCGTGCTTTTCAGGCAGATATAAAATTATATTGTATCTTTAAGTTCTCTCTAGTGCACCAAATAATACTACTAAAAAACCAAAACCAATTTCAGTAATTTCCCTGCATCCACTAAAAATAAAAAATGTCTTGAATTTAGCAGAATATTAATTTGGAGAAGATACAATAAGGCAGACCATAGTCTTGTCCTAGAAAAAAAGAAAAAAAAAAGCCACAAAACTTTTGTGACCAGGAGACTCCTCTCGGCAGAGTCAAAAAGACAGCCTAGACTAGACAGCACTGCACCACCAGAACTGGGATCACCAGACCTTCAGAAAGACATCATCCTCTGAGAAGAACACTCGGAAATGGAGACCATTGAAAGGAGAAGGGTGTGCAAAGACTAAAATGCAATTTTTCCAGCACAAAGTTTCCTTTACCCAGTTGTCACGGAATATGTGAAACACACTACTTCTGTGCTTGTACCCATACACTTCTCTTCTTTCAGAAAAGATGTCCCCAGGCAGCCCTTTTTTTTTTAAACTGTCACACAAAAACGACAAAATCAAGAACTGCATGTCACTTTTAAGTTTTCAGAAGGCCTATAAAATACTACAAATAACCAATTTGTGCTTCTTTTGCTTTTAATATTTCTGCCTGTGTGAAAAATGCTCCTGTAAAGCTAACTGGACACCAGGACATCGATTAAAGAAAAACCTTCAAAATTATCTAATACACTGCTGCCAGAGAAACTTAAAATAATACACCCTTTCCATAAATAATGCAGAACTTTATTGCCTTCATTTAAACCAAAGCATCTCAGACACAGTTTGCTGGAAAAATTCACCTTTTCAACTTGTTTGATTCAGGCTTTTCTTTTATTCTTCCCATAGTCCTTGATGGCAGAGAGAGGTGAAATGTGCGCAAAGATTGGCCAGACAGACAAAACTCCCTTTACTTATGCTGCTACCCCAAGAAACCTCACTTAGGCCCAATGAATTTTAATCCTGAATTCGCAATACTTAGTTGGTGACAAAAGGCAATTCATCTTCTTTTGACGTAAAGTACGTACTTTGAGAGCCCGTTCAAAAATTCACTTTTGCAGCATGAAAGCACTCAAAAGCTGAAGTCTGTTCCTCTATTGCCCCTCCAAAAAGATGTCTCTGCTGTACCAAAAAGGAAACATTAGGCTGTGGATTTAAAGTAGATGTCAAGAAACACAAACATAAAGCTGACTTAATAGCATAGTTTGGAAATGTGTTCTGGGCCCACCCTTGGCAGTAACACCGGGGTTTAACTCAAGTTGTAGCAATATTTCAATTTTGGTTCTCCACCCAAATAAACAACAGAAAATTATGTTGATAAATGAAAAACACCACACATTTTAAGTGAGAGAAACCATCTAAACTTCCAACATTTTTCATCCTCATTTTTTTTAATCCAAAAGATTTGTACAGCATTTTTAAAAAATAACTTACAAGATCAAAAAGAAAATAAATGCATAGCTTCAAATCCTTAGAATATAACTTTCCCCTGTAGCAGTAGAGTTTAAAGTCATAAAGTGCTGCAGATACGAACACACATCAGACAAATAATCTAGTAACTAACTTATTTTTCTCATTTATTTAACAATATTCCAGGCTTAGAACATTAAATAAAAATCTCACAGACAATGGGTAGGACTAACAATGGTTTTGCTCTTTTTTTTTTTTTCTTTTTCTTCTCCTTTTTTTAAAAGAATGCTGAGACACATCAATTGAACTGACTACAATTTTATTTTGGATACCAAAAAATAAAAAGAAGCTGGAAGGAAGAGAGTAGTGCACTGCACTGATCTCAGTACAACTGCTCGTAAGCGTCACCGTATACGTTTAGCCCTAGGAGGACGAAGATGGAAACAATGCTGCCAAGAGGGGTAGGCCAAGTGCAGACCAGGGGAGTGGTTCTGAGCTCTGCCTTGGCTCTGAGGGCATGGCTTTGCATTATGCTCACGTAAGGAAGGATCCACACACCTCGCACTAGCATTTGCGCAGCAACTTGAGGGCTAGCAGTGGTGGTAGCAGTGGAGGTGGAGCAAGCAAGAGCAGTTGGTTCTCAACGGACATAAAAACCAAGAGGTCTTCCCGGCAGGCTGCTAGGGTGCAGGTATCTCGCTCCCTTCTGTAATTTGATTTTGCTGCCCTCACAGATAGGCCTACATACCTGTGGGAGTTTAAGCCAAGCCTGCGTTTTGCACCTTGGGCAATCACATACACCTCTTTCTTCAGTGGACGTGGAGAGTAGCAATATTCAACAGGATGCACAGTGCGGGCACTTTGTACAAGTGCAAATCAGTTTTCAGCCACACCACCTGCTAAATGCACTTTTCCCGGGCTTAAACATGCTGTGTAGTTTGCTATTACTTACTTCACTGTTCCTTCACTCTAACCTCTGCTCTTCCTCCCCACCCACCTGCCCATTCCCAGTACCTAAAAAGAACACAGAGGCCTCAAGCTTCCAAGAACTATTAAACCTAAACATAAATAGTTTGGCAATATATTCAATTGCATTGCTATTCTCATTCTGGTACGTTCCTGCTGCCTGTGCCCTTTTTACAACCAAACGTCCATGGGTGCCACCATGATTAAAAAATACTTAACTTTCTTCCTCCATAACAGTAACAGTCAGTCTTCAACAGACCTCTCTCCAGAAAGATTGTGCTCAACATAGTTGTAGACTGAGGTGAGGAAAGGTGAGACACCAGTAACAGAAATAAAACCCCAAGCAAACCTTGACTGTAAGTGGAAAACACCAGAAGCCCTCCACTGCACCTCAGAGAAAAAAAGACTACTCTGTATCTAGCATAAACTCTAATTTTGTTTATGACCTGTAGTATTTCATAAGAGATGTGGGGTTTCAGGTTGGTTTCCTTTCTTTTTTCTTGTTTGCCAAGTTCCCAAAAGGTCTTAAAACACTGATGCTTAGAGACACAAAGGGAGCAATTACAATACACAGCTAATCAGAAACAGCACTCAAACATTAGACTGGATGGGACTAAAGTCCACTCTACAAACTGAATCAAAAAGAGACAGGAGAAAAGAAGTTTTTAAGTGCTAACAGAGTAAGAAACTATTTTAAGGACTCACTAAATACATGTGAGGAAACAGAGGGGTCCCCTTCTTTTAAATATATTTACATAATATTAAAGCTTTTTATTTTGCTTTTCTTGCCAACAAAATTTTCTAGCTACCCTGGGCAAAGTTCCCATTAAATTAAGAGGTTAACGATTTTGTAACATAGACAAACTGTTAGACCCATGGTCTGTAGATGTCTCCCTGGCCTCTCCTTCCCTTCTTCCCTCCCTCTGTTGCCTGATCCTTGCCTGCTTCGCACCACGTGGATCAGCCACAGCATCTGCAGGAGGCGCAGGTAACACAAAGCTGCCTCAACCCCACACTTAGTTACCACTTTGTAAAAGCAAAAGAGACTACAATCAGGGCTTGCTTAGACACAAAACAAAACAACCAAAATCCCCACAGTTTTGCCATTTAGCTGCTGTTGTTAAATGGTAAAACTGAACTAATGTGGACATATCAATACCAGTTTAGAAGTGTTTATAACATTTACACCACACTGGAAAGGAAAATAAATTATCCCAGTATAAATGCATCTACACTACAGCCTATGCCAGCACAGTATCAGTTAAAATAATAATAGATCAGACCCCTAATCAACAGAATTATACCAGCTGAACTTTTGTAGCATAGACCAGGCCTAAGACATGAGGTAGTGAAAAATCAGGCTCAAGATCTTTTTTCATTCCATAGCATTGATATACTCTAAAAATATTCACTGCTCAGATTTATAGATTTTAAAAATGTTTAAAATCCAAACTTTTAAAGCTAGCATCCTGAGTTACACAGGATTTACAAATGGAGGCATAAATCTTAAAAACTCCCCTGCTCAGGGACCTAATTCAGGAAAATATTTTTATGATAGAAAGCAAATAAGCATGTGTTTGTCTCCCACTGAAGCAAGTGGAAAGGAAGCACATGGGTAAGTGCTTTCTGAAATCTGGGCCACAGTCAGAAATCATGGTCTTTGCAGAATTTATTTCCTCACTCATTTCAGTGCTGTTTAATCACAAGTCATTCATGTTTTAAGACAGCAGGAAAAACACAGACAATGGAAGCTAAATCAAGTTTGTTACAACTGTTCAATATTTACAGCATCATAGCATAAAACAGAAGTATTTTTGGTAACTTAAGACAAGTACTTTTTTCTTTGTTATTAAATGTACCGCTGCAGTCCTGTTAAACAAACCCACTGTCTCGAATATTAAAGAAATTGTTGTTTATGTTTACCGAGTCATTTAAATTAAAAATCTGTTCCTGTTCCAAACCCCACTCTCCTTCATCTTCATCCTCTGGTTCTGCCTCGGACCCATTCCGACTGTTTTCGTACAAAAAGATCTGCTCATCCACATGAGCCGGGGCTAACCGGTTTCTCTTTGCACTCACAACATTAGCAGAAGAACCAAAAAGGCGTTCAGGGAAGACCCTTGTGGCCAGAATACACCAGTATTTTTGAAGAACCTTTGGTAAAACTGGAAACAGCGCTAGTCTATCAGACCACCACTTCAGTGGGTCTTCATTCAAACCGAGGACCTTTTGTGACTTGAAGTTGCTCAACTCCTCAACGATTTGAGCATGCCACTCCTCCTGGTCTTCAACGCCTCCTGTCTGGCAGAAGATCTCTGCAAGCATGTTGTTGATGACACTAGTAGGAGGAGGAGTGGAAGAGATGATGATTTTTTTCATAGGAGGTTCTTCTGTAACAGTGAAGAATTTCTCTTCAGTCCTAAAGCTATTTTCTTTTACTTTCTCCAGCAGGCTTTTTGCTTCTTCCACCACTCTGTTTTCCACCTGCTGCCTCTCAAAGGCTGAAAGAAAAGGCAGTTTTTTGTAGCGGGGATCCAAGAAAGTTGCAACATTGAGAAACATGTCTATCTCAGGTGTGTGCTGGTAGGTGGTTGACAACTCTTTAGCAATCACCTCCTTTGCCATGCTGATTTCTTTCAAATCATTCTCTTTGATGTTCAGGGTAGTATTCAGAAGCATGTGCAGAAGTGGCTTCACCATACTTATTGTGGGGTACTTTGAAGCAGACATCATCTCCGCAACCTGCTTAAAGGGCTGCAGCAGCTCCACCAGCCCTTCGATTGTATTCCACTCACTGGATTCCAGCATGAGGTGGTGGTTGTTGCTGTCCTCCACGAGAACAGCCGCAATGACAAACTGCTGCTCCTTGAGGCGCTGCAGCATAGCGAGAGTGCTTCCCCACCAGGAAACACGGTCGCTTACCAGCATGCAGTGGAGAATATTCTGCTGCTTCTGCTTCTCGCTCAGCATGTACATTGCGACCGTGGACTGCTGAAAATACTCCACCAGTTTTCGGCACCTGGCAAGAAGGTTGCAAAGTTTGGGGAGCTGAAAAGCTTGTTGTATTCCTGTGTTAAAAGTGTGCCCCAAACAAGGCATCTGTACGGGAATATCTAGGAGAGAGCAAGCTTTCACAATGTCTTTACTGTAATCTGTTGTAGCACCAAAGACTTTTGTATTGATCCCCCACTCAATGAACGTTTCATAAAGGACTCGTGTAATAGTCTCTGCAGTATTATCCTCTGGCACTTCAAACGTTTTTAAACACCGCGAGTTCACAGCCAGGCAGTTGGCAGCACTGCTGCTGAGAAAGTGAACCGCAACCGTTACGTACGACCTGTTCTGGTTTTCGCTTCTCCACATGTCTGTGGATATGCCACACCACAGAACCTCCGTGAGTTCTTTCAGCACAATTTCTCTAATAGCACTGTACTTTTCGGGAATAGCTTTTGTACAGAAGTACTTCCGGCTCGGAAGTTCATACCTGGGGTCTGCTGTTCTCAAGAGGGCCTTGAAGGTGGGTTCATCAACAATGGAGGCCGGATACATGCCCTCGCAAATTAAGCTGATGACTGCAGATGTCAGTTCCTGATGTTTTTTGTTTTCGTAGTTCTGGTAGGTCTTCATGATGAGGCTATCTTGAACAACCTGCTGCGACGACTCTGGCTTGATCTTTGAAAATGCTGTGGCAAAGGCTTCCCTCATTTGCTCAGTGTTACTTTTCACAAATTCACAGAATTCATCAGGGTGATTTTTCTCAAGGTGGTAGGAAAGGTTGGACGTGTTTCCTGAATAGGCAATTTGTGCCATGCAAATACGGCAGTAGATCTTCTTCCACTGTAATATGCATCCTTCTGCATTGGTATCAAACCCAAAGTACTTCCACACTTTACTCTTTGCTCTTGGATGAGCCACTAACTTTAGGTCTGATGGGGAACCTTCTAAACTTTTATTCTCCATTGCTTCTTGGCCACCGTCCCACCTTTTGATCCTTCACTCATTAATGAGTACCTGATAAAGGCAGCAAGATAAAGATACAATGAGAAAGCACAAGTTTGACCACACTCAACTATGTGAAATCAGCGTTTCTGTGAATGTATCAAGAAACCTACCTTACAAATTACATTTGCAAATTTCAAGATGAGATTTGCAGGAAGTGTGACCTACAAGAAGCCCAACAGAATGTCAAAAATTAAAAAGGGTTTTAATATATCACATTCTGTGAAACTGAGCTAGAAGATCTGTATAAATCTTGTTTCTGGAATTACATAATTCTGGGTAGAGAAAGTGTAACCACCACCACAGAGCTGATACATTACTGTCACACAAACTGGTCATCTGCTATAGCATTTTTCTGCCTCTTTTGTTAGGGTTAGACCAACATCCTCTTGCCTAAAAATTACTGAACTTTGCTGTTAACATTTAGTTCAATTGAAACTTGGTACTGAAGGATCAAACGTGTTCTTGTTTATTTTGAAAGAAGTTTTGCTTGTTCCAGCTTTTGCTTAAAAAAAATAAAATCTGTGATGCAAATTATAACATTAATCTGCTTCTCTGAAATGTAAAAATGTTTTCTGACTGAAATAAAAGGAAAAGGAGCTTGAACCTACATGCAGATCGACAACATATACCTGACACTTTTCCTGTCCCTGCAATAACAGAGCATTATAACTACAGGAAAAGCAGACAGGGAAGCACTAATAAATGTTTTTATCCACATCAGCTGGAAAATAATTTTACTGTATTTTCTTCAAAAGGCTAGAGAAGTCAGGAGGGGGTGACACTCTAGAGATGAGTGTAGCGATAGGGCAAGACTTGGCAATCTGTACCTCAATATCTGCACAGGAAAATGCTTCTTGTGCAAACAGTCACATGCAAGTACATGAGGCCTACAGTGTCTCTGTGCACAGGGCCAGCAGCTGGAGCTGGTTTCACTACATCAAAAAGCCAAGTCACAGCACAGCATGACTGCACCCTGACGCTTCTCTATTTCTTCCACACCACCGTGACAGCAACAAGATCTTTGCCAGGGCCTTGGCCAGGACTGGGAAGGAGAAGAAAGCTATCAGTTAAACATGGATACAACCTCCTCCACAAAAATCCAGGGGAAGAGAACAGGAGAGGAACATCAGGAGCACTGGCCTGAAAGCAATGGCATTGCTCCTTCTCTGCTCCTCAGGAGCCGTACTTGCACCCAAGCCCAGAAATCCTCAGCTGGTAAGACTGGCTGGTTGGGGCAGAAAGAAACAATCTGACTTTTTCATGTTGCTGCAAGGGAATATAAATAAAAATAAATGTATTTGTGCAAGTTTCTCTGTTGATGAACATTCCCTAGAAAAGATACTTTTCTCTCTGAACTACAGTTGGTATTTAGAAACATTTTCTGAATGTCTTGAATGAAAAACCAAAGACAGGTAAACCAAGACTAAACACATTTATCTAAACAAAGCTGTTCGTTTAGAAGTAGAATGAGAGATGCAGGGCAAGCATTTTATTGGATTTGTTCTGAAGATTTACTTCTGGGTGTAGACATTTTGAGGGAGGGGCAATGTTCTGCCTACTAGCGTGCCTTCTACTGTGATTCATTCAGTGCCTTTAAGTTGCCAGGATAAACTACTGATTCAACATGGTAATGCTGCCTAATTCCAAAGACATATCAACAGCACCAAGGTATGCAATCCCACAAAAAGTGATGATTTTGAAAGACAAAGTGGTGCAATGTGTAATGATGTAACCCTGCTACAGCATCAGACTGTGCATTGACAAGACATATCAATATATATTGTTATTGCTTTTAGATCCCTCTATTTCAACCCATGACAGGGTGTCTAAAGGAAACACAGAGGCTCATGGCATTTCACTAAACCTTACAGTTTCCTCTGTAGTTATTTGGCAATTCCTGAAAGCAAGGAGGAAGGCACCGTAATAAAAAAGTTGATGTGTCTTTAAACTTAGTATGACACACCTTGGATCATAAAAAGTTCATCACAGACTGATAAAGTAGAAGTTATTTTAGACTATGGGAGTGTTACAGACTCATCCTCCCCTTTATTCTTATGTATGTTACAGCTTTGCAATTGTTTTAAGATGCATCTGGCACTCGGTGACAGTGGCACAGAGGAGCACTGCCACAGATAAGGATATGCCAGCATAACACAGCCTTTATTATAATGCTGTAAGCCACACTTTTGCTGTCATAATAGCTCAAATATAAACTGCTAATCATCCCTGCCTCTCCTAGAGTGTTACACAGTAAAACTGGCATTATGAACACAAACCGAAAACACCACACCTCTCATCTTTCTAAAAGAAGAGGTAAACCCTTCCTTTTTCAGTGAAAGTGTTCCCAGCCTAGTCTTGACAAGAACAGCAGCAGCTTCAACTCTGAGGCAAGCTGAAGACACCAGTACCTGGTTGAATGAAATCCACTGGGAATGAAGCATCTTGCTGCCTTTGGGAAGTGCCTCAGCTTGTTACAAGAACAGCTGATGGAAATGCTCTCTTTTAGCTTGCTGAACTTTTCCATGGTAAAACAATATAGTCCCACTATGGTTTGCTGAAAAACCTTGTGCACGCAGAAGCCTCCAGGCTACAAACCTGCCTCTTCCTTTCTCTCTTGATTCCCACTCACATGAAATAGAGCACACCTTCGGAGAAGTTGCTGTTTCCCTCACTTCCTCCATGCAGCTGGCTAACACCACCAGCCAGTACTGGGGCTGAGGTTTCTAAGAGCCTGCAGAGAGGATCCTCTGTTGGCTTTGCAGCACATTCATTTGCCACAGGAGGAAAAGGGGGAAGAGTCCAGATTTCCTAGCCCTAGCACTTCATCCCTGTTGTCCCTGGGGCAGACTGTGCTGCCTCCTCACACTTCTCAGACCCCTCTCATTCTCCCTCCATGAAGAAAATTGGTTCAAAACCCATACGAGAGTCACTTGGATTGTGAAACCAAGCATGGGGACGAGACGTGAGGAAACGTGGGGTGTGCAGCCGCCCTGCAACCTTAGGTCTGCCCCCTTGTGCATGCACAGGGATGGCACCTTGTCTACCTACACCACAGGTATCGCTGTCCACAACCCTTGCCTCAGTCAGTACAGAAACAACATATAGTTTCTTCACTTCTGAAACTAGCTTAATAACTCTCTCAGGTGCGTGCATGGGGGAGAGGGTTTAAGTTGGTAGATGCAACTTTATTTTTGCTTGCCATTAATCTGTCCTAACTGGTCACTTCTCTACTCACCTCTGGAGGATTTACAACCTTGAACTCACAGTTTTGATCAGGAAGTGCTTGATCTCTCATTGTGGTTTACTCATATAAAGTAAAAGCCTTCGATACATGAATCAAAATTAAAAGATGCATGTTCCCAAATCAATATTTCACGATTAACTGTAAAGAAACTGGTTCAAATGACACTGAAACTGGGGTAAATAAAAAATACATCTGAAATTTCAATCACTTTTATGAAGAACAGGAGTCACCTTTAAGGTCTTCTGAACTTCATCTGTATTACTATCTTCTTCAGAGTCAGGTTTCTACACTTCACAGGTACAAAATTTAACTAAAGAGACTTCAAAACTACTATAAAACATTTACTATGTAGGCTTTCCCTACCAAATTTCAATGAATTATATACAGTAGAAGAGAGAATGCAGGAGAAAGATGCCAAATAAACTCCTTGAGAAGCTTTTAAAATATGAAAAGGGAATATTTTTATTATATCAATGATTTTTGTTATCAGCAGCATGACTTTCAGTGATCACATTTCCACTATTAATATCCTGGTGCCACAATTAATATTAATTTATCTTTTATTAATCCAATGATTAGATTTGTATTTTTAAAAAGCTGTTTATATCAAGAACTTTAGTCATGCAGGGCTTTTTTTTTCCCTCCAATTAATTAAGTACTGTAAAAGAAGGCAAAGCAGTAATTTCTAATGAAACTATTAATCATTTAAACCATTGAACACTAACAGAGTTTACACTACATATTGGCAGTTATACCATTTATGCACTTACTACTTGCAAAAATGTTTTAAAGTAAGTTTAAGCTAAGTTGCCCTTCATTTCTGCACTTTCCTGCACACTGACTTTAGTTAGCGAAAACAATCTCTGACTGCACCCCGATTATCGTCCCAGCTCTGTATTCCTTTCCCTGACCTTCATGATCAGAATTTCAGGTCAACTGAATAGTGAATATTACGGTCTTTTTGGTTTGCAACTAACAACAATTACCAAGTTTTTGCACTTAATCTAGATTTCAGAGTTTAAAATGTCCTCTCTCTCCAAAAAGCTGTCTTGAATCCTATCTATAAAAATCAGATAAACTGCAGTAAGATACGACAGAACAGATGGTCACTTTTAAAAGCCATGTGAAAGCACATGGGCCAAGAGCATACAACGCTTAAGTTAGGGTCAAGAAAAAATAAAAGAAAAATGAAACTAATTTTGTTTACTTGAATTAAAATCAAAGAGTACTTCTTCTCGGCAAAGGTAAGAAAGCAAGTTTTTCTTGGAAAATTCAGAGGCAGAAGGGCTGCACTGACACCAGATCCCTTCACTCACCCACAGAGCTCAAGGATGAGCCACCAGGCATCCATCTGTTTTAAACCTTCCACAGGAGAGCTGCACCACTGCTGTACAAAGAGTGAGAACTCCAATGAGGAAACTGTGGCCAAGGGAGCCGGGATCAGAGGCATGGGTGGCTCTGTTGCCCCATCCTGCCCTTCCCAGCCCTGCTTTGCCGCTCCAGGCTCTACCCCAGTAAGGTACCCTGACAATAAAATGCCTGTTCTTGTAAGAATAGATGTAGAAAATATATAGAAAATGTTAAACATACACACCTTTCTAGAGTACAGTCTGAAAAAGTTACTTGGCGTTTTCTTACAGCAACTGTAGTTTACTGATCCAAGCTTGTTCTAACAATACTTCTCCTTTTTGTTGCACTGCCACCGCTACTTTGAAGTTATTACAGAAACAAGGTTAATTTGGGTAAAAAGGTTCCAGTTGACAAGCTGATTCACTTTTTTAAGCAATGGTTGGACACATCAAGTTGGAGCAAGGTAGCAGGTAACTGCCAAGAGGGAACTACGTGCGAACAACTAGCTGAGGAGGAAACCACTTGTCCTTGGAAAAAGACACCCCGAGTTAGGGCTTAAAGAAAGCTTTTCACATCTGTCAAATCTTCCCTGGTCCTACTCAGGTAAATGACGTCTCCCAGGTTGGATCTTCACTGTCTTCCTCCGGCATTTCCAAATTCAACACTTTTTTTTAATAGTAGCTAAGAGCAGACTGCAACAAAACATGCGGGTCACATTTTCGTCATGCCGTTTCTCTGTGGTTCAAAAAAAGATTTGGAAAGTGTTACACACCCTAGGCACAATACCCAGCTTTGCTCTGCCAAGAAACACTAACACTAGAAAAATGCTCAGATGACTTCAAACTGTACACACATCTGTCTTTTCTGTCACCAGGGTCCTCTCGTTTATTTGGGGGTTTTATTGCTGTCTTCTGAGAACGAGAAAGGGAATCCCAGCAGAAGAATCAAGAATGAACAAAAAGAAGACAAAACGCTACCCAAGGATGCCACATGTGATGAAATAGACAAATATACTCTTACTTTGTGGTGTGCTATCTCTTCCCCAGTAATTCAGATACTCTCTATACCAATTTCCTCATCTGCCTCAACTCCTCACTAAAACACTAGGCCCTTTCAATACTACTTTTTTTACTGTTCCTCTAGTTAAAACTATCAACAGGGCCACAAAGATTTCCTGGCTGCTAAGCAGAGGAAGTTAAAGGCATAGACTTGCATGCAGTTGTACGCTTGCCTCTGATGATAACCTATGCATCCGTCCGGACTTGTAGTTTGCTCTAAGTTTATAAACTCAGAAGCATTTTAAAGTCTGCAAGAGTAATGAGAGGAAGAAGGAAATTGAGACCGCTGTTTTTTCTAGCAAACTCAAAAGTTTGCTCTAGTCAGCATTAAACATGCTGTTGATCCAAATCGGAAAAGTTCAAAAACCTTACTTCTCAAACAAACGACTAACCTGGAGTCCTTTACTAAAAATTACGAGTGTCACTCACTTGTCAGCTTAAAGGCTGTCAGCGAGTGACAGCCGGTATCAAAGCTTTTGGAGCGCGGGTTCATTCCCCTCCTGGAGCGGCCGGGACGGGA